>NW_022631087.1:585391-1135362 GCF_010015895.1 Lontra canadensis | reverse complement strand
ACGGAGAAAGACAACTATCATATGATCTCCCTGATATGAGGGAGAGGAGATGCAACATGGGGGGTTAATGTGGTAGGAGAAGAGTAAATGAAACAAGTTGGGATTGGGAGGGAGACAAACCATAAGTGACTCTTAATCTCACAAAACAAACTGAGGGTTGCTGGGCAGAGGGGGGTTGGGGGGGGTTATGGACATTGGGTAGGGTATGTGCTATGGTGAGTGCTGTGAAGTTTGTAAACGTGGAGATTCACAGACCTGTACCCCTGGGGGAAAAAATATATATATATATATGTTTATAAAAAATAAAATTATTAAAAAAAAAAAAGAAAGAAAAGAAAAAGAAGAAGGAAAAAACAACTAATACAATGTGGCAATTGCATTAAGTATAATTAGCTGAATTGGTTTGGAAATAAAATGATTCCATCTTGGTAAAAACACAATGATGCAGGAGAAAAAAGAATCTCGTTCAATAAGAGAGTCCTGTAGCCATGACTAGTTAATGCATCTACAATGCCATTCAGTGGGTTTTGGTGGGGGGGGGGAAGAATGTAGATACAGTCACAACCTCCAGTCCCTCTGGCAAAGCTGTTAAATGGACATCAGATATGAGAGGGTCTACATTACTTCTACCAAGGTATGGTTTGGTAATCAGTTAATAAGTTAGAGATCTCAAGACAGCCACTCCTACGACAGAAGGACTTATTCCCTACGAATCAAGTACTTTGGGAAAGAATGATCTATTAGGTTACTATCTTCCAGAAATAACAAGTCAAACATCAGTGCTTGCCTATGCATGAGTGCTGAAAGCCAATGTCATCTCCATCATAACGGTGCTGCTCTACTCTTTACCCTCCAGTCCTACACATTCCCATCAACTAGTACAAGATTCTCACCCAAATAACCTAACACTGCTGCTAAGCTACATTGGACACACTGCTTCCCTGCCTAGAGCAAGCATCACAGAAGGAGCCTGGACAGCCGGCTTCCCTCCTGAGAGGCAAAGTGATAAGAATGCGGGTCCTGACACTGGTTGTGCAGCTTGCTGGGTGTGTGATCTTGATCAAGAAGCTTAACCTCTCTGAGCTTTCTTTTCTCCGTATTCAATGAGGATTCACTTATTCAGCAAATGTTTTTTAAGTGCCTGCTACATGTCATGCATTGTGTTGGGTCTAGGCATCCATAATTAACAGACATAATTCCTGACATTGTTAAGCTTCCATTCCCATGGAGTAGACATACATAATTCCAAACTGAGGTATGTGCTCCCAGGGAAAATTGCAGAACATTATACAAGAATTATGGGAGATACTAATTTAGCCTGGAGAGGTCATGGATAACAATCATATTTACCTCGTAGATTCTTGTGAGGATTAAATGAGATTGGGGGCCTGAGTACTGCCTGGCACATGGCCAGAGCTCTGTAAATGGTCATTATTTCTGTTATTCAGGGCAGTCAGCTGTCAGCCTTGGAGGGTTGACAAGTGTACAAATGCCATGTTTCCTACTCAACATGCCATTCCTGCCCTGCATTTCTGTGGCTCATTCTACCTCAGAGCTAACTGGCAGTGGGACGCCAACTCTTGTTGGAAAGAGAGCAAATGAAAGGGACAGCAGAGAGGTCTCCTGGCATCTACATGCAGCTAATAAAGGAAAGTTTCAGAAATAGCCCACTATTGTTAGTTAGAGGAAGCCAGTTCATTTCTTTTTATCATTTAAAATAAGAAAGAAAAGAAAACTAGTACGGAATGAATGAGTGTGTCTGCCCTGAGCCAAAGAACTCTAGGTGAGAAGGCCTCTTTGAGTAACTTGGGTGAGAAGTACTATAAATAGGATGACCTCAGTAATCTCTGTTTACCTTTTCAAAGTTATTCTGGCCATTTTCCCTGAGGGATCCATCCCTGTCTTGGGCACCAGTGTATTCATGTACTCCCCTGAAGGTGCCTCTTCCTTGGCCTCACAGCCCAGCAGAGGGCCAACAAAGTCTGGTTAGTCAAGAAAGCAAAAAGAAATAATGGAGACTAACAACTTCTCTGTGATATTTTTCTTCTTTTTTCCATTCAGTCTAGAGAAGGGTATTTGAATCTCAAAATGTCAAGACCAGAAGAGCGTGAGAGACCATCCAACATAATCATTTTCAAATCAGTTTCAGCACAGAACACTTTTGTCAAAGGAAATTTTATCCAAAACCCGAAGGCAGATAATGGGGAGCTAAAGTAGTATTTTTGTGTGTGTAAATATATCATTTTAATTTCAAGTTATCTGTCAATGATTTGGATGGAGGTTCTCTGATGAATCCAACAAGTTATACTATGAAATTGTGCATAATATTGGATAGTTCAGTCCTAGATTAGCTTCAGCATCAAGTTATTTTTTTCCTTTGTATTTTTGCTGTGGTTAGCACTGCACAGTTGCAAAATCCTGATTTCACAATCAGGCAATAACTATTTCTCAGTAATTTTTATGTTGTAAATGAGAAAAACTCAATTCAGTGTAGATCAAGAGGGAAAAAAGTGGAGGGGAGCATTTTTTTCAGCTCACATAAGGAAGTCAAGGGCTTACCTAGCTTCGGTATGGCAGTCTCTGCACCTCGCAGCCCTGCTCTGCCCAGTATCGGCTTTTTTTCTCAGAGAACCTCCCTACACTGGAGGGAAATATGGCCCTAGTAGCTCTAGGCTTACATTATAGTGAAAGCTCACTGTCCTAGAGGAAAACAGAATCTTTTTTCCCTGAAAGTCCCAGAGAAAATTTGAGGACAGACTCTGATCTGGCAGGCTTGGGTCACACACCCTTCTCAAAAGGGATCACCACAGGGAAGGAAAATAGGAACACTTATTGGCCAGGTTAGGGTCATGCTGCCATGTTGGTGGTGAATGGGTATATGAGATCAGCTCCTCCCATCCATAAGGAATGGGTTTCCCACAGGGAAGAGGGTTTCTGTTAGCAGAACAGGAAGTGTGCTGGGCAGACAAAACCCACAGCTACCAGAGTTCACTTAACGTGCATAGTCACCCATGTAAGAATTTTGATAGCTCACCTTCCAGTCTCAGGACAATGGAACAGCCTCAGAGCTTGAGGGATAGAAGGAATTTTTGGTCTGACAATGAATCACTAACAATTATTCACATTCCTTAATTATTAAGAGTTACCTTAGGAAGGATTTGATAAACACTATCTTCAGCTAACTTAAATTTTCTTGTTTTGAAAAACCAGAACCCTTTTCAAATATATCTTGAAACATTCAATGACAACATTTTTAATAATCAGAAATCTCAATTCTTGTTCCAGAGGCTATGCGCAGAATACTTCAAAACTATCTATTTTGTATTGAATATTGAGTCCAAAATGTAACCTTTCAGTTGCTTTAATGCAGTGTTAGCTGTTCCAGGCCTGGCAATTTTGTGAGCCCTTAATTGCTATACTGAAGTCATTCTGCTTACTAAAGTCAGAACTGCAACAAAAACTTAAATATGGAAATGACCTGTGACATTATATTGTCACAACTCAGCATGTTTTATGTTCTGCTGTTCCTACCCAGCTGGTCTATTAAGCTAGGACTAAGCCTCACCCAATCTGTACTTGGGAATGGCCTGCACATGGGTTACAAGAGCTTACTCTCTTGCACAGTAAGAGACAAGCAGATGAGTGCTGGCCTATATTGTTTCTAAATATTAGTGTAACAGCCCTGTCCCACAAATCAATAAGACTCCCACAAGAATTTTAAATATATGCAGAGCTCTGGTCCATGGTCTGCATTAAACCATACAGCATACATTAAAAAGCAAAATGGTGGTGTTTTTCATTTGCTACTTTGTCATATATAATACATTCTAGTGTGTGTTTTCCATAGTCCTTTTTAATCAACTTTATTGAGGAATAACTAATATGCAATAAAATGCGCTCATTTCAAGAGTATATGTCAATGAGTTTTCTAAAAAAATTAACATGAATTTGGAACACTGAAAAGAAATTTTAAAAAAATAAATAAATTTTTTAAATGATATTCTAGATTGTAATCTTCAGCATTTGTGTTGGATCTAATCTTTCCCCTCTTAAAAATATCCTCCTGGGGATTAACAGGACCAAGTGCTTTTTTAAAGACTATAAAGCTCTAATAATTAAAACAGTTTGGTACTGGAGTATTACATTAGTTTGCTAGGGCTGTCATAACAAAGTACCACAAACTCGGAGAAACGTCTTCCAGTCCTAGAGGCTAATAGTCTAAAGTCAAGGAGTCAACAGGGCTGTGCTCCCTTTGAACACCGTGGGGGAAAGGATCCCTCCTTGCCTTTTCCTGGCTTCTGGGGGTTTGCAGGAAACCTCTGGCATCCTTGGTTTATATATTCATCAACCTAGTCCTAACCCTCTTGTGCCCACCTACTGCTGTGCCCAAATTTCCCCTTTTTTTTAATGAAAACCAGTAATATTGGATTAGGGCCCTCCTCAGAGCCTCATTATAGGTTACTCAACCCATAACACCCATGAATAGCAGATGGAATAGAAACTTGGTCAATAGAAATTGACCAAAACACATACCAAAAGTTAGAAGGTGATAAATGTGGCATTTCAAACCAGTTGAGGAAAGATAGATTACTCTATTCTTGGTGTTTGAACAACCAGGTAACCCTCCGTTTTTATCAATAGCTAAGTTGCATCCATACTTCACACTGCTAAGTGTGTACTCGATCCCTTTCCAGCTCCTGGAACTAGTCTGCAGGGAGGTCCTGCTGTCCTTGGGTTCCATGGAATACTTTAGCAGCCTTCCAAAGAAATTCACCTTTTTGCAAGCACCAGCTTGAGTTGGTTTTCGTAGCTTGCAATCATTTCAGAGGCTGATGGCCTCCTAACCGGGCATTCCTTTACACAATGAGAAGTGTATACATTCTTCATAAAAAATAATAATAATAATTCCTCTATGTCATCCTGCCTCTTTCCCAATTCCATCTGGTTTCTCGCCTCTACCAGGAAGTAGACTGCATCTTCCATCATTCTGGGCCACGGAGAAGAAGTGATCAGTCAAAACAGAAGCTGTCCTTTGAGGGCCACTAGGAAGTCTGCGAAGCCAGCTACGATCGCTGTTATTCTAAAACCCAGACATCAAAGTATTTGGATGGGATCCAGAGTCTCCTGCCTCCCTGCAACCTCCTTCCAGAAGAGAATGAAATTGTGGGGAGGAGGAAAACCACCTTATTTGGACCTCTAATTCCCCAAACTGCTATTGGACACCTTACTACAGAAAGGAGTCTCCTTGGAAGCTGACTTACTAAAATATTTTTTTTCTGAAACTTGGTGAGATGCGGAGCAGTGCTAAAGTAGACCAAGCATCCTTGGGCCAGAGGCTCCTTCTCTTCCAGGTTCCCTCCTACCCCTGCTTTTCAAAGAGTAACAGTTAACTCCTACCTGCTGGGCCCTTACCGTGGGCTTCACACCTGTACAAAAAGACTCCCGTGATTACATTATTGAATTCTCACAACAGCCCCATAAGGCAGGTTCTGTTCTTATTTCCATTTTACAAATGGAGAAACTAAATAAATTACCCAAGGCCACACACACTTAGGAGCTCCAATCTGAACCCAGGGCTTGTCTGACTTCAGAGCCCCTCCTCTTAAACCACCACTCTGGGAGTCCTAAACCAAAACGTCAACAGGCACCAGGCAGGCAGAGACAAGAGCGACGCAGACCAGGAGGAAGGCGTGGGGCGAGGCGAGCAGAAGGTGAGGCGGAGAGCCTGCACCCCATCCAGGGAAGGCACCCCCTTGCCACAGCCAGTCACGGCCCTGTGTGGCCACAGTTTTCATTTCCCAAAGAGAAACTTGAAATCTGAACTTTATATGAAATCTCCCAACTTTTAAACGTTAGGCACTGATTCAAATGCTTTTAGGGAAAAAAAAAAATGCTTTTAGAAAACACTGCAGTCTGAAAACCTGGTCTCTGCAGTCCACCGGGAGGCAGGAACTCTTATTCCGCCCTCCTCCTGTTTCGGGTGGGAGGAACTTCAGCGAGGCCTCGCCCAACCTCCTGTCTGTCTCTGATGGGTGAGTTTCTGAGGAAGATCTGGGCATGCGCACGTCTCCCCCCCACCTTCCACGTGTTATGAATATCCATTCGTTGGATGGGTATGTGTGGTCTCACTCCAGTATCCTCGCTAACCTCATTGCTGAGAAAGAAGAGGAACCTCTGACTGGAAAACCTGGGGAGCAGGCAGTGGTATACGGGTACATATTTAACAACTGGCTCTGGGGGACAGAAGCCCTGATTCATAGTGTGTGAGATGATTCCCATGGCATGGAGACTCCCATCTCACCACGGCTGGTTCCAAGCTACCATCATGAAGTCAAGCAGAGTTGTGCACAAGCCAGTGTCCGCTGACTCAGGCTCCCCTTGAGAGCAGGAACACACATCCCTGTGGCCCTTTCTTGTTGGGAGGTGACTGCCCGTGAGAAATCTACCCTCTGCTCCCATTTCTACCCTGGAGGTTTTGCAGGGACAGACCGGCATGAGTGGAGGCCCCTTAGTGGCCCAGCATTGCCTGTGGCTGGGTGAGCAAGCATCTCTAATTCTGGGTGGGTTCAGAATGAAGAAAACTACCAGCCCACAAATAAAAGCCACAATTTCTAAAATCAGCTTTATCAGTAATAGAGGTGACATCTTATTCTGCCTAACCCTTTGCCTAGAAGGTTTACCTTGCTGCATTATGACAACCTCTATAGCTTCGATAAATCTGTTTGTGGCTTTTCTTTTTTAAGATTTTATTTATAAATAAATAGAGAGAGAGAGTGTGTGTGTGTGTGTGCACAAATGCTGGTGGGGGCAAGGGGGTAGGCAGGAATGGGAGAGGGCTCAATCCCACAACCCTGTGTTCATCACCTGAGCCCAAATCAAGAGTCAGATGCTTAACCAACTGAGCCACCCAGGTGCTACTGTTTGTGGCTATAAGGATTAAATCAGATGGTACATAGGAGGGTCTAACACAGGCCTGACCTACATAGTAAGTGCTCAATAAAAAGACACCCATGCGACTCAAATTGTATCTGGGACTTAGGTTCTGAAACTACCAGATATGTTAAATGAGCGAGGATGAAATTTTACTCTGTGCTGGGTAGAACACTGGATGGCAACAATTGCCCCCCACTGCACTCAAGTATGCACTTTCAAGTGTGCACTTACCTGCATCGGTGAGAACTTGTGCTCTTAGGTAAAAGGCCCCATGGGGCAGCTGCCTGTGTCCCATGAAGCAGCCCGGGCTGCCAGTGTACCACTGATCTTCACATTGAAGTTGGCACCAAGCCCATCTTTCTGTGGAACACCTGTGTCCCAGTCATTCCCTGGAGAATTATCTAATACTTCCTCAGCTTTCCACAGCCTGTCCTTTAGTGCCCTATTTTTTCAAATCAATTTCCAAGATGTCTCACCCCCAATAATCTGCCTCCATAAATATTGAACTTGATTATGTAAGTTTTATTCATTTGAAGTTCAATATTTAATTTTGCATGATTAGCCCTTTGATCAAGATTCAAATTTTGTATCAGACATGAAGAATTCAACATGTTCACACAATTGAATTGCTTAAAACAATACCTATTTCTTTATCCTCTAAAATGCAATGTAAAAAATGTGTCTATGAGAAAATCCATTTGTTGGCAGTGTTCACAACTTAATCTGTGTTTCTGGTTCTTGTATTTCTGTTGGAGTCAGCAGAATGTCATAAGGTAGAATCGAGAGAGAGGTCGACACTTAGAACAACGTAAGACACAAAGAGGCTCAGTATATGTTTTTTGAGTAGACAATGAAGAAGCGGGCAGCCCAAGGAGCGACATGAAGAGTTTTGGGTGCCATCTTTTTTCTCTCGTCCCCACTGCCCAGACTTAGACCTGGAAAAATGTGTGGTGATTCCACTTACCTCCAGAAGACTGCAAACTAATAAATATTAAATCTGCCTCTTATTTTCTCTCTCTCAGTATTGCCCCTGTGCAGGCCAACCTCATATCAGAAATGGAGAAAAGAGAAGGAATTATGTCTTGAGTTAATAAAAATGTCTAGAAAAATATGTGTAAACATGTCTTGCCATTTGATATAGTGTATGTTTCCTTATGTGGGTAACTGTCATATGTTACAAATGAGAGCAACCCACATGCAAATAAGGGTCTGTGTGCAGCAGTGTCTTTGTCACAGGCACAGTCTTGTGATACTAATGATGACGTTACCCAGTGCCCTGTGTCCAACTCTCTTGTGATCTGTGATCACGTTATATATATTAACTTCTTCAATTCTCTAACTTCTCTGAGAGGTAGGAACTGTTTCTTTCTGGGCCCTTGGTTTCCTTGTTTGTAAAGTGGAAATACTATCTGTTCCTATATAATGTGGTTGTTGAGGAAATCCAATGAGTAATGCAAGGCATGTTGTAAGCACCCCATACATACTACTTTTTAAGGACAACATTGGTACTGTCTCCATTTCACAGATTAGGAAACTGAGACACAGAAGTAAACAGCCCAAGATACACAGAAACTAAGTGGCAAAGCCAGGATATAAATTCCTGCCGAATCCTGGAATCCATGAATATATTAAGGGAAGATCTCAGATTACTTCTACCAGCAATTACGCAGTGGGGCGGGAGGGGAACCGTATACAGCTGCTATTATAAGTCATTTCCACCAGGGGGCAGTAGACGCACGCATTACACAAGCATGACGCCTACTCATGGGATTTTATTTATTTTTTCTTAAGACATTAAACACTGAAAGTTTTATCATAGAGTTTATGCCAACTGTTAAGGAAAAAACTGATTGAAATGATTTCCTTATTACCTTAAAGTGAAAAATACTTCTGTGAGGATTAAAATAATGAGTTTGTTAACTGTCAAGCAAAGGAAAGGACTCCTTCCTTCAACCTTCAGTAAACAGTTGTTACTTGCTCTGATGAGACTGGCGCTGCTCTACTTCTGGGGGTCAGGGTGTCCCAGGCATGACGGTCACTGAACAAGGAGAGACAAGGACTGGCCACGCCACTGTACCACTCTCCCTTGTCCTGTGTGAAAAGATGATAATAGTCTGAGCACACGATGGTGGTGGTGTGGTGGCAACAGAGAAGGAAGTCCACGGGTTCTGTATATATTTGGAGCAATTAGGTGAAACTGAATGTGGAAAACACTGTAGCAAGGACTGTACTGAAGCCCCCATGCCAGGCAGTGCAGGAGTGGGGAGGGACAACCGGTTCTGCCTGGAGAGGATATAGGAACTCAGCATTAAGATTTTAGAAAACTTGTCAGTCAGATGGAGGGAAATGGGGAAGTAGTCCAGGAAGAAATACTCTGGACACAGGCTGCAGAGCATGGAAGGTCCTTGTGCTTTTTGAGGATGCTCAGCAAGCCCTGTGGGAGGAGCTGGAGGGGAAGGAGGAGAGATTTCCATTCCCTGCTCCCCAAGTCAGAATATGACACACCCATGAGAGGTGGGAGAGTAACGTTCTGCCTTGAAAAATAAAGTGTATGTATTTCTGAGTATAAAAGTCTCACAAACATTTCTGGGAAATGTATAAGGAACATACATTTTGTCACTCACAGAAAAGCAGCATTTCTTCATTGTCTCACTTATAGACACATTATTATACTGATGCAGGCATCCCCTGCTTTTTGAAAGTTTACTTTATGTCACTTCACTTTTACCAAAGATCTCCATTAGTGTTTGGTTTTGCTAACCAAAAAGAAATCCAAAGAGGATGTGCCCCTTTATGAAAAAAGGCAAGAAGGGAAAATAGCATTTAGCATTTTTTGGCAATCCAGCTGAGCCCCTAGGGACAGAGAGGACCCCCGCCCACCCGCAGCCAAGGAGCAGCAGGAGCAGCCCCCCAGTCTCCTTCCCTGGGAACTACTCTCAGCATCTCAGCTTCAGGCCCCCAGAGCTGTGAACTGTGTCTGGGACCATCTACGCTTTATCTCAATTTGTTTTGTGCATCCATTAGCAAGCTGTGTCCTGAAATATCAGAAAAGTCTAAGAGAGCTTACTTTTTAGGTCTGGGAACACTCAAAAATGTTTCCATACAAATTAATAGTAATTACTTCTTTGTTTTATACTGGTTCACCTTACCAAAGCTTTCATAGGAATGCTCTACTTTTGGATAGGCGGGGGGGAAAAAACTCTGTGTGTGTGTGTGTGTGTGTGTGTGTACATATATATGGGACAAATCTGTATACAATTTTGTACCTTTGCTTTCTGAAATATGCTGAGCACATTTTCCCATTAAATTATATCTTCTTCAAATGCGTGATTTGATGACTATGTAATGTCTCTGAAGAGCTGATTCATAATTTTTAAGCAATAGCCTCTTGTTGGACATTATATTGCTTCTAATTTCTCTTCACTATCAAAAATTTTTTAAAAGACTACTTTTTTTAATGGTTTTATTTATTTATTTGACAGAGAAAGAGATCACGGGTAGGCAGAGAGGCAGGCAGAGAGAGAGGGGGGAAGCAGGCTCCCTGCTGAGCAGAGAGCCCGATGCGGGCTCGATCCCAGGACCCTGAGATCATGACCTGAGCCGAAGGCAGAGGCTTAACCCACTGAGCCACCCAGGTGTCCCTTTACTATCAAAATTTTGATGGACATTTTTTCATGTAAATCTCTACACCCCTTATTATTTCCTTAAAATTAAAACCCTGAAGTTTGGCATCCAGGATATGGGCATTTTTAAAAGCTCTTGATCCAAACTGCAGAACTGCCCTCAGAACAGCTTTAGTAATTGAAGAACCCGAGCAAAGAAGGGGGTGTGCATCTCCCCACACTATGCCACGGCTGAGTGTTATCACATTTGACATCTCTGTCACTCAGACAAATATTTATGAGGCATCTATGATGTGCCAGACACTATGCTGGGTGCTGGAATAAAACCGTGAGCCAAAAGGACAAAGGTCTCTGCCTCCTGGAGCATCCAGTCCCATGAGCACGGCACAGATAAATAAGGAAAATACACAGTAAAGTGCACAATGTGTTAGTTATAAATGCTAAGGAGAAAAATTAGAAATAGAAAAAACGTAACCCCAGGGAGTGGGACTAGAAGCGTGAGTAAGAAGGAGTTGAGTAAGAAGAGTGGGTAAGAAGGGTTTTAGATGGGGTGGGCAAGGAAAGCCTTCATGGGGAGGCATCTTCCCTGAAGGAAGGAGGAAGGTATATGACTATCTAGAGGATAAGACTGCAGGCATGGGCCATCAAGTGTGGAAATGGGAGACAAAATAGTTGGCAAGTTCAAGGTAATGCAGAATTGGTATGGCTAGAGCAAAGAGAGAGGGCAGAAAGGTAGCTGGAATAAGGAGTCGTGTAAGGGGCCGGGTGTGCGGCACTATATGCACTTTGGCTCTTTCCCTGGAACAGGCACGGAGCGCTGGAGAGTTTGACTTGGCATTTAGCAAGAACTTCCTGGGTGCTGTGCTCACAATAGGCTCTTCTGGGCTGAGGGAAGAAGCATGAGCTGAGACAGGACTCAGGAGGTTGTTGCAATAACCCAGAAGGGAGAAACAGTATGGTCTGGGATAGCCATACTGGCGATGGAGAGAAGAAACAGAACAGTAGACACATCATGAAGGTGGTGCCTCTGCCTACCAGATCTGCTGATGCAGCAGGAGGAAGATAGGTGAAAAAAAGAAGTGTCTGGGATGACACCCAGCTTTTTGAAGAATGAACTTGCCCTTTACCAAGTTGGAGAAGTCCACGGCAGGGGCAAAACTGGAAAGAAAGATAAAGAATACAGATTTGGACTTACTAAGTTGAAGATATGTTTTAAGACATTCAAGTGATATAGAAGGAAATTGCTTAGAGGACTCGAGTTCAAGAGAGGTCAAGGCTGAGGACAAACACTTAGGAATCGACAGCCCTTAGAATAGATGGAAAAGAGGAACAATCCAAAGACCAAGCTGGTGGGCACACCTAGGTGGAGAGGTTTGGATCATAACAGGGAATCTGCACAGGATATTGAGAATGAGCCTCCAGACGGGCAGGAAGGCAGTCAGGGGAACATGGTGACCTGGAAGCTAAGTGCAGAGTGTTTCAAGAAGGCTGGGAACATCGAGAACAAGATGAAGACCAAGAACTGACCGTGAGAGTTAGCAACAAGGTCATTGCTGACCGTGGGAACGAGTTTTAGTTGGAAAAAGAGGAGTGAAAACCTGGGTGTAGTAGGTTCAAGGATAGGAAGAGAAATTGGCGACAGTGCGTAGAGACCAATAGTGCAAGGAGTTCTGCTGCAAAGGGAAGGGAAGAAAGGGGTATTAGGTCAAAAGAGAGGGATTTTTAAGGTAGGAGAAATAAAACCACATTTTTATGATATGGAAATAATCTGGTAAGAGGGGGAGAATTGATTTGGGAATTGTTGGGGAATTAGAGAGACTTGTGGGAGCAAAGCCTTTGATTGGTTAAAAGAGGAGAGGACAGGGTTATTTGGAGTTGCCAGGGAAAGGATAGATGGGGTACATAAGTTTTGGGGGGGGAACTTGACTGTTTCTTTGTTTTTATTTTTGTTTGGTGAAATAGAAAGCAATCATGTCAGCTAAGAGTGAGGATGGGGGAGGATGTGGTGGAGGTTTGAGAAATGAGAAAATATGAAATAGCCATCCGCAAGGACGGAAGTATGAATGGACTATGGATATTGAAGGTGAAGGGAGGGCAGCACTGTGGACCTACCTGAAGTGTCTGCTAGCTGATGGTCTGTTTGTATATCCAATGCACCTGTGCAGGCAGGGGAATGGCTCCAGCCCGGGTCATAGTCAAGTGACTGCAGCAAAGACAGGAACAAGGGAGTTGATGACGTATGCAACAGAGTGATGATATTGATCAACCTTGGTGTTTCAGCTGGGCTAAGAGGGACGTGAAGGCACAAGAGAGGCTAGCAATGAAAGCAGCCATGAATGGTCCCCCTGGGGTTGAAAGACTGTTGGAGTCAGGAGGTGGAAAGAGAGGATAGTGAGCAAGGTGTGAATGTTAGAAAGTGTCACTGTGAAAAAAAAATGTTGTAGTTATAAATAATAAGAGTTGGAGCGTGCGGTGGCAGTGAGTGTCAGAGGCTGCGTAGAGAGCAAGTTAATTGCTGAAGATAAGGTCAAGGAGCTGGGAGACCACGCAGGGATGTTGAAAGCGAGGAGGAAGGCTGGAGAGTCACGAGACCAAGACCCGCCCTCTTAATGGAGCAGCAGGTGCTTGCACTACAGCGGATGACCACAAGGGAGTGTAGGGGAGTACTGTTTCAAAGGTGAAAATTGTTACTTTTATTAGCAATATTTGATTTTAAAGAGGCTGACCTCCACCGCCACCCCGCAGTGATTCACTGGCCATTTGTATTCTTTTTGTGAATTGCCCTTGGTTTCTTTGTTCATAATTTTCTTGAGCCCTTCATCTAGGAGCACTTTTCAAAACTCGTTAACCCTCTGTCACAAATGTTGCTTGTGTCTTTTTCAGTTGTTTGCTGTTAAATGTTCCCAGGCTTGTTTTTTCAAACATACATGTGCTTTCATGTTTTACATAGATCCAACAACACTTTATGGACTCAGTGTTATGTGCCATTTACATAAATCTCTTCCAGTCTATGTCAGATAAACAGTCACCAATATTTTCCTTTAGTATGGTTTTATAATTCACATAATGCTCACATGCACTCAAATATATTGAAAGATTATTTGGTGACTCTTGCAGTTTCTCCACCCAGGTAGTAAATTTTTTTCAGCACCATTTTAAAAATATAATCTTCCTTTATATTCTAATTTATTATGACATTATATGCAAAATTTATATTGATCTGGATGTGTTTTTTCTTCTGTTCTGTCAATCTATCTACTCCTGGACCAGCCCTATTGTGGCTATTGTGGCTTAATTAGTGCTCTGAGATCCAAGAGGTCAGGTTCATGGTCCACTCATCACTTTCCCAGTTTACATGTTTTGTTTTGTTTTTAGTAACTGTAACTGTAGCTTTAGTGCAGTTGGAAAGACAATAATTTGTCCACAAAAGACACAATCTTCGATCCTTTGATCACTTCCTCTCAATATACCACCCTTGTGCACAGAATTAGGAAATCCCAAACTATGGATATCATTCTTTAGCTCCAAACAGAACGTACATCAGTTGAAAATACACTTAAGTCAACAATCATAATGGATCTAAAGAGACCATTTGCCTAAAACGAAATCAGAATCTCCAGACTCTCTTCTCTGTTCCTAATGGGTTTGTTTCTATGGGAATCCGTGCCTGTGAGAGTATGGTTGTCCTAACCACTTGCCACTGTGGGGCGCTTCTAACACAGTACCCTGTTCCGTGCTCTCTGTGTGTGATTTCCAGGACACCAAACTCCCACATTGTCTCTCACCTCCCACCCCACGCCCTCTCCACCTTTTCACTCTCCTTTGCTGGTCCTTCCTCATCTTCTGAGCCCCAAACAATGAGTGGCCAGGACCCAGCCCTTCAATCTCATCTCCATCTACTTACTCTGCTGGCGATACCATCACCCTATGGCTATAAATTCCATGAGTACGCTGTATATGTACATCCTCCCTCCTGCCATCTTACCTTCCTTTTCTATGTCCCCACTTTGAAGTGGAAGAAGCATCTCAAAGTTAATGTGCCCGTGTGCCCAGTCACCTGATTATCCCTCAAACCTGCTCCTCCCAAAATCTTCCCTATCTCAGCAAATGGCAGCTCCATTTTCCCAGTTGCTCAGCCAATATCCTTGGAGAACTCCTTAATTCTTGTTTTGTTTTACTCTTCTATCCCACATCTGATGCATCAGCAAATTCTATCTGCTCTACCTTCAGAATATATCTAGAATCTGACTACTTCCAAAGCTCTCGCCCTTTTCCAAAATATCATCATCCCTCTCCAAGGTTATTCCAACCACCTTGCAACTGATGTCCCTGCCTCCATCCTCACCACACACAACACAGCAGCCTATAATTCTGTTAAAACTTAGCCCACATGACTCTTCTGCCACATGACCACCCAAGGGCTTCCCACCTCACAGAATGAAAGCCAATGATCTACATGCAGAAAAACAAAAATAGACAAATGGGATTGCATCAAACTAAAAAGCTTCTGTACAGCTAACAATCAACATTGTGAAGAGAGGACCTACAGAATGGGAAAAATATTTGCAAGCCATACATCTGATAAAGGGTTAATATCTAAAATATATAAGGAACTCAAACAACTCAATAGGAAATAACCCAATTTAAAAGATGTCAAAAACCCCAAATACACATTTCTCAAAAGAACACATATGAATGGCAACAGATAGATGAACAGATATATGAAAAGACACTCAACATCATCAAAGAAATGTAAACCAAAAGCATAATGAAATATCACCTCACACCTGTTAGAACGGCTTTAATCAGAAAAACAAAGATAACAAGTGTTGGTGAGAATGTGGAGAAAAGGGAACCTTTGTGCACAGTTGATGGGAATATAAATTAGACAGCCATTACGGGAAAACATATGGCGATTCCTCAAAAAATTAAATATAGAACTACCATATGATGTAGCCATCCCACTTCCAGGTATATATACAAAGGAAATGGAATCAGTATCTCAAAAAGGTATCTGCATTCCTACGTTCATTGCAGTATTATTCACAGTAGCCAAGACACAGAGACAATCCAAGTGTCCATCAACAGATGAGGGCATAAAGAAGAAAGAAGATGTATAATAATGATATATAGTTTATATAATACATAATATTCCATTATATTTCTTGTGCTAATATTATGTTTTTATATTATTATATATAAATAAATTGAATGGAATATTATTCACCCATGAAAAAGGAAGTGTTGCCACTAATACCAAATGAGTTGCCAAAGGCTTTGAAATCATCCCAAAGGTACTACTGCTCTAGAGAAGACACCACAGTTGCTCCTTGTCTGGGAGAGAGCTACAAATTATTTTGCTTTCACTTACCAACATAAGGCCATTTCTTCAGTGTGGGTCTAGGGGACCCAATTCTAAGAATAATGAAAAATAATATACAATTTTATATAAATATACAAGAATATACTTGTCTTCTAAGGAGTCTGCAGTACTTCAAAATTAAATATTTAGAGAATAAGCAAAATATGTCATTGAGTGCTAAGTTATCTAAGCGTTAATGTCTTCACTGGACAAAGAAGTTTGACTTCATTTAATGGAATGGTTTTGTGGAAAAAGAAATGGGAGAAATGCATGAAACAATAGGATGACCTCAACATTACCAAAAACCTAATGATTAGACATCTGGTTATATCTGGTGCTGGGAGGGGCATGACCCTGTCTTAAGGCAATGTTTCTGATATTCTTTTTTTTTTTTTTTAAGATTTGCTGGAGAGAGAGAGCAAGGGCTGGGACAGAGGGAGAGAATCTCAAGCAGACTCCCTGCTGAGCACAGCATCGGATATGGGGCTCGTCCCCTCAACCATGAGATCATTACCTGAGCCAAAGACAAGCATTGGATGCTCAACCAACTGAGCCACTCGTGTGCCCCAATGTTTCTGATATTCTCGATGGAACGTTTCATTTGGAACAGATGCCTATGTTTCTTTGTTATTCTTGACTCTCTACATTGGTTTCTATACATTAGATAACATTAGACAAACAGTCACCTCTTCCAGTCTTGAAGATGTGGTCTCGTGTAGGAGACAAACCTTATCAAACTCTTAGTTATTTTTCCAACCTTTCTATGAATTGCACTGTTTGTGTCTGAAAACTCCAAGTATTTCATGTTATAAATTAAATGGGAAGCCCCACCTTCACCATGTAGAACTAATAGTATTACTATTACTAATAAATACTATTCAATACTACTTACTATAGTAAATACTATTAATAGTAAATTACTCTGTGGCCTCCCACAGAGAGAACTATAGTACTATAAATTACTATTATAGTAAATACTATTTACTAGAGTAATGGTACTATTGATAGTATTACTCATGGCTTCCACAAAGAGACCCACAAACCAGGAATTGGAACAGATGGCAAGAGCAAATCTTCAAATGGCCCCAGACAAGGGGTAAATGAAAGAACCCAGCACATAAGCTCCATGACTGCCTCTCCCCAGGGCCTTCCCACTGCTTTCAGAAGTTCCAGCGTAGCTCAGGAAGCCCCTCACCAACTCACCGTGTCACCCCCCCACCCCACCCATCACCACCAGCTCCCACCTAGATGAAGTCCTAGCAGTTCCCAGGATATTCCAAGGGCCTTCAGGGCCTTCTTGGTACCTGAGGTTCTCTGCCTGAAGTCTCTTTCTCCCATCTCCAGCTGACCAACTCACACTCTCCTATGTGGTTCTGCAGGGGATGCCCTGTGGGGGTCTTTCCTAACCTGCCAGTCTGACTTATTTGCTCCTGGTCTGTGCTCCCAAAGTAATCCACGCCAACACTGGCCACTGCTCTTTACATACATATCAGGTTACCCAGTACATCCCCCACTGTTCTAAAGAGCCTACAGTGCGGGCGCCTGGGTGGCTCAGTAGGTTTAAGTGTCTGCCTTCAGCTCAGGTCATGATCTCTGTGTCCTGGGATCAAGCCTCGAGTTGGGCTTTCAGCTCAGCAGGGAGTTTCCTTTTCTCTCTCTCCTTCTACCCCTCCCCACCATTCATGTTCTCTCCCTTTCTCTCTCTCTCTCTCTTTCTCTCTCTCAAACAAATAAATAAATAAAATCTTCAAAAACAATAAAAAGCCAAGAATTCAGGGACTGGGGCTTTCAGCAGTACCCTTAGTAATTAGTACCCACCTGAGACACAAAAAGAACTTGACTGGCAATTGTTGATCAGCAACTGAAAATCAGAACTGGGTGTTAGGATGCAAGCTATAGAAAAAGCACATCACTTTGTACCGCTTGAATTTATCATACGTATCAAGTATAAATAAGCAAATAACCAAATATCTTCCTGGGAAGGCCTCTTACATAACTTTTCCCTCCTGAAATTCCTCATAACCCTGCTCTCATTTGCAGAACTCAACCCGTTTTCTCTTCCTCTTCAAACTCTTGCCAACTCAAACACCCAGAGACAGCTTCCCCATTGTGCTGACTTAGCATCGTCTATCATTCTGCCTCCATCCCTAAAGCCTACTCCAGATCACTTTGGAGAATGCAATTTATCAGGCCCGCCATTCTTCCTTCCACCCCAGGAGTTGGCTGCATTTGCCAAAACTAGACTTCTCCATTCCAGATTGGAGCAGTTTCTTCCAACACTGAACTCAAGCCATCTTTCTTAACAGAGACTAAGAATAAATGTCTCCTAGCTTAGAAAGATGCTTAAGAAAACATTTTCTATTAATCAGAAATTCTCTGAAACTCATCTATATCTTTTTAATAACTATCTTACACAGAACCAGGATATAGTGTTTGAAAAGACGTTACCTTAAATTTCAGGCATTTTCAAGGCTCCGTTACTCTTTCACTTTTCTTTTGAAAGATCTTAATGTTAATGTTTCTCCTTCTTTAAGTCTTTCACTCAAGATTTTTGAAGTACTTAATAAATATTATAAGCATTAACCTTAAGACAGAGGTAAGTGGGTGGCAAGTATTATTAGCATGTCAGAATCACAAGGTTCTAAATTTAAATAATGTCTAGTTGAAGGAAAATGTGAAGACTTGTCATAATATGGGAAACACTATTCATTTATAATAAAATTTGATGAAGTTTTAGGAATATGTTTTAACTTTTGAATTGGATTTTTATTTTATAGGCCAGCTTGCTATTAAAAGTCAACCTAAGGCAGGGGGTTGAGGGAAAGCTTGGGTCATGTCAAGAATCAATTTGAACCAATGGCCAATGGTCAAACCTCAAAGAGTTTGAGCCATGAAACAGTAACAGAACTGGATTATAACCTAAAGAACAAAATGAATATCCATGAGTCAATGCTGATATAAATAAGTGATTGAATAAATAAGTAAATAGGGGAGAAGGGATAAATTTTCCTTGGAGAAGAATTCTGAGTAATACATATGAGGGAATGAGGGAAGCAGAAAATCACCACCAGAACACCACAGTGTTCAATGCTGCAGGCAACTTCCAGGGGTGAATGCTAAAATTCGTGGGAGAAGAAACTAGACATTGTCGGGGTCTCCAAGTATCTCCCTCAAAATACTCATGCTTTAACGGGTGTCTAAAAATCCCTTGGTGCTCCTTCCTCCAAGAGCTGGAGTTTCATTCTCCTTTCCTCTGAGTATGTTATAAACTTAGTGACTCACTTAGATAGGGCAGAGTTTGGAAAAGAAAAACTAGAAACCTTGTAGTGGAGAAATCTGACAGATGTCCCCTAACCTAGCAGGTGATTGTGGTCAGTACCATCAGCAACAAGTCATGGTGAAATCATGAGCTAGGATATGTGATGACGGGGAACATAGCCTCTGCAGTGTTCTTCCCCTCAGTCTATAACCCCAGTCCGATCATCAGAAAATATCAGACAAATCCAAATTGAGGGAAATACCACAAAATATCTATCAGGATGCTTCAGAAGTGTGAGGGTCAGGAAAAACAAGGCGAGACTGAGGAACCATCTGGATAGGAAGACTAAGGAGACAGGACGACCAAAAACAATGGACTGCGATGAAATCTCAGATTGGGTCCCAAAACAGAAAAAGGACATTTATGGAAAAACTAAAGGAATCCAATGAAAATCTTTAGTTTAGTTTGCACCAATGTTTAATTTCTTAGTTTTGACAAGTTTATGTAAGATGTTCACAGTAGGAGAAGCTGGGTCAAGGGCATATAGGGACAGTCTGTGCTAACTTTGCACTCTTCCGTAAATCTAAAATTCTTTCAAAATTAAAAGTTTTCAAAAAGTAACCTGCTAACTTCAGTGGGATAAACTGCTGATGTCCCACCTACATGCCATTATGGGACAAGAGCATGTGTATTTTAGTCATGTTTTACTGAGTCATATATATATATATATATATATATTAAAAGTCCACAGGCTTTTATAAAATTCTAGGTTTGTGAGATTTGAGACTGAGGTGGTGGACAGTGTAAATGGAAAAATGAGACTGTGTCTTGGTATCTAGGGACAGAAACCAACATAAGCTAAAGCAAAGGGGAGAATTTATCACAGCGCCATGAATTTCTTTCATAGAAGCCAAGTCACACGGCCTGAGCAGACTGGGGCCAGGACTGTTGAGTCATTGAGAACAGAGGCAGCTCTCCCTTTGCACTTGCTGTGGAATCTCCTGGCCTCTCATTCGTGCTTCTTGCCACACAACAGTTCATCCTTATGTGCAAATGTTAATGCGATGTACATTATTGATTGACGTGTGGACATTAACTATCCTTGCATCTCCGAGATCAATCAACCTTGATTACAGTGTATGGTCCTTTTAATGTACGGTTGAATTTGGTTTGTTAGAACTTTTTTTAAATATGTTATCTCGTTATTTGAGAGACAGAGAGAGAGGGAGAGCACAGAGGGAGAGGGAGAAGCAGACTCCCCGATGAGCAGGGAGCCCAACGTAGGGCTTGACCCCAGGACCCAGAGATCATGACCTGAGCCAAGGGCAGCCGCTTAACTGACTGAGCCACCCATGCGTCCCTGGTTTGCTAGGATTTTGTTGAGGACTTTCGCATCTATGTCCATCAGGGTTACTGGCCTGACCTTTAATGTTCTTCTCTGTGGCATCCTTGTCTGAGGATAGGTACGTCATCTTCTTTGAATGTTTGATTGCATTCACCAGTGAAGCCATCTGGTCCTGGTCTTTCGTTTGCTGGGAGGTTTTTGATTACTGATTCAATCTCCTGGCTAACATTGGTTTATTCAGATTTTCTGTTTCCTCAAGATTCAGTCTTAGAAGATTGTGTATTTCTAGGAACTTGCCCATTTCTTCCAGATTGTCCAGGTTTGGGGCATACAATTGCTTGTAGTGGTCTGCTATGATGTTTTATATTTCCATAACATCAGCTGTTAACTTCTCTTTCATCTTTTATTTTATTCGAGACTTCTCTTTTTTAATTGGTGAGCCTGGCTTAAGGCTCATCAGTTTTATCTTTTCAGAGAACCAACTCTTAATTTCATGGATCTTTTTCTGTTATCTTTTTAGTCTCTATTTCATTTATTTCCATTCTGATCTTTATTACGTCCTTCTTTCTACTAACTTTGGGCCTCATTTGTTCTTCTTCTAGTTTTTTTAGGTATGGATCAAGCCAGATCTACAGCCAGCAGCTTTCAGGGTGTGTAAATAGTCTTGTGGGTCTGCAATCCTAAACCCTGCAGATTTCCAGACCAAGAAGTCTAGAGGTGTCCTCAGGGTGACAACTGCAAAGCTTGTGGCTTTAGAGGTATATAAGCTCCTTTTGGGGTGGTATGTGTGGCCACGGGAGAGCACGAATAAATATGGTTATCTCCCTGCCCATCTCCCCTGGGGGCACCTCTGTGGCCTAGGACTATAAGCCAGACCTAAAGCCTGTCCCTCAGGCCAGAGCTCTGGGACAAGAAACTATGCTTCTTTCCCATGAAGGCTGAGAGTGTTTCCATCTACTGTTTGTACAGTGGCCTGGGGGTGTTGACTTGTCAAGGACTGTCTGTGTCAGGTCCACAGGGTCCAGAGCACAATCCTCCTCAGCCACCAGAGCCAGGGGCTCAAGGGGCTTCACCGGTGTGGGGGGTTCATGGTCTGTGGCTGGCAGAGTGGGTGTGGGGGAAGGTACCCCCCAGGGGAGGGTTACTCTCGGCTGTGGTGCACAGGGGCAGGACCTCTGCCAGAGGTAGCGGGCTAGGGCGGGGAACGGGGTGGATAAAAATGGCGACCAGCCCCCCAGCAACTAGTCCCAACAAGGCAGAAGGAGAATGCAAAACTGGTGTCTGATCAAGCACCTCTGTCCCCAGAGAGGCCCAACAGATTCTTGTCGCTCTGGCATACACGCTAGGGTTAACACATGAGTCTCCCAAGTATATGGTCGGGGTTTCGTGGTGGGTCCTGGGATAAGTGGGTCTGTACATGAGCCCTTTAAGAGTGGATTTTCCACTCCCTAAAGCCCTGTGTTTCCCCTGGCCATAAGCCTGTGGGTGCTTTGGGGGCTCATCCCTCTGATGCAGTTCCCAAAGGCTGGGGTGTCTGATGTGGAGCACAAAGCCCTCCCTCCTCAGGGACAAGCTCTGTAGTAATGAGATCCCTCCCAGTTGCTGGTCTTTGTGCCTAGCCTGAGGTTTCTTGCAAAACCATGCCTCTGTCCCTCTCACCCATCCCAATGTGGCCCTTTTATCCTTTGTGGTGGAGCTGCTGTTCTGCTAGCAGGCAGACCTTTTCACAGGGAACAATTTCATATGTAGCTGTAGATTTTTGTGTCTGTGGGAGGAGATGAGGCTAGGCTCCTCCTATGTTGCCATATTGAACCTCCTCCTGATAAACCGTCTTAATAAAATATTAACAACAGCTGGTAGAACCAAGCAGATCCCCTAGGTGTGCTTTACTTTTTCCTCGGAGCTGGGTCCCAGGGCTCGTCAAACTCCAGGTACAGCTAGAAGCCACTGCAAGCAAGATCCGAGACTCAGCTCTCACCACCGGCTCAGAAAATCACTTTAGATAATTTATAAATTTGATATCCCTATGGACCAGATTTATAAGATAATCTTTTCCTTCTTATGAAAAATTTTGGTTTTTCATGGTAACCTATTTATTCACTAGCTTTACAGACTGATATAGTATCTATACACAATGCCATGTGTGACTTCTTTGAAAGTGAACTTTTTCAAAAAAACAATGACGAAATCCAGGTAAAGAGGAATAAAAATGTTTTAATTGTTGAAATATATTGGTAAACTGAGTAATCTACATTGCAGTACCAAATGGCTACACGTGGCCAGCCTCAGATTAAGAGCTTTCCAAACACCCCACTAACCCATCAGTCACAAGTCGTTGAAAATAGTATAGATTAACACGAAGGGAGGCCAGGATCCCACAAAGGAGGGTGGGAGGATCAATGACTGTGAAGGATTCGTGGTGACATCAGCCTTCAACTACAGAAAATGGAAAGTTAATCAAAATGTGCGTAGGGCATGCAAGTTTCGGTGGCTTTTTTCAACATTGCAAGGTCATACGTTGTTCCTAACAGAAGACAGTCTCTGACACTTACAGAAAGGAGAAAACCCAAAGTAAAAAAGGGAAAAAGAGAAAAGTAAGAATCAATTTAACCATTTTACAGATAAAAATCAATGTAACATAAAAATAGTGAAAGGTAACCCACAAATATATTACTTTAGGGAGTTCATTTATAGTGTCTTCTTAGCTGAAGTTATAAATAGAATACAGATTTCACTATATAAAAACTATCAAAAAAGTATCAGTGAAAAGACATGATTCTCATGAGCTGTGTTGAATAGCCAGGGGAAAAAGCCGCCAGACACAGCAGGCCGGCTCCAGACACCAGGTTTGTCAGCCTGTCTTTCTCAGGAGGACCCCAGAAAGCTCCAGATACCCGTGCATTGTTTATCCGATTCCTTTCTAGGACCACAACATTCAACATGTACTCGTGGGTTCAACTACAGACTCGAGAAGGGAGGGGAGGCAGAGAGGGCGACCAGTTAGAATTTCCTTGGACACTTCTGTGCACGTCAGGACGGCCCATGGAGTGCAATTCCTTCCAAGTCTTAATGAGCAAGCTGTGAAGACCACAAACAGAAGAGGAAAAAGAGTTAGCAAGCTTAATAAAGGACGGCTTAGAAAAAAAAATCAGCCTTAAACCTACAAATTATTTACTGATTTTCTTTTCAGTAAAACACACATGCAAGAGTCACTCAATACTTAAGACTGAATATGTGGCCGGCACAGCGCTAGGCACTAATGACACTTTACAAAAGCGATGAAGAGCTGTGGGGAGAGAGACTGATGAACTTAGAAGTAAAATATGATGTGATAATGGCCAGGCCAAGCTGCGCGTCAACATCACCCAAGTTAAAGATACAGACTGCTCAGCCGTGATGCCATCCCTCCCCTGCGGGGTCAGACCCTGCTAGGAGAGGGGAAGCCCTCCATGCTCTCTCCAGCTCTCTCAGGAGAACCTGTTCCAGCCAGTCCCTCCACGGGCATCTGAGAGCACCCCCCGCCCTGGCTGTTCCCCACATCTAGGTGGGCATAACTCTCAGCCGAGGGTCATTTGTAGAAGAAACTACACATTTGTACTGTGATGTAAGTATTGTAACAGATTCTGTAGTCATTCCTCAGTTTGCTTCAAAAATTCACCAAAATAACTTTGAACTCCTGTCATTGAGGGAGTTTGGTGGCATCATTTTGAGAGATTTGACATGTTAGGTCAAAAAAAGTGTCTCCGATCCTTTGCATAAAATAGCTTCCTCTGCAAAGGACAGTCTTTTCCTCAGTGTTTCTGTCCAATTACTTTTTTTTAAAAAAGGTTTTATTTATTTATTTATTTATTTATTCGAAAGAGAGAGAACACAGGCAGGAAGAACAGCAGAGGGAGAGGGAGGAGCAGGGAGCCCGACATGGGGCTCGATCCCAGGACCCTGGGATCATGACCTGAGCCGAAGGCAGACATTTAACATACTGAGCCAGCCCTGGCACCCCTCTTTCCAATAATTTAAGCCCAGAAAGCCATGAGTTCAGACATGTCACAGGCAAGTATCATGGTAGATGCTTACCAGCTATGGAAAAAGGACAGCATTTCAACTTAGAGCACTTTTCAGGCAATTCAAATGGATAGGGATGGCAATAAAATATGTTTATAGTCACGGGCAATAAAGAGATATTTTAGCTAGCAGTCTGAAGTTGTGGGCTGGTTTACCAGCAAGATTGCTAAATTGTTATCAGGGAATTTGAGATCAACACACAAAGTTGAACAACCATCTTGTCCAACCATCCCATGAGAAAACCAAACTTGAAAAAGCCTGAGAGGAAGTTAGGGATTCCTCCGAGGTCCTGTGTTAGTGACAGAGTTACCACACCTCCTGATACCTAGCTACGTGATACCTCTTTCCACTCTGTTCCAACATTTTTGAAAAACAGCCTATTTTCAGGAGGGTAACATATGCTTGATTCAACTAGACTGTCTTTTCTATTTGATGCAAATAACAAAAGTACTTCTGCACAGTGGAAAACTGGGAGATAACCTAGAGGATTAGAACTCCTTAAAATACTAGAAATAGAAAATCTCAGCAAATGTCCAAACAGAAACTCAAACTCCATGATGTGGTCATGGGTACTAGGGAATAAAGCTCCATAAAGCCTTCACCTTGAGGAGATGGTCTTCAAAGAACTAGCTACCCAAGACTGTTGTACCTCTTGTCAGGAAGAAACTGCTTACAGTTTCTGTCCCTCTTCCCCAGTGGGAAAGCTTATTTGTCTCCCCCTGTTAAGTTTCTCCCGTGACCCCTCCCCATCCCAAACACCAACTCCAGTAATGGACCATTAGCAAGAAGTGGGTTCTGTATCAAGTCAGTTTGCTTTGAGTCTGCCAAAGCCTGGATTGTTGTTACAAAACAGAAGACTGGGATGATGAAAACAACAATCACCAGAACTACCATTTATATCACATCGAATCCTAACAATATCACAGAAACAATCATTCATTTCATACGGAATCCTAACAGCACCGTTCAAGCTAAGTATTGGTGCCATTTTACAGATTATAAAATGGAGGCGACAGGGGGAAGTAACTTGCCCCACTAGTGAGTGAAAGAGCCTGAATTCATATCCAAGGTTGTCTGACTCCCAAAAGAGAATGGGCTATCTCAGGAGATAGGGCATTCCTGATCATGGGATATTCAAGAGGCCAGATGTCAGTCAGCAAGACTGAGAGGCAGTGGGGAACCAAGCATCACGTGCATCACTGGACCAGATGAACAGAGACTTCCTGCCTCTATGAAAATCCTGCATGGGATCTTTTAGAAACCGGCACACAGAGGGTTAATAAAGGAGAGCTTGTTTTCTCCTGTCCTTGTTCCTGCTTGTCTTAGGATAATGCTACCTCCCTATCTGTCATTTCCAAAGTCTTAGCACCTCAGTTTCTGGCAGTGAAGACTGAAACCTTCATGCTTTAGGCAAACACTTAGCTTGTTCTTATTAAATGAGTTAGGTTTACTTATTAAATGAGTTTGCATCTGAAGCAAAATAAAACGAAAAATAAAATTAATTGCAAAGAAAACTGATCTAATTATCAAAGACCCCTTTACAATATTACATGCTCCATTTCATAGATTTAACCACAAGTTGAGACCCCTCTTAATCTTTAAGTTCAAGATTTCTCAGAAAGAGCTAGCAACAATATCTACAGTTCATTCATCATCAAAGCTAAATACGTAAAATTATTTAGAAAAAATACAGTACCTCTTGGTTATGGAGTCATATTTTCTTCTAATCTTAAAGAGAAAATTAAGAAAAGTTAAATGTTCAGATTATAAAGATCATAGTCTAGTTTCCTATAAAATGACAAATAGTAGTGACATATCTGTATTTGCTAGTCCAGATGAGAATGCAGAAAAACAGTGATGAGGAACAAAGAACTATAGTACGTTGAAATAAGATAATAATACAGCCTGTGTGTAAATGAAACATATTAACAGTCCTTTAAAACTATGCATCAGACAACTGTACAGCTGTTGGTAAACCAGCATTCTTTACCAGGAGTCCCACATTTAACCAGAAGCTCGCTCTGTGGCTACTGTTATCAAAGCCTGTTACCAAAAAGACATTAGCCTCACAATTACTACCTATTGAAACAAAAAGGGGCCTCCCTTCATTTAATTATACAATATGCACTTGATTTCGCTCTAATCATCAGACATCTATCAGTACATCACAGGAATATGTTATAAGAATTTACCTGTATTTCTACAAAAACTCCATAAACTTACTGAAACATTTGTTTTCATTGTCATACGGATCGTCACGGAAATTAACAACAAATGTAAATTTACCCATGGAGAAACATTTGTTTCAGCCACGAAACATAACCACAAACAGAAGCTAAATTTTGCTCCAGAACTTCTCTCATCACATAGGTGGCAATTTCAGCAAATGATTACAATGAACAGACAATGGCTTTTTCTACAGGATTAACAGCAACTGAGTAATATGTAGGTTGAGTCAGGCATGCTGAAATATAGATTTCATAATTTTCACAAAACAAAAAGATAAATATGGAGAGAAAGTAAATCTCACCATTTTACTTACTTTTTCGTACAGTCTTTGTTTGGTTGGATACCATGTCGACAGCTTCAGATGGCAGCCCTACATACACCCCTCCGTAGTTTCTTAGAGAAAACAAGCAAGAGACAGAAAAATCAGACCGTTATCAATGATATTCTATATCCACAGAAAATGTTAGAAGCATGGAGTACTGCCAACAATTACAAAATTATTAAAATAACTCATGACTTTTCAAAAGTAGAATTTGGAACATTCTTGCCCTTGGAAATATAATTTTCTCTATGTTAAGAAGAAGCTCTACATGAAAAAAGAAAGCTAAGTTAAGTGAATAGAATTTTTAGATATTTAACTTGTTATGAGAAAGAGGAAAAGAAATCAGGATGTTTATTATTTCGTAAAGTAACAAATATCCATAGAGTAACATGTTAGAGTTAATCCATCAACGTTCATCAAGAATTCAGAGCGGTCAGCGTGGTAGTAGGTGCTATGGACATACAGAACATTTCCCTGAAGGTAGATACAAACAGGAAAGGAGGGGAGAGAGAGCTAATGAGTAATGAGAGTAGGATGCAGTCTACCAGAGGAGGAGAGGGAGGGTGGAGTGGACAGGGAGAGTGAATGAAGTCATCCATTGGGGAGAAGGCCATGTCCAAAGGCCATAGGATAGAAACTAGCACAGGCCATGTGCACAGGACAAAACCCAAGCTTGCCTGAAGGCAAAGATTATGAACTCAGGGCAAGTTCTTTTTCAGATCACACACTCCTACCTGTATTCTCTGCGCCAGAAGCTGTCTGGGTATAATCTGTGTTATTGATCATGTACTACATACAGTGTTAAATTATATCCATGCATTAAATTAATCCATGGACGATGGCAAAAATTATTCAAATTAAAGCCAGCTTCAATGTCAAACATACCTCCTCTTGTCGTCTTCCGTTATCGATTCTTCTGTTCTAAAAGATCAAAAATATTTGCTATAAGCCATCTGGTCCCATAGTCAGACACTTCATTTTTGGTTATGAGGAAAACAGGGCAACTAAGAAAGAGTCAATTGAGTTTATTTAAGTTCTGCCATCAAGTATGTTTGTAACACACTGTCCTTTCCACCTCATTCATGCATTAAAAAATTAGTCATTTTCTCCTTAACAAAATGTGCAGATCCAGCAAATGCCAAAAAATCCAAGTGCTAAACAAAAGGACATACAGAGGGCAACCGAGATTGCAAAAAGCACAGTAACTTGGCGTCAGGAAGCCGAGATTCTTGTCATGGGCGTGCTATCAGCACAGACAGGCTGTGGGCAAGCGGCCTGGCTGCATCTCATCTAGAGAATGAGGTGGTCAACCAGATGATTCCTAAGGTCCTTTCCAGTCCTAGGGGACTAGGATTCTGTGATTCTCCTGCCACTAATGACACCACTCAATGTATGAAAGATTTCTTTAGTGCAGAAGAGGTTGTGTCCATTTGATTCCCTTCTATCTAAAAAAAAAAGCCATTTTATACATGATGTGCACAGAGAAGGAGGAAATGCTTAAAAGGAAATTTTTAGAGGGAATCAGTATTTTTTAAATGCACAGCTTCTTTCCTTACATGAGAGGAATTCATATTCTACTGATATTCCTTGGCATATTTCTAAAAGGATTGGGAAACTTTCCTTCAAGCACTAGTTAGCATACATAAGTTACTTTTCTTAAAGAAAAGACCCCAAGATTCAAATGCATCTGGCTGAACCCAACATGTAATTCTAAAGGGCTTCAGCCAAAAAGAAAGAAAGAAAAAAAATCGAAATAGCTTCTGAATCTATACATTTTAAGGACCGTCTAATCATGGTTTTACCCATTTAAAAGCTGTGAATGTTTCCAATGTACATGGATGGGAGATTTTGCTTCTTTGCGTCTGCCAGTAAGTCTCCAGTCTACAAAGAAGGGAGGTGCAGATTTGGAAATCATCCGTGGAACCCTGGCCGCGCCCATAGCTAATACTCCAATCGTAAAACTCACTTTGAGATCCAATTTATCCAATCAAGCACACAACCTAAATTCACCAGATAATTGTCAACTTCCCTCATCTCCTGCTAAAGTTGGATCTTTCTAATTCAAAGGTGTCAAAGTCATACTGTATTAGAAATGGGGTTATGCTTATTGAAGTGGTTGTTTACTACTTTTAATTAAAATGGATTTATAACCCATTAGGATAGACAACAGGAAAATGATGGTAACTAACTCGGTGGAGTATGTTAGGATTGTCTACCACCAGTCCCAAATGGCTAATGCCATCATGACATTGTTTCTGAAGCTACAGGTCACTGGTAGTTTTGGACACATACAATGTCTCGTTTTCTGGCATAGCTATTCTTTTCATATCCAACTCTGTTTATGTTTTTTAAAGATTTTATTTTTTATTTGACAGACAGAGCTCACAAGTAGGCAGAGAGGCAGGCGGGGTGGGGGGAAAGCTGGCTCCCCACTGAGAAGAGAGCCCAATCCGGACTCAATCCCAGGACCCTGGGATCATGACCTGAGCCGAAGGCAGAGGCTTAACCACTGAGCCACACAGGCGCCCCCAACTCTGTTTATTCTAATTCTTTCTCCCCTTGCCTAATTCTGCCTAAGGATATATTATTAAAGGTTTTAAAATATATTTTAACTCCCCTAAATGTAACAAAACAGTAAACTATTTTTAACCTGCTATCTCTTATAAAGTACTCAATACCCTGAAACCCACTCTGTGTCCATTGTAAAATTAATCAACAACCTTGTACATCTAACTTGCAGGAAATGATGATGTAGCTGCCATATGTATTGTATAATAAATTAAGCTTCAGATATATTACTAAATCATTAACAATACCATTTATAAAGACTCATTGGACGTATACTCTTCTGAGCCTTCAAATAAGTTACAATGCCTGCCTTTGTATATACACCCCCCACATATGAGACTGAGGCTTTATCCACTCCTTCCGCAAACAATTATTCTACAGTATGAAGACCACATGGGTAAAAATGGCAGCATCATGGAGTCTTTCCTGCATGTCAGATACAGGGCAGGATACTTCATGGGCATCAGTGTAATTTCTCACAACAGCTCTGAGTTTAGACCTGGGAAAATAGGTCCACAGAGCCATGTAATTAATAAGTATGCGAATCCAACAAGTAAGACTGACATTTAAACCCCATCTGACACCAAAAACCGTGCTCCACACTCTAATTCACCACTTGCCTCTCAAACGGGAAGATGGAAAAGTAAAAACACTGCAAATGACAAACCAGCCTGCTGGCTGCTCTTGACCTGGGGATGCCTCCACACCACTCCCGCAGAAGCTTCGAGCATCCCCTCATCCTCACAGCCTCCCGGGGAACTGCACGGGCACCTCTAGTGCTATGGTATGGTTTCCTTCAGTCCTCATCACCATCCTGCACAGCAGGGATGAGCCACCTTTTTAAAAATTTTTATTTATCTATTTTAGAGAGAGAAGGAGAGAGAGCAAGTGGGGGTAGGGGCAGAGAGAGAGGGAATCCCAAGCAGACTCCAAACTGAGTGTGGAGCCCAGCATGGGGCTCGATCCCGGAACCCCAAGATCATGACCTGAGCCAAAATCAAGAGTCAGATGCTTAACCAACTGAGCCACACAAGCAGCCCAGCCACATTTTAATGAAAAGCTGAGGCTCTGAAAGGTTGAGTAGCATGGTCAAGGTTACACAGGTGGGTAACCATTCTGTATGATTCTGACTCCTGCTTTACAAACTGTGAGCCCACACTCAGTGCGTGAGAGAAACACCCCATCTCCCAAGCTGGATCTCTTCAATTTTTTCATCCCATTCACAGAAAGAAGAAAGCGAGACAGTTAAGAGTCTTAGTCAATATTTTGTTAGCATTAGAATAAACGTCCAACTGTTCCAGGGACAATGGATCTATGTAGAACTTGCTGGATTGCTGGAACTCATTTGTTATCCAAGTACAAAAATTGTTCTGATGGACAGTTATGTTAAAATCTCTTCATCTGGACACCCAAGTCCAGACTGAGGTTAAATCAGAAAATAGTGGTTGGTCTAAAATCAATCTCCTTATGAACAGACAGGTCCAAGCCGATATGTGTATCTGCCTGGGAACCAAACGCGGCCCCGTCCATGTCTCCAGGAGGACAGCGTCCTACCACCTGGGGTGATGGGTCCTGCCCCAACTGCATTAGAAAAAGAAACGGTTCACCAAGCAGCAGTAAAGATTCCTAAAAGGCTATCTCTTACTGGTAAGAGAAGTGGATGTTATCCTGGGCTGTTGTTGAACTTAACACACTGCTAAGTGCTTACCAAGCCTTCCAAATTCTAATCCTTGGGGAAATTCTCAAGTTTTGAAGAATGCTGTCAGAATACCTGGGCTGCCCCACCTGTACCCCATTTTAAGGACTCACTGCAACTTTCTTCTCCTCATAAAACATATTTTGAAAGATTTTGTTATCAAACCACCTTAATAATTCACTGGCAGATATTTTCTTAGACATTCAAGTGCCAAAGAGAGCTTCTGATGAGCCTGGGATAGCTGAGGTTGGAGGTGGGGGTCTTGTGTCCTCTGAATCAAAAGTGAATAAATTCTACATTTTGATAAGCCTGCGCAGTCTCCTTCCTGGCACATGCTGATTTCCTTTCGGGTTTCTGAAGTAATGAAAATAGTCTGTGGTCCTTCTTCAACCCAGCTGTTGCAGAATGCCAGGCTGGGAAGCGTGCTCCAGCCAGTGCATCCCGCCACCATGGAGGAATTTCTGGTTTTCACTGAGGACTTGATTATGTTTCTTTTCTGGTCACTACAGCTTAAGGGAGAGGGGCAGGGGCTCCTGGGAGGCCAGCAGCTGTGACTGTGGCTCAGTTGCTAAATATGTGCCCCAAGTCAGTGGGGGTGGCGGAAGGGAGGACAGAACACGAAGCCACACCTCCCCCAGCTTTGTGAGAACAGCAGCCGTGGACAGATGGTCCAAAAGGTCCTCAGAAATAGGCAGCACTCCCTTATCTCCTGCCAGCACTGACACAGGGCAGGAAGGACAAAGACAGAGATGACTCTGGCCTCAAAACTCCCCTTAGAGGTAAGAGCCTGCAGATTGAACCGTCAACAGAGTGAAACCAAGGCCAATGCATGGTCCGTGACCTGGAAAAGAGGGCAGTCTGCTTTGCTGCACTTAAAAACACCTGACAGAGGGTGCTGGGGCGGCGTCTCACTCTTGATTTCAGCAGGGATCACAATCTGGGGGTTGAGGGATTGAGCCCAGTGTCAGGCCCCACTCTGGGCATGGAGCCTGCTTGGGATTCTCTCCCTCCCCTTCTCCCTCCTCGCCTCCTCCCAACTTGTGTTCTCCGTCTGTCTCTCCCTCCCTCTCTCCCATAAAACAAAAACAAAAACAAGCACCTCTCATGAGCTAGCTGGTCCAATTATCTCTACAAAGTCAGCCTACCCATACGCTTGCTCCCTTAGAAAAGGAGCAAGTGTGCACATCAACCGGGATAAGCCTCCTATCACAGTAAGCCGTTCCCAAAGAATAGTTTTGAAACAGTTCTGGAGTCAATGTCCAGGAACCTACAAGCAGAGGCACTGAAAACTGGGAAATGGACCAGAAATGGGGAAGAAACCTTGAGAATGAGGTTTCTACTAGGACATCCCCATTTAACTTGCCTGTGGCCCATGCAGAAGGCCGGTTTATTTTGGAGAGTAATTTCGATTACTGTAAACCTCATGAAGGGGTGATTTCAGCTGCTATTCAAGCTGTAGGGTCTTTATTGAAAATAATCAACTCAGCTATGTGAGAAGTTTCTCCATGTTTTCATTTTTTCAAGTCTTTGGTGCCAGCACTAACTTCTGCAACTCCTCCTAGAGACGCTGTATCCCTTTTTATTTCTTTTTCTGGTAGGGAAGGAACATAACTGCTCTAGTAAATGGACACACGTCCCTTTGAGGAAGATGTGGAGAGGTTATCTACAGTACCTACAGGAGGCAGTGTTGAAAGTTCCCTCGAGGAAACATGGCCTCAATCACTGGGAGTCTGACTTGGGTCTGGAAACTGGGTTAAGTGGCTATGCCTTTCCACTGTGGTGACTCAAGTTAGGTAGGTTTCTGGTTACAGACAGAAGCTTTCCTCTTATAAAAATATAGAGAGGGAGAAAATGAACCTTTAGAAGGCTGTCCTTCAGGGGTGCCTGAGTGGCTCAGTCAGTTAAGCGTCTGCCTTCAGCTTGGGTCATGATTCCGGGGTCCTAGGTTCCCACGTCAGCCTTCCTGCTTGGTGGGGAAACTTCTTCTCCCTCTGCCCTTCCCTCCTGCTCATGCTTGCTCTCTGTCTCTCTCTCTCAAATAAGTAAATAAAATCTTTAAAAATAAATAAATAAATAGAAGGCTGTCCTTCTCATTTATCCCTAGGGAGACTGTAACCAACCAGCCATCATCAAAGTTCCTTCCAGGATAAAGCCCTTTTTCCCCTTCATCCCAACTTTCTCCATGATGGTAAGTGTGCCCATCTTGTCTCGGGGGGATAAGTTCTATCGCTTGGTAGAACTGTGATCCTGTCCTCTGGGATCCCATCATGCCTGGTGAGATAAAGCACCCACCCCAGGGCCAGTGTCCCTTCTGTCACAGCCCTTACAGAAGACCACACCACCTTAGAGCTTAACGGGGACACCCTCTCACTATGTGTTCCCCAAATTTCTCAAAGCCTTAGTGGAGGGAGCATCCTCTGTGATGGGGAGCAGGTCATACTTGAGAAATTCACACCAGCATTCTCTTCTCCTTAAGCCTTTGGGCTCCTTCCCCTACAACATCCCACAAAAGTTCTAGCCTTTTCTGCCCCTGGTTAGAGTGTAAGCTCACTGCGTCTTGAGTTTCACCAACCAGGACAATTAACTTGTTAGGGTCCCCTCCCTGCACCTAAATTATTAAATCCAGAACCTCCATTAAATACGACACTATCAATAAATTCAGTCTAACTCAGTATATATATTCCTTCCTCCTTGGTCTCCTACCCTGAGAATGCCAGTCCCACACGCATGCCTTCAGCTTCTGGTGATGTAAACTACAAAATCCCGCAATTACTCTGCAATAGCAGCTCATTCCTCTCAGGTCAGACTGTGTATGTCTGTCCCTTGGGAGCACACGGAGCTCTGACTCTCTCTGTGTGTCCAGAGGCAGGATGCAGTTGGCTAACAAGGTGAGGGGACCCAACTCCATGCCTCCCCACCCAGCTGTCCCACCCCTCTCCCAAAGGCACTCCTGGGAAAACTGAAAGTTTCTGGTTGGCAAAGACGGGGAAAGTAAGTCAGCTTCGTTTCACCTCAATTCTAATTTAGGCCAGTCTAGTGCCCTCGTGAGAGGCGTGAGAACCAGAAAAGGCCGAAACAGCCAACTCTAGCCAAGCCAGGGACTGAAGAGCTACAAAGTGCTCCCTGCAGTGTAGAACTGAATCTAAAACAGCTAAGAGAAAAAAGTCCTTCCATTTGACAGAATTTCAATGCCCAACACAACACAAGTCATGGCACCCTTCATTCCATCTTTCCCCACCTCAGTCAAGAGTCGTGGGAGGGAAGGAAAAGTGTGGAGAGGCAGGCACTTTTTTTTATTCAGTGGTGTGAGCAAACACCTCTTTGAATACCTTTAAGGGCCTGGAAAGTCCAAGATTTAAATATAGTGTCGTTTACTGGCTCAAGTTGTAATTTCAAGTTCTTGATTATCAGTCACATGGGCCTCGGCCTTTTTGGGGGGTAGGGGGGAAGACACATGAGAGAGAATGGAGGGGGACCGGAGAGAAGGGGTTAGAACTAGGAGCTGGGGTTCGGGCATAAACAGGGTCCGTTTCACAGTTGTGCCCAGGACAAAGGAGCAAAGTAGGGCTAACAGACTCGAATTAATTTTAACAAGTACATGCACCACTTTCTGGTTACGTGTAGGCCACTCTTTGCAGAGCACACTTGTGGGAGGCACTGGTGTTCTCCAGAGGGAGCAGGACTGAAAGCCTGCAGGGAAGTGGCTTTCTCTGGTATCAAGACAGTGTTTTGTTTGTTTCTGATCCTACACAGCATTTGGAAATGTGTGGAAAGTGATGTAATCTTCGAGAAAAAAAATGTTAACAATGAAATCATCTTAATCATAAGCTCACCTCCCATCTTATGAGGAAAACCTTTTAAGCCACAGGAAACTTTCTAACTGACATGTGGAACACATATGAACAATTTTGGACCAGGTTTAAGAAATACAGTGGGCATTTCATCAAAATTGTGTCTCCTTTTTTTTTTTAATTTTATTTATTTATTTGACAGACAAAGATCACAAGTAGGCAGAGAGGCAGGCAGAGAGAGGGAGGGGGAAGCAGGCTCCCCACTGAGCAAAGAGCTCGATGCAGGGCTTGATCCCAGGACCCTGAGATCATGACTTGAGCCGAAGGCAGAGGCTTAACCCACTGAGCCACCCAGGCGCCCCAAAATTGGGTCTCCTTTTGTTGGCAAAAATTTAGCTTCTTTATTAAAGACTAGTTGCTCGCAGGGAAAGCCTGTGTTGAGGGTAAAGTGTCCCTTTGAGACTCATGATAATTTCCCAGAGTAAGAGGACATGCTCACAGGCTGACCCAGGCTCTAGGTCATGGCATCCACAACGACATTTGCAGACACAAGGGTTACTGAGGGTGGACCATAAGTCAACATATCTTCCCACTTTGGAGATGGTTGAAAAGATAATTTCTCGGTTGATAGTTTAAAATGACACACCCTTGCAGAGTAGTGGACTGTTTGGTGATCTCTATCTCACTAAAATTGACCCAACCCATGGCCCTCCCACAGGCATGTCAGAAAAAGGAGAAAAAAAAAAAAAAAAAAAAAAACCCAACCGACCAACAGCAACCACCACAGCTAAGCTGGTGGTTGGATAACTTGAGGTTTCACAACTGCCTTCTTCTTTCTCAGCATCTCCATCAAATACTTCTAGCCTACTTCCTGTGAACTTGCTGGCACCCGCCCTTCTCAGACGGAATGCCTAACTGATGCAGGCAACTGCACACCAATCTGCTTCAGACCAGCTATGCAGACCTTTCCTAAATGAACCAGAGATCCCTAGTTTCTCTCTAAACATAAACAAGCTCTGACTTCTTTGAAGTCAAGATTCCAGAAAATGGCCCGCCTCAAAACCAGCTATGTGTCTGTGGTTGCTCTCTGGGGCAGGCTGGCTCCCTTCTGCCTCTCCTTTTTGCATGAATATAGTTGTGAATGCCTGTTTAAAACCAAATAGCCAAATAGAACACTTCAACTTTCTAGATTATTCTAACTGTGATTTTCCTCTTATCACTTCAGGATCACTTATCACTTTCATCTATCACTTCGATGAAGAGAAACCTTATTTAGAGTTCCTCTATAATATATAAGCCACGACTTTTTCTTCCTCAGTAATACCTGGTAGTTAAAATATTTATGTCGCTGTATTTGCTTGGTTTCTGGGTTGCGTAAAATAGCTATCCGATGGGGCATCTGGGTGGCTCAGTTGTTAAACGTCTGTCTTCTGCTCAGTCATGATCCTGGAGTCCAGAGATAGAGGCCCGCAATCTGTTGGGGGCAGGGCGGGGGGGGGGGGGTCCTGCTCAGCAGGAAGCCTGCTTCTCTCTCTCCCACTTCCCCTGCTTGTGTTCCCTCTCTTGCTGTGTCTCTCTCTGTCAAATAAATAATAAACTATTTTAAAAATAGAATAAAATAAAATAAAAAAGCTATCCCAAGTGAACTTAAAAAAAAAAAGGTTTCAAAGATAAAATGATGGAACCATGGCACTGATGCATTACGTGCTCTTTCAAGAACAAATACAGATGAGAACTATTAGCCAGCAGCCGGCCACTCCAATTAGCATCTCCTGCCTCAGCCTGGCTACAGCAGGCCTTAAAATTCACAAAGTTCTCATTTCCCTAGCCTTTCAAGACAAACATAGTTACGTGGCAAAGAAAAGGTTTATTTCTTATTTATCAAGAAAAACGTTCTAAATATAGAACTATTCTTATTAGCAATGATCTAAAAAGTAGAAAAGCAGCATGCAATCTTTTCTTTTTCCATATCTGCAATATCACTGAAGAGGCCAAACTTATTTGGTTTGTAAACAATAAAATTAAATATGGAAACGTCTGGAGACCGTGTGCATAACTCTAATTATCTATTTTTAGCTGCCATTCACAATAATATTTTGGAATAGGCTTATTAATTCACAATGTTTATTTCCTTGACACTACAGCTCTCCAGATAAAGTATAATCATTTAATCTTCCTTATAATATGTTCTTATGATGGCTTCTGCTTTTTTAGGGTGATTTCAAGCAATTTTACCACTTGATTACATGTGATTTTGGACAGGATTAATATTTTATCATTGGCTATTTTGGAGTCTATGTAATCTCATTCATTTCTTCAAAATTCAAAAGTTCCTTTTGACAGTTATCTTCAAATCTCTCTCTTTGTATGAGCCCTTGGCCAACAGGGGTCCCTTTCTTTCTTCCAGAATGTACTACCGGAAAATATGAATAACATTCACTCTTTGTCTGGAAGCAATGGATCAAGAGCCAATTTGCAATTTCCCTACCCTCCTTCTGCTCTCCTGAGAGGCACACAGTGCTCAGGATTATTTTGGCATTGGCTGTAGAAGCGTCATTTGCTAAAGACAGGAATGTTCTCTCCACCTCCTTACCTTAAGAAACTTTGCTTTTCCTTCATGGTAACTCTTTGCTCGAAATATCCTAGTGTCTCCAAATGGAAGATGAAGCCAGCAGGCTCCCAACCTCCCCCCTGAGCTCTTTCAGATGGGGCCGATTTCACCTTCACTCAAATCCTCTCCTCTGGGAATTGGAACCCTGCGACAGCAGCCCCAAATACCGTAAAGGTTTTTGGCCCTGACCCAAAGGTTTTCTTCTGAACCTTCATTATCTTAAATGATTTTAAATTCCATGAAAATCACCCAGTCGACCTTCGTTTCACATTTTGCTGACTTCCTCTATTCCAACAACTTGTATTGCTACGTTAATAACTCACTCCCATGACCACTCTGAGGAGCTTAGTTTCTGGAACTACTTCACCTCTGACCTTTTACAGTAGACAATCTCACTCCCTAGAGGGGGAAAAAAAATCATCCTTCTGCTCTTCCCACCTCCTGCCCCCCGCCATCCTAAGAAGCCACTCTCCCCCTCTCCCCATTCCCCCATTCCTCCGCCCCTTAGGGCATGCTTTGCAGCCAAACATTTTGGCAGCACTTGCTGGTCACCACCATCTCTGTCTGCCCTGGGATGAACACACCCACCCGTTTTCTCTCTTCCTCTTCCCAGTGCACTGGCCCTACCTAAGGAGAATCTGATCGTGTACTGATGGGCCAACAATGGGACTGTGTATTTCCTAACTTCAGCGATGTACTGGTTCTTCTACTGTCAGGTGTTCATAACAGAGCCTCTGCCAAGTCTTTGCAACAATGCTGCAAACATCTGATAATCCTTCCTAGCTACTATTTATGGGCAGCAGGAAAGCATAATGCCAAGTATTATCCTGAGATACTAAATATACTGTACCAATAACCATCACAACCCTTGGGCAGTTACTTAATTTCTCTATGCCCCATATCCTCATTTGTAAAATGAAACGTCATACTGTTTCCATCAGACTGTTATGGGTACAGAATGAGAGAATGCATAATCATAATATATCATAATGCATAATCATTATATATATATACATGGAAGAGCTCTAGTAACAGAATGATGATGATAAGGATAAAGATGGTTGCCCTGTACATTTATTATCCCAATTTTATGGCCAAGATCACTGAGGACACAGTATCACACAGCTGGTAAATGGTGGTAGGAAATTCAAAGGCAGATTTCCCTGCTTCCAAAATGCATGCTTTTTCAATGCTATTTCCACATCATCCTCCTCAACCTCCTGTTACTCCACAGGGGAGGAGTAAGCCCAACAGACACCATCGGGTTTGTAACGAGGACTAGAGAGGGCTCAGCTGACAGGTGCATTGGGCATGAGAAATCCCTAAAGGATTCCAAGGACACTCAAGATGAAACACTCATAATTTCATTTTATTTAAAAGGTGGTGCTTTACAGTGTTTTGTTCATTCATTCTGAGATACTCTTCTCTATAGTCACTACCTTCCATAACAATAAAATCGCTTCATCAAGAAAGGAGTCTTCATGAAATGTCACCATACAAGTGTTAAGTGAAAGACATGTTTGAATTACCGGGTTTAAACGGGAGTGGCTATGATCTTTTATTTTTAACAGCAAACATTAAATTAGTATCAACTTATTTCATGTTTTTTCTTACTAAAACATGTTTGTAATATTCCCATAAATTTTGCTTAAAATTTAAATAAAGAAACTTTTTTAATAACATGAAAATTGACCTACAGCAGAACATACTTTGTTTCTGTGCACCCAGTTCTAAGTGCCCTCCATTTGGGTAACAGCTTCAGGATTTGTCTTTAGCCACGCCCTCAGACTCTGACCACCTGGTCAGGTGTAGCCAACCATACTGATTGACTCCAGTGGTGGGCACGTGTCCCAGACCTGGCCAATGAGAAACCTCCCTTCCCCTGGCTCATTGGTTGATTCAGAGGGAGGCAAATGACCTCATGCTGTGGCAGGGAGAGCCCAAACCATAGGACTTTGGATCACACCACTGGGAAAGAAAAGCTGTTTTTCCACAGGAGTTATTAAGCTGATAAGAGATAAAAGATGACCATCTCCATCACCACTTGAGGAAAGCTTCTAAAATGGAGTCCAAGATAAGAAAGCAGAAATCAGTTTCTTCCTGTCATTGGATCACCTGGATCCAGCTGTGACTGGGGCCAAACCCCTGGAGCTTTTCCATTACACTTGCCAATAAATTCCTTTTTGCTTGTTTGTTTAGGCCAGTTTAAGCTGGACTTCTGCCATTTCCAACCAAAAATATCCCAATGCAACCTATTTGTGCCAAATAGCTAAGATAATTCACTGAAATAAAATAAAAGCATGGTTGATTTTTCCAGGTCTGTGAAAGCAGCCAAATGTCATCACATTGATTCATGTCTGTTTTATTTTGCATGTTACAGCACTGTGATTTAATTTTGAAAAGACAGAGAGAGAGAGAGTAAGAAAGACTCACTCACTGATATGCATGAGTCTGTGTTGTGATGACTAAGTTTCTATACAAGCATACCTCAGAGATGATGCAGGCTAGCTCCCAGACCACAGTCATAAAATGAATTATCACAATAAAGCAAGTCACATGAATTTCTTGGTTTCCCATCACCTATAAAAATTATGTCTTTATAACTATACAATACTGTAGTTTATTAAGTGCACAATAACATTATGTCTACAAAAACAATGTATAAAACTTAATTAAAAATACGCTGTAGCTAAAAAATGCAAACAATCATCTGAACTTTCAGCAAGTCGTAATCACTGATCACCGATCACTGTAACAAGCCAAACAATGAAAAAATTTGAACTATTGTGAGAATTACCCAAACGTGACACAGACATGAAGTGAGCAAATGCTGTTGGGAAAATGGCTTCAACAGATCTGCCTGATGCAGGACGGACACAAAGCTTCAATTTAAAAAAAAAAAAAAAAAAAAAAGCATTATCCACAACAGGCAATGAAGCCAGGCACAGTAAAAGGGGCAGGAGGGGGTGGGTGCCTCTTATCTTCACCCCTGCTTCCCTCCTCCTCTCGAGTTTCTAAGGTTAACCTTGTAAGCGGCTGGGCCCTCCCACCTATTCTGGGATTCACGTCCATCACAGATCCCCCACCCTCACAGCAGACCCTTTCCCAAGCCACCCACAGCATGGCTCACTTCACCGATTCCTACCCTCGAGTCCATGGTGTGTAAAAAAATAAATAGAAAAAGCAAAACAAACATCCATATACAAAATCATCCATACACTCACCTGGGCAGAAACAGAAAAAATGAAGAAATGGGAGAAAAGCGTGTCAGATGTTAATGGCGCCTGTCTCTGCTGGTAGATAAGAGCCGATGTCTTCTTTTAAAAAAAAAATATATATATATTTCCCAAATTTTCTAGGCACTTCTTTTCTAACAGAAATATATTTTTTTCAATGTTTCCTCTTTTTTTTCTTTTTTAGCTTTTTTAAAGTTTTTACATCGATTCCAGTCAGTGAGCATATGGTAATGTGAGTTTCAGGCGCGCGACACCGGGATTCAGCACCCTCGTACATCAGCATCTCTAACCTGCTGACATCCTTCCCTCCCCTACTGGCAGACATGGCAAGAAGAGAGGCCATGCACCCCTTCCCCACTCCTTGCCCACTTCCATTTTCATTCAGTTATTACTCACACCCCTCGAGGGAAACTACAGTCCCCCAGGTGCCCGTGTGGGCATCGCACCACGCCCCGTGGCTTCTCTCCCCCCTTCAGCCCGGCTGATTTTGTTGGATTATCCCCCATCCCTTCAGCTAAGGTTTAAAACTGCAGCGTGAGCCTCAGATTTTCCTCTCCTTTCCTTCCCTGTTCCGTCATCCAACAAATCTCAGTCATATTGCAAGTGTACGCATCGGCCCTTCTCTCTCCCATTGCTACTGTCCGCAGTCTGCCCCTCTGGTGGCCTCACCACCTCCTTCCCTCCCTGTGCCCCCTCCCTTCCCCCATCTCACACACTGCTCTGCTTTGGCAGTTAGCGCCCTAACACTCAAATATAATCATCGCAACCCCCCCACCTTAAAATTCCTAATGGCTCTTGACTGCATACAGTATCAAATGAAATTACTGACCTGGTGCCGAAGGCCCTTCACAAGCCAATTTCAGCCCCGTGGCCTCATCCCTCATCTCTGCGGAGCATGCCCCAGTCTCCAGAACAAACCCACAGGCTCCTTGCAGGGGAGCTGAGGCTCCCTTACACCCATGAGCCTCTTGTCATGCTCTTTCCTCTGCTCTGGGCTGCCATTCTCCCTTTCTCTGCACGAACTCTTATTCATCCCTCAAGACCCAAACTGGTATTAAATTCTGACTATCTCAATAATTAGCACTTATCACACTGTATTTTGGTCCCCAGTAGACACTAACCTACTTAAGGGCAGAAGTGTCATTTTATCTGTTATTATAGCCTGGCTTCTTGCTTACAGAAAATCGGCAAATAAACAGGCAAGGGGAGAGGGATAGTAAAAATCACAAACCTTCCCTACAGAATGGATTTTGTGTTATATTAAGAGGGTAAGTAACTACAGTATTTCTCTCTTCTGAAAATAACCATAATTCCCCCCAGCAAAAGACTTATGTTGCCTGTATAATTCGGGACTGGCTCTATGTGAACTTGTGTACTTCTTAGCACCCATTATGTGATTTTGGCCACTTCTTTGGGTTGGGATCAGTCTCTCTAGATTAAAAAAGAAATTTTAGATCTTTATAATAAAAAGTGTAAACTGTCTTCATTTCTTAGCTGTTCGTTTAGAGTTAAGACTTACAAATCTGTACCTTCATCTTTAAAAAAAAAAAAAGAACATGTTTGAATATAGCTTTTGTGCAAGGAAAAATAATATTATGATATTCTTTCAACTTTTTCTAGTTTATTACATTTATTTCTAAAAGGGTCAATTATTAAATAAAATTATATCTTCCTAGGACATACAATGAGGTATATACAGTTACAGAAAATTTAAATCTAGAGAATTAGGGATTTCAAAAAGTAATTAAGCAGCATCTCACATTGTGGAATAGTTAATTTTGTTGACAATGGCATCATTAAATTCTACTAGAAATCTCCATGCCTCTAAAAGAAAGGAGTCAAGATATCAATCTCTCCTTGAATAGGAATGATGGGAACCCTCAGCAACTATTCACTGAACACCACATTCAAAACACGATACTAATAACCCTGGGAGACATTCAGAGGAGTAAGATATTTCACTTCCCTCAGTGCCCAAGAGGGACAAGAAGATAAATAACTACAATACAAGCTCCATCTGATGTGTCATAAGAAAGGGGCAGGGTGCCTGGGTGGCTCAGTGGGTTAAAGCCTCTGCCTTCGGCTCAGGTCATGATCCCAGGGTCCTGGGATCGAGCCCCACATCAGGCTCTCTACTCAGTGGGGAGCCTGCTTCCCCCCCCACCCCCCTCTCTCTGCCTGCCTCTCTGCCTACTTGTGATCTCTCTCTGTCAAATAAATAAATTTTAAAAAGTAAAAAAATAAATAAATAAAAGGGGCAAATGCTCTAAAAGTTCAGAAGAGAAAGATATTCTATCCAATTGAGAGATCCAAGAAACTCTTCTTGCAAAGAACAAGACAGAAGCCCTAAAGAACAACTAGCTTTTTTTCTTTGTTTTTTTTTTTAAACAAATAGAATTGAGAAAAAGGCCATTCCAGGCAGAGGGAATAGCAAAAACAGAGGCAGAACATGGGAGGTCAGTTTGGGTCCCTGTCTGAGGTCTCAGAGGGCGGGACATCAGCTCACTTCTCATCCTTGGCCTTGCTCACTCCAAATGCAGGGCTTCCTTCCAACTCAAGCAGAGCCCGTCAGAGAAAAGCTAAAAACATAAATGATCTTCCTGTTCCCAAAGGATTCTGGGCTCAGTCTAGCGGGCAATGGAGAGTAATTTTAAGTTTTTGAGCAAAGGCCCTACAAGACCAGGGGAGTGCTTGAGGTAATGAATCTGGCAACAATGTAGAGACATGGAAGGAGGAAGCATGGAGAGACCCAGATACACAATGAAAGAAACAAGGTAAGGACAACGAACTTGTGGTTGTTACATGCTTTGGTAATAAACTCAGATACTGTAACCAGGAGTTTGAAACAATGAATATTGCTTCTTGGGTACAGAAAGTCCCATAGAAAATGCATATTTAACTCCAGGAAAACCTTGTAATTCCATTCTCACCTTCTCTGAATTCCTCTTTGTCATAATAATAAATCTGACTCTGTTTTTGATGTTTGACCACTGACAGCTTTTAAGTCCAACCACTCCCCCTTCTGCCTCACAGCAGTGCAAGCTGATTAGGAAGCCTGGGAATTCCTTCCTTTGTGCTGGTGGGAACGATAAAACCAGGCAAACCTCTCCCCATGCACAGGACCCCTCGAGGAGGCCCACTCCCAACCACAGTTAAAACCAAAGCCACTCCTGCCTCCCCTTCCTTCACTCAAGATGAATGGACCAATTGGGTGCCTACCCTGCTCCCCCAGAAAGTCTCATTATATGTGAGCAAGAAATCATCTTGCCCTCCTTGGTGTGTGTGTGTGTGTGTGTGTGTGTGTCACACTATCAGTCTTAACATCCAAACCAACTAAGCAGCGTCTCACACCGTGTGTGGGTGGGGCAGGGGTCCATCCACTCTCCACAGAGTAAATAGTGAACTATAGCAAAGTCCTTACTGTTCTAGATGAGATATGGAAAGATGCAGACATGGGCCATGACGGAAATTCTGGAAGGGCTCCTGAGCTCCCAAAACCTCCCTCTGGGAGATAGCTGCACTTGATTTAATGTCCCGTGGTATAAATATCAACTCAGTATTGACTACGCTGAATGGTCATACGTATTCACTAAAATACCTGGTCACCAGATTTAAACCAATCCCATGTGTGTTTGGTACCTGCGTGCCCCAGCCTCTCCCCACTGGCTCACTCTAACACAGTCACAGGAGCTATGTGCTTAATGAATTTTCCCACATCCACTTGTTTTCAATGAGAAGAAATCTCAGCACAAGTTGGTAAGGAAGCACAATTTAATGTTTCCCTCGATTAAAGTTCTAAGTTACAGTGCTAGGGCTACAGAAAGGCAACATAAATAGTAATGGAATAAATAATAACACAGTGATATTCTTCAAATAGTGCATTAGTTATAAACTAGATGATAATCTTGATTTTTGCATAACAGAGAATGTATTCCCGTATCTTTTCAGGCATACCTATATCTATTGAAAGACCACAACCATGAAAAACAGTGTCTTCCTCAAAAAAGAGTTTAGAAAATCATAATATTAACTACTTACACATCTTTAGCTGCTCCTGAAGGGCCTACGGAGGGAAAAAAAGGTATGCATTATTGTGATAGAATTACAACAAAAATGTGAAACCCAATACCCATCTAAAATAATATTCTAAAAGAGACAAGTTGAAAATATGCCTTTTAAAAAGATCATCTCAAAAGAAATAAAGGAGAAAGTAGGAACATCACATTAAATCAATTCACACAAAACTACATTCAAATTTTACATTTTGAATTTATTCTGCCCTTTTTTAACAATTCCTATAAATTTTAAGGTGTCGGTTCTGGAAAGGATCACCTCATCCAATCCCTTTATTTTACAGATAAACTGACAGAGTCGGGAAGTATTTTCATTTCAAAGTCACCCGCCTTCTAAGCCGGTGTCCACAGGGCCACAGGGCACTAACCAGGGCACTAACTTGTAAAGCGAAGTTACCAGACAGAATGGAGGTGATATCCTCAGTCAATGAGAAGTCTCAAGGACACCAGCCTAGCTCTAGGGAGTTACCTGCACTTCTAACTCTGCTCCTGTTTGCTACTGAACCCTCCCCCCCCCCACATTTTTTGCTTCCCACCCACGTGCCAAAAACATCCTGTCTCTTTCGGATCCCATGCCTATCATTCATCATAGATTCTCAACCAATAGTTGGTCCCATTTCCACACTTCCTCCTCCCACTAGCCTCATCTGAGCAACACAGACCTTGATTCTAACTTTACTAGGCATGTAGCATTTAGTGTCTTTTAACCTCTTAAAACCTCACTTCCCTCCCTTGTGTCAAATGAGGATAATAAGAGTTAATATACAACAGAGAGAATAAATGGAATGACCACCAGTGAGACAGTTATTGAAAATGGAGCTGGAGGATGCTTGGGTGGCTCGGTCGGTTAAGCATCTACCTTCAGCTCAGATCATGATCTCGGGGTCCTGGGACTGAGTCCCCACGTCAGGCTCCCTGCTCAGTGGGGAACCTGCTTCTCCCTCTCCCTCTGCCTGCCACTCCCCCTGCTTGTGCGCTCTCTCTCTCTCTGACAAATGAATAAAATCTTTTTAAAAAAATTTAAAAACAAATGGAGCTAGGAGGACCCTGAGGAGGTAAGGCTCATGCCCATCTTCTGTCCCAAATTCTCAGAAGTTTTTTGCTGAACTACCTTGCTGAAAGCCAAGGCACCTACTTTTGTCATAACAGACATAAACAGACTTTCTAACATGAGCGCTACAACCAATCACATGTAGTTTAATGTAACTGTATGTAAACGAGAACCAAACACCTTTTCTTCAAATCGATTTATGTAAGTCTTCTCTTTCCTCTTTAAAAATTCTACACTCCTTCGTCTGTCTCTCCAGAGCATGTTTTCAGCTTCAGTATAGTCTCCTGGATTGCAATCCATTAAGACCTCAAATGACCACATAAATATAATTTTGCAGCTTGCAGTTTTGTCTTCTGTTACTTGACATGACTGTGAAGATTTGTTTTTTTTTTTTTAAAGATGCATGTCAACACTTAGCACAAAGTCTGGTACCTAAAAGTAGCTCACTAAATTGTTATTATTAGCAGTCAAATTAATTAGAAATTAATATCTCAATTTCCCTATCTATGAAATGGGAATTAAAATAATCTCTGCCTAAGTCACACGGAGGTGAAAATAAAGAAAGATGTGCTACACAGTAAGCAAATAAGCCTATAGGAAAGGTCATTGCCAAAACTGCAACATTGTACCCTGGTGATATTAATTTAAAATCTGTTAATCCTGTAAATTCAAAGCAGAGGGCAAAGATAATCAACAGTATGCCTCAAACAAATTTTTTTTTTCAAACATCTTCTCCCAGGCTGCCTTTTAGGGTGTTTGTTTGTTTGTTTGTTTGTTTTGATTAACATATAATGTATTACTTGTTTCAGGGGTGCAGGTCTGTGAATCACCAGGCTTACACACTTCATAGCACTCACCATAGCACATACCCTCCCCAATGTCCATAAAGCAGCCACCCTATCCCTACCCCCACACTCCCCAGCAACCCTCGGTTTGTTTCCTGAGATTAGGAGTCTCTTACTGTTTAGCTCCCTCCCTGGTCCCATCTTGTTTCATTTTCCCTCCCTTCCCCCCATGAACCCCTGCCCTGCCTTTCAAATTCCTCATATCTGGGAGATCATATGATAATTGTCTTTCTCTGATTGACTTTTTTCGCTCAGCATAATACCCTCTAGTTCCATCCACGTCATAGCAAATGGCAGGATTTCACCCTCAAACAAATTCTTGTAAGGCTCTGACCAAACCTTAACTTCATAACAAACCTCATTCCTTTTTTTAAGGAAAGATTAACATTTCTACGTCACAACAATCATTAAAATTGTATAAACAAAAACTGCTTTGGGGTGCCTAGGTGGTACAGCCAGTTGAACGTCTGACTCTTGGTTTCAGCTCAGGTATTTGTGATCTCAGGGTCCTGGGATCAAGGCCGACGTCGGGCTCTGTGCTCAGCGTGGAGTCTGCTTGAGATTGCCCCTCCCACTCACGCTGTCTGTCTGTCTCTCTCTCTCTCTCAAATAAATAAATAACTTATTTGGAATCTGAGATCATAAAACAAAACAAAATCCTAAAATTAAAAAAAAAATTTAACATAAGAACAGAGGAGTGTTTTAATAGGAAAAAATAAGCAAAGGATGGGTGCCACCAAAAATCCATGCAAATGAATGTTTTACTCCAGAGTCAAAAAAAGCATGAGAATCTGGAAGAAAGTCTAGAAAGAAAGTAATATCCTGATTTCCGTATTTTCATGTTCATGGAAAAGTACAAAGAACATTTCGGGGTTTTGTCATGGACAGGGGATGGGAGAGCCAGAGGGGTTGGAAACTTTGATTCTGCAAAGTCTTATAGAGAGAAGAAAGCAGAGACCATAATGAGGACTCTGAGTCCTCTGCAAAGAGGAAGGGCCATCGAATAGAATCCACAGAGAGAGCAGAGGGGACAGAAGCCACCCCACTCCATCTCAGGGAGGGCCCGAAGGTGGCAGGGAATGGGAAGGCAAAGACACACACAAAGTCCTTGTTCAGATCACTCATTCAAAGGTCACAAAATCACTGCTTCGGTTTCTAATACTGGGCACATAAAGGCAGCTGAGAAGACAATGCAAGGGTAATGTGCATGTAACTAGTTTCAAAACAGCAACATGTTGTCTAATGAGCACTGATTTTAATCAGCCACCAGGAACCCTCCATCACTTCAAATGATTGCTCCGGGTGCCAGGCACCCTCAGAGCCTCTTCCCTGCTGGGATCACCATGCAGCATCCCAGCAGGGCCCCTGGCCGATGCCTGGGGTTACCTTCCAAAAGGAAGTCTGCACACCATTACTTCTGTTCTCAAACATCCTTCATTTAAAGAGTACCGTCTACTTAATATGTGCAATGGTGGGGTGGGCAAAGATATCAGAAACACTACATCAAGTATGCAGGTGTTGTAATATGTGCTCCATTTTTTTTAAAGGACAGAAAATGTGCATCTTAGAAGGAAGGTAGCATGGTATTATTAAGGATAAGCTTATAATCAGGATAGGTAGAACATGACTCCCCAAAATACAACTTGTCAGAGTAGGGAAAAAAAAATGTGCAATTGTTGGAAATCCTTGGCAAAACTATCGGAATACGTAGGTATATAAAATGTAAAACAGCTCTTTGTTCTGCAGAAGTATAAAATCATAAAATCAATAAATAGAAGAAAAATCATATTACCTTCACTACAACCTTATAATCACACTTCACCTCTATATTGATTAACCAGATGGAGATCTCTACTCTAGAGAATTCATAAAAAAAAAAAAAAAACCTTTATCTCGAACGATTCAGAGCAGCAAAATCCCATTTGCTTTAAGTTGTGTTTATGGTTTATGTGACTTAGCCTTTGCTAAACAAATATCTATAATGTCATCTAATTCTTTCCAGGCCCCTGGGATAGAGTATTGATTCCTGATATCACCACTTCATTTCCTGCCAAAATGACTCTTTACTGTTTAAACGTAGCCTTGATGTATTCATATAATGGGTCAGAAGAAGCAGAGATGGGGGAAAGGCAATAATGCTTCTTACAGAATGAAAGCACCACAAAGTACATAAGACCAAAGATTTGATGACTAGTTTCCAAAACTGTATGAAGGAGGATAATTTTAAATAACATGCTAAAAAAGAGAAGGGGGAAGGCTTGCTCTCAGAAGAGTATTATATGCAGTTTCAGTGACCAAAAAAAAAAAAAAAAAAAAGGCTAGGGTCTGTAAGGAAGAACATTTCCTTCTGAAGGTAGGAAACAGTTAAACATTGTTGGCTGTTCAGAAGGAAACCAAGATTGTATATACCTTCAACTTTACACACTTCAAAAGATTTTAATATTTTGTTTATGAGTCTCAAAGTCAAAAGTCTAAGTCACTTAAAAAGGCACAGCAAACCCAATTTATTCAAATATTCAAAAAACTTAATCTGATATCGTGAGGCTATAGAGAGATATTTGGGCTTTGTCCCCTCTTTCTGTCACAAAACTTCTAAAATCTTTGGAATTCCCTAAGTGATAAGGGTAATAGGAGCCTCTTCCATTCCAATGAAGGGACTCCTAACGGGACCCAGGATAGCTTCAGGATGGGGCACTGGTCACCAAAAAAGCCAAGTGTTGTTAGAAGCTTGGTACTGCTGTCCCCGTCCCTGTCACCAGGGAAGGGAGAGGAGCTGGAGACTGAGTTAATCCCCAATAGCCAGTGATTCCACGAACCACACCCATGTAGTAAACCCTCCATAAAAAGCCCTAAACAATGAGGCTCTGAGAACTTCTGACCTGGTGACCACATCCATGCAGCAGGAGGGTGACACACCCCAACTACATGGGGACAGAGATTCCCCCACTCAGGACCCTTCCAGACATCACTCTGTCCATCTGGCTGTTCATGTGTGTCCTTTACAAATAAACTGGTGAATTTAAATCCAAAAGTAATGTGCCTTCCTGAATTCTGAGTCATTCTAGCAAATCGTCCAATCTGAGAAAGGGTGCTGTGGGAACCCCCAGATTTGTTGCCAAGTTGGGATAGTAGTGGGAGTCCTCTGGGGACCCAATGCTTGCGACTGGTGTCAGAGGTGAGGCCATCTTGCGCAACCTTGTCCTTAAGCCTGCAGCAGCTGACAGACTCCAGGTAGTGCCAGAAGTGAAGCGTATCGTGCGACTCCCAGCAGGTGTCAGAAAATCAGAAAGTTGGATTGTATCAGGAGGGAAAAAACCTCGCAGATAGTCTCCATGTTTTTTAACATGTTTTATGAAAATGCGGTGTCCTGAGAAGTCACTGAGGCTCCAAAAAACCTTGACGTGCTCTGTGAATCACACACCAAGACGGGATTGCACAGCACTTGCTTCAGCAAATCATTCTGCACCCCGGGTATAGCCTGTAAGCTGTATTTCCAAATTTTCTAATTACCTCCCACTCCCGAAGAACTACAGGAAAACCTGTGGTAGTTTCATACGGCTGCTGTAAGAAATCCCCAAAGACTGGGTGGCTTCAAACAAGAGAAGTCGATGCTCTCAGCCTTCTGGAGGACAGAGGCATAAAATCAAAGGGTCCACGGGTCCAAACTGCCACACACCCTTAGCATCCGGTGCCGTGAGCCTTGGTTCCTTGGCAGTCTCTGGCCCGAGACCACAGGTGCACACTGTTGCTCCACCCATGTCCCCCCACCCCCATCGCTGTCTCTCTGTGTAAGGACACTTACCAGTGAACTTAGGGCCCACCCAGATTATCTCAAAATCCTTAATTATATCTGCAAAGACCCTTTTTCCAAATAAGATAAGATTCGCACATTCCAAGGATGAGGATGGAAACTTCTGTTTAGAAGCCACCATTCAGCCCGCTAAACCTTCTTATCCCTGTCCTCCCCCATCCTTCCAAAAATTAAAATTCTCTTTTGAAAAGAAATATATAGAAAAATTAATATGCGGGAGGCATTAAATTTAATGTAACATAACCTACATCCCACAAACACAGGCAAACCTGTATTCCTAGTGCACGATAAAGCCAACCAGTTTCAAAACACTACACGGGGCGTGCCTGGGTGGCTCAGTGGGTTGGGGCCTCTGCCTTCAGCTCAGGTCATGGTCCCAGGGTCCTGGAATCGAGCCCCGTGTCAGGCTCTCTGCTCAGCAGGGAGCCTGCTTCCCTTCCTCTCTCTCTGCCTGCCTTTCTGCCTACTTGTGATCTCTGTCAAATAAACAAATAAAATCTTTAAAAAAAAAAAAAACACTACACGGGGTCAGTAGTTTTAGGTGGATAGAGAGAACATCTTGGCTCCTATAGAAGATGTCCCTTTGCCATCTAATTGTTCTTACAAACTAAGAAGAGTGAGCTGTAGCGCCCAGTAGGTTTTCAGCACTGTTCCAATCTGTACTTCTACCATTTCAAGTTTCCTCCCACATGCCAAAGTCTAACATAAAGAGAAGATATCTATCTCTTAAAAGAAAGGACACATCCGTTTCTACACTTGAAAAAACTAGCCTACTGACGCCTTTCTTCATCACGGTCCTGTTGCACTCTATTGAATTTATGTAATAGACTGGAAATAGTCACAAGTAAATGAATTGCTAAGTTGTATATTAAATTGTATTTCTATCTTCCGACTGAGTGGTGATAATTTAAACACATGCATCAAAAGATAAAATTATGTACACGAAGAGTTTCTAAAAAGCACTAAAGATTTTCAGATCACTCTTCTCTTGGCATAAATGATCAGAAACATAAATGATTGTGGCTCTTGTGGGAAATAATAAAAATATGCAGGAATGTCCTACTCTATTTGTTTTGTAAAAGAAAAGAAAAGAAAAGGCCCTTTGAGAACAGTATAAACTTAACTACAGAACAATAAACAAAATTCTCTTTAATTTTGACAGCTCATGATGTCTCCTCTGACCCATAATAGTTCCAAAACGATGTCATAGTCTCAGTTGGGCCAAAAGAAGTACAACAACAGCTCTTAGTTCATCCAAAGCAAAGTTATTTTTCAAGAAGCCAACAAAAGAACTAGATTCGTAAGTCATTTTTTTCAATAAAGGAGAAAAAAATTCAGGTCAATGTGTCCTAGAAATATAAAATTCTGTTCATGAATATGGAAGCTCTTGCAGAAAAATCTCTTCATTTGCAGGTTGTCCTTATTGAATAGCTACACTTCAGGGAACTAAAAATTAATAAATAAAGACAGCCACAGAAGGACGGGCATAAGGTAAGGCAGTGACATCTGGCTGCTATATTATAATTCCAGCCACGTCTAATACTCAGCGGTACGTGGTTTGTGGCTGAACCGAATACCTCATTGAGGTCACCTTCGTGACCCTTGCACATGGCCCCAAGAGGTCACCTTCGCGACCCCTGCACAAGGTCACTTCCGGGAAGCTGGGACACATGAACGTCCTAATTCTGTCTCACCAGTGAAAAGTGCCTGGACAGAGGTTTTCCACATCTCCTGTCATTCACAGTCACTTCCAATGTGGAACCTCCAAGGGTGTACTGATCACTTGCCTTTTCCTACCTTCCCTTTAGAGGCAGCAGAATCTTCCATTTAACGAGGCATTAGTTTGGGTTCATGTTTATTTCTCCCTCCCATGCAGCCCACCCTAAGCCTGGCTGTCCCAGGGGTCTCTGGCATCAATGCTTCCAGGCCCTTCTTACTGCCCTGACTCCAGACAGCCACTGCTGTAAGCCCACTCTTTCCTTTTACACTAGTTACAAAAGTCTTCACCATAGTTATAATAAACAGCATAGTGAGTACCCACAATAGACAAGGCATTGTACTGAGCACTTTACTTACATAAACTCATTTTATGTTGGAGTCAATTCTATTCTTACTCCCCCATTTTACAGTTGAGAAAACCAACGTATAGTTCAAATTGAGTTGCCCAAGGTCACACAGCTGATAAATGACAAAAGTGGGATTCGAACTTGGGCCTTTTGGTACCAGAACCCACCCTCAACTCCGAGGCTTGGCTTTCCTGCCTCTCTGTCCTCCTCACCCTCCATTCTACCCACTGTTCCTTCCCAACACCCTATAACCAACATGAACCACTAAAGCCAGTGAAGCCAGACCTACTGCCCAGAAATGCACAGAGCCCATTTCTGTCCCTGTGATTTCACACAACACTAAGAATGCCCTTCCTTCCATTACCTGCTTATTTGAACAGTTACCTATTCTTCAGAAACAAATCAAGTACCACTTCTTTCAAGCAGGCTGCCCTGACTGCTTGAGGTTTTATTTTATTCTCTCAATTGCTGTATCAGTGACACAATCTAGGACTTCATTTTGCATCTTCGTTTCCCCAGTATGTTCATTCATTTGAACAACAACAACAAAAAAAAAACTCTTTGCAAGCCAAAAATTCCATTGAAAGTTTGGATCCTAGTCTAGAGGCTGAGGGTACAGCTGGGAATAAGATGCAGGAGGCTCTCATGAGGCCTGCATTTGGAGGAAAGGAACAGAAGAGGCGATAAATAAATAAACAAAATATCAGCTCTCCAGCAAAGAAAGTTTCAAACAGAGAAAACAAGAGTCAGTTCAGCACAGTTCGGGGAATTGAAAGAAGGATGGTGGGGTTGGGGTCTGGGGGCAGTGGCAGGGAAGTAGCAGGAGACACACGTGACTTCTAGGATGCTATCAACAAAATTTTATACTATGTCCTCGATATGGCCTGGGCTCATGCTAAGCACAGTGGCAACATTTCAGTCCTACAAAACCATTTATAGATGTAAATTAAGGCTGGACCACAGAGCTACAGCAAAAGAAGGGAATGCAATTATCTACCTAATTGAAGATGAAAAGAAAACTAATCTAAATAACTGGACCCAAAAGGACTGTATTAACTCCCTCGGTACACTGACAAAATAGGATAAATAATTATTAAAATCCTCCTCTTCAGACTATTGTTATATAAATAGCAGAAGAACCATTACAGAAATATTCTGATAATAAGCCGCCACAGAGTTATGATCAGACAGTTGCCAGTTACATATCCCTGCTAGAAAAACTACAACTAAAAAATTCAGTTAGCTATCATGAGCAGAACACTTCTGAAGTAAGTCTTCTGCTGCAAAGAATGTCTACAGCCTTAGCCTGCATGGACACGGGCTATTGTTGATATTGGGAACCATCCAAACTTTTTAAGGGATTTTCTGATTTACCTGAAAAGAGATTGTCTGACTTACATTACAGACTTGCTTACCCATCTGTATGTATGAGGCATAAAAGGGAATGGCTGACTTGTTCAGATCATTAGCTCAAACGCGGGGCTACTCATTTCTCTGCCTAGTTAAAAACCATGGTCAAGGAAAAACAAGGGGACAGAGAATCTGATTGTTGAGAAAGAGAGAGGTGGGGCTGGAGAGCAGAGAGAAATAGATCAAGAGCTCCCTGCGATACAGAAAATGGAACACTTTTACATTGGGTATTTAAGCCAGATGTTTCTCTATAGTGGAGGGGCCAGAATCTATTCAGGACAAACATACCGAATCTTCACTGAGTGGAAAATATAAGAAATCCTCCCACTACAGTTCTAGGTTGGGGAAATCAAATTCCTAGGTTGCGAGAGTGCTCTTACTAAAACATGAAAATGGAGAGAGCTCTCATGCAATTGAAATTGTTCTCAAGACCTCATCTGGACCGACAGCTCCACTCCTCCCCGAAGCCTCCTTTGATTGAACATTATTCATCATGTCCCGGGCGCTTGCGTATTCTATCATACTTTGCCTTGCTGCTGTTCTCCAATGGTTAATCTTCCTACCTAGACTATCAGCTTCTCAAGAGCATGAAAATTTGTTTTCATTCAACCACCCACTGGTGGCTGCCCAAGCCTTGCCTTACAAGTTCTTAGCAAAGTGCCATTCTCTACAGGGAGAGGGGGACTGGGTGTAAGCTTACGGTTAGAAATATTTAGGAGAAATCTAACCAGAATTATCTAGGGCCTGAGTTATCTGGGGGTTGATTTCTTATGACTGTTGGATCATTTTACGGCAGATCAGTTTCTCCACCTATTGGACATACAGAATTAAACTTACTCAAGCACACTACTAAATATACATTTGTCATATTAACCAATTTCTCTAGATGAAAGCCAAGAAAGGCAGTTGTTCAGATGGCTCAGGGAGAGGGCAAACAATTATCTCATGTTACCTGAATTTCTTACAGAGTAAAACAGGGCTTATAATAGAGATTTCAGGTTTAAGGGTCATATTATAATGTCCTAATGCACCCTTTGGAAGTAGATATGCCATGGTCTTGTAGAAAAATGATCAGGGAAAGCCATTTCACCTTCAACATGGTACTATTCCACTACTCTATAATAATTACAGTTTACACAGCACTTTCACTCTGTAACTCAGAAATGTGAAACGAAATGCTCCTAGCAACAAGCCCAGAGCTGAAGTCAAGCTTGAGCCTCACTCTCCAGGCTCCAAGTTCAGCGCTCTTCCCACCTTCTCTTTGTATTTTGTTATTCACGTTATCTATGGCTGGCTGGATGGATGGACTAATTGATTGCTGAAAAGCTTAAGTGTAACTATTGAATTGTATGATCCTGGGAAATTTCAGAAGTTGGGCATTGTAAGTACCTGGAGGACAGGAACAACATCTATTTTTTTTTTAAGATTTTTTATTTATTTATGGTCGGGGGAGCAGGGGGAGGAGCAGAGGGAGAGGGACAAGCAGACCCCACAATGAGCATGGAGCGCAATGCCGGGCTCCAGCCCAGGACCCTGAGATCATGACCGAAGCAGAAACCAAGAGTCAGATGCTTAACCCACTGAGTCACCCAGGCGCCCCATGACAACATCTATTTAATGCATTTATTTCATGCTGCTTGGGTTCAGGACCACACAATTGCAACTTGGTTAACAGCATATTTCATGCTGATGTCAACATTCACAACTGAAAAATATTCAAATACCTTTGCCTTGTGGCTTATTTTTCCTCATTTTACATATTTCCTTTCTGAAACTAAAGTCCTACCACGAGCTGACAGAAAAATTTCCAAATAACAATGACCGCATCCCAAAGCTAGCCAGCTGGACTCTCTAGTAGGACGTGTTTGGGGAATGACCTCTCAAAGACCAGAGCAGATCCTTTGACGAGGTGATGTGATAAGTCCCCCACTCATCACGTTTCCTCCTTAATGTTTTACAGTCTGCACTCTCTATCTGCCATTTCCCTGAACAAAACACAATTTTTAGGCAAGAGCAAGCTAGAGGAGACAACAACACGCTCTTCTGTGAACTGTCCTTCATAAACAGGCTGCCCAACAAGAAGGCGTGCACTTGGAGTGGTTTTTTCAATGCAACTGTATAGGGTATAAGGGATGTGCATTTTGAGAAAAAAAAAAGATGTCAACCAAATATCTGTAAGGAGAATCCGATTTTCCCATTTTCTTTTTCTTTTTTTTTTTAATATTGTATTTATTTATTTGACAGAGAGAGATCACAAGTAGGCAGAGAGACAGGCAGAGAGAGAGAGAGAGAGAGAGAGAGGAGGAAGCAGGCTCCCTGCTGAGCAGAGAGTCCCATGTGGGGCTGGATCCCAGGACCGAAGGCAGAGGCTTTAACCCACTGAGCCACCCAGGCGCCCCTGATTTTCTCATTTTCCGACATTACCATTTCCAAATTACCTTATCATCACTGATTTAGCAACAGTGCCCCTCCCTCCTATCCCCAGATCTGACAAGCAGTTCATTAATAAATAAAAATGTAAATGAACTAACCTAGCTCCACTTGAAAGGAAATGTTACAAATCCTTCCCATGATTTTTTTTTAAATATGGATAACTGTTCTTAGCCTTTTTTTATAAAAAGATTTTTATTTATTTATTTGACAGAGATCACAAGTAGACAGAGAGGCAGGCAGCGGGGGGGAAGCAGGCTCCCTGCTGAGCAGAGAGCGTGATGTGGGGCTCCATCCCAGGACCCTGAATCATAACCTGAGCCAAAAACAGAGGCTTTAACCCACTGAGCCACACAGGCACCCCTGTTCTTAGCCTTTTTAAAGAGAGGGTGCCCATTGCAGTGGATGGTGTAGGACCCCAGTGTCTGTTAGATTGAGAGACATGAGGTCTGGTGTAGGTTTCCATGCAGAGCTTTCTGGCTGCTCTCAGAATCTCATTTGCCCTTGTTGGCATAAGACACCAACCACGATAACCATCATATCTCACTGTTATGTGAACGGAAAAGATTTCTTCTCTGGTGGCTCCCTGCATATACCAACGAGGAGAATTTCATTCAAGATGGTAAAGATTAGGGGCGCCTGGGTGGCTCAGTGGGTTAAAGCCTCTGCCTTCGGCTCAGGTCATGATCTCAGGGTCTTGGGATGGAGCCCCGCATCGGGCTCTCTGCTCAGCTAGGAGCCTGCTTCCTCCCCCTCTCTCTGCCTGCCTCTCTGCCTACTTGTGAGCTCTGTCTGTCAAATAAATAAATAAAATCTTTTTTAAAAAAAGATAATAAAGATTATCTGTAAGAGATCAACTTTTTGGTGAATCCTCACCTGGGTTCATTCACAGCTCTAGGACCGGAACCCCACATATTTTAGTGTCTTCTCAGGAAAAGCAAAATATTCTATGTGTGGTTACAGACAAAGAGGAAAAAGAAAGTTGGCAGATTCACAGACCACAGAGCAGATTTCCACATCTGACCCCACTAAGTAAACGTCTAAATAAACTTTAAAATAAATAAACGAATAAGGCTTGAATTTTAAACTCCATCTTCCACAGATGTCTGGGTTAAGGGAAGTGACATGGCCAAGGTCACGAAGACTGAGAGGGCACCCATGCCAGTCTGCTAGGAAACTGCAGCAGGAGACTGCTGTTTGCGTCTGCTGGGGTTTGGGAGGTGGGGGTGGGAATAGGACGCGGCATCTGATTGATCTCAGTTGGAGGAGATGGGAGTTCTTTACCCGAAAGGATACTAACAGAGGCCAGCAGATATTACTCAAAACAGATCCTGATTCTTAAATCAGGAGACACGAGCTGGGTTAAGAGAGAAGGCTGAGTTTTGGAATAAGTCACTTGACACAAAGCCTGGCCGACTGGGGGATAGGAGATCTCGCCCGCCAATCAACAAAATGAAGTGGTGGAAAAGAAGTTCCAGTCTATTTTTCTAATGAAAAACACGTGAACAGATCACTGCTGATATTAAAACTCTGTCACACTTATCTAAAACATCCTTAATACTGCAGCTTCTCAGAGGAATCCTCCTACACGCAGCCCAGCCGCTCTCAGGCACCAGGACAGACTCAGATGAATTTGGAGCCTGGCTCGCAGTTCCTCCCAACCCCACTGGCACCACCACCACCACCACCACCACCACCACCACCAAAAAAGTCCTGAATTGCTCTGCCGCACTCTCCTGTTGCAGCGTCAGGGCTCCGAGGGGCTGGCGCCGTGGTCTGCGGGGCGAGAGTGGGAGAGGAGGGAGCGGATGCGGGCCACTACGGGGAATCCTCTCCCCCACCCCGCCCCCGTGAGGGCACCGGGCGCCCCGCTGCAGGGGAGCCCCGCTGTGCGTCCTCCCCGCGCACCCTCCGCAGGATCGCCCTGCAGGCTCCCCTCGTCCAGGCGTGACCGCCCCCGCGCGGGGGAAATGGCCCGCTGCGGGTCGTTCCAAAAGCGGGCAGTCTGGCCCACCCACCCACCCCTTCCCGATAATGGGGACGGGGAGATGGGGTTGCGCGCCCTCCCTCCCCAGGTCCCCGCCGGCTCTCCGGGCCTCTTCCGCAGCTGCGGCCCGCCCGGCAGACCTCCCCGCCGCCCCGAGTCCCCGGCCCGCGCCCCCGCTCACCTCGGCCGGCGCCCGCACTGGTGGCGGTGGAGTTCCCGCAGCCCATCGCGCTGCTGGCCCGGGAAGCAGCGCTCGGGAGCTGGCTGCCGCTGGTCCTGGGGGCGGACACGGAGGCGGAGGGCGGGGCGCCCCGAACCGGAGGCCGGTGGGGGCGCGCGGGGCCGGGGGCGGGGGGGCTGCGCGGGGCCTACCCCTTCCAGCAGCCGGGGGGTGTGGGCCAGGGCGCGGCGGCCGGGCGCGCACCGGGACGGAAACCGCCCGGCACCCTTCTTGCTAGCCGCGGTCGGGGTCCCCGCGGGACCCACCCGTCACCTCGGCAACCGCGGCGACGCCCAATCCCCGGCCTCCTTCGGGCTCTCCGGCCGGGCATTGGCCGTCGTGAAGAGGGGGCGGGAGTTTGAAGTGGGTTTGGGGGCGAGGGCGAGGCTGGGGGCGTGGCCGGCGCGGGCCTGGGGCGAGGCGGAGGTCTGGGGATACCCACCTACCCACCATCAGGTCTTCTTTGCCTTTTCTTCGCCGCTTCCCCTCCCTGCTTCAGGATGTGGGCAGGTGTGGAGGCGGCGGAAACACCTCTTTTGCATATGGGCGCCCAGTAAATGTTATCGAATGATATTCGGGTCTGAAGTCAACCCCAAAATCCGTTCCTTCTTTAACAGAAAGCTAATGCAGCTCTGTTCCCCGATACACTTTGCTAGGAAAGAGCATGAAGTCTTCCCTAGTTCGGTCATACTAGCCTACCCCACTTTAATTGCATTTGCTGCAATTTCAATAGCCTTCGGACCTTGGCTCATTTAGAGACGGAACTGTGAATTCACTTGGCACCTTTCAACCTAACACTTTGGCAGCTGTTACTGCGGTCAGACTCTCTGAGTTACAGCCCCTGCTCTGCCCCTAACAGTTGCGTGACCTCAGCAAAGTTCCTTAACCCGTTAGTGTGTCCGTTGTTTTACCTGCAAGATGGCAGTAATAATGTGTAAGCCTGATGATTCACAGATCTGTATCCCTGGGGCAAATAATACATTATATGTTCATAAAAATAATTAAAATTTTTTAAAATGGCAGTAATAACTCGGGCACATGGAAACACCTAACACAGTGCCTGATCCCAAATAAATGTTAGCTATTCTTGTTCTTAAGTCCTGTTAGAACTGAACATAATTCCCTGAAGGTGAGGACTATCTGATTTATCCTAGCGTCCTCCTGGCTCATAGTACAGACTCAGTAAGTGTTTTGTGAGATGAATTCAAGCCAGGAATTAAATCTCCATTTTAAATCCATTTAATATTTATAGAGAGCCTAGCCTGTGCCAAGTCCTTTGTTAAAATTAAGTTCCAGTGATACAAACATGTAGGAGCCAGTCTAACCAGGCAGACGGATTATAAACAAATCAATTACAGTATAGCAGGGATGCTAACAAAGGAATACAGGGTGCTCCAGGAGCCCAGAGGATGCTGGGATCCCAGTTAAAAGACTTTTCTAAAACAAAACAGTCGTATTTGGAGAAAACCTTGACTTGAACCGAGTCCCTGGTGAACTGTTGATCATGACCTTTGAGGCAATGGAGAGCACGGGGTAATCTCATTCAGGATACACCATCCCTCCTTTGAAAATTAGACATATCTGGGCATGTCCTGAGATAAGAATTAATTCTTGGGCAAATAAGGGTATTTCCGAGTTGACTTCTAGAAGCCCTGATTCTCTATCTTGGCCTCCACCATCTTTGCTCAGTGGCTCCCTTCTTACAAATCCAGAATTGGAGGTGGTTGGGGGGAGCAGGGGGAGTAAGAGAGGAGGACTATCAAGTAACCAAACAAAATACTCTTGCTTACTTCTGGGCTGACACTGGACTCCAGCCGTAGGAGACTTGGAGAAAAAGGAAAACAGACCCTGACATCCAGTCAGCAGCCTGACACCGTGAGGCCTTTGGGTTCATAGCTACATAGAAGACCAATCTCAGACAGGGGCACTCTCTAACTCTGAGGAAGAGAGACCAGAAATACTACCAGTTAGTAATCTTGTCTGATAAGACAAGCTCACTGGCAAACCACAGAGCATCACTCAATCCTGGCTAACTTGAATGATCTGCTTTTTTTTTTTTTTAAACCAGTTACAGTTTCATCCCAGGCTCCCTGCCTCATAGATGAAATTTATTAAGACTATCCCACCATAGAATTGTCCCTGCTTCCTGCCAACACCCAGTTCAGGAAAAAAAGATGTCCTGATTTCTTAAACCCCAACCATAACCACCTAACTTGAGCCCAAATCCTATAGAATCTTTTCTAACACCCCATGAATGAGATACCTCATGATTTCCTGTGGTGCACATTCCCTTTCACTGCAAAATTAATAAACCCAACTTGCCTAACTACTGGCATGTTCCTGGTGGTCTTTGGCCGGAGGACACTGACCCTCATAAATGACATGAACTCAGCTTTATAAGGTTATAGAGTGTGCTACCTATTCATTCTTTCAACAAACACCATTGAGTGTTTCCTTTGTGCTAACCACTTTTCTAAATGCTTGGAATGGAGCAGTGATCAAGGCACAGAGGCAAAATCTAGTGGGAGGAGACAGATCAAAATCAAACAAAAGATAAGAAAACAAAGCCTGGCACTGAAATAAGTGATGAGGGGTAGAGGGAGAAGTACTATTCTAGGTAGGAGCATCAAGGAAGATCTCCCTGAAGAATGGAAATTTTAGCTGAGGCGTAACTGTTGAGAAGAAATCAAACATCTGAAGGCTAAGCAAAGGGCATCCCAGGCCGAAGATACGGCAAGCGCAAGAGCCCTGGGGCAGGAACATGCTGAGTATGTTTCATAAACAGATAAAAAGGCCAGGATGGCAGGACTAGAGCAACGATGGAGAAGGGTAGTTGGGGAGATAAGCCAGATCACACTAGATATGATGGGCTTTGTGAGGAGTTAAAATTTTATTCAAAGGACAATGTGAAGTCATTTGATGAGACAATGTATGCAAAGTTCCTAACAAACTTCCTAGTAAGTGCCACATTAATGTCAGTCCTCTCCCTGTTGTGGAGTGAAAAAAAAAAAGAAGAAGAAGAAGAAGTCTAGCATCTCCTTTTTCCTTTTTAAGAATTTACTTTATTTTTATAAATAACAGCTAATTGCATTTGGGTGTTTTCAAAAACAATGAGTCAAAAGAAAATCATTAATGCATGTCTCATTTCCTGACTGGTCAGTTTTGGCTTCTATCTTGGTCCTAGTTAAATCACACCATTGAGCTGTTGTTTTCATTCTTCAGACAAGAACTGATGCGGTATGAGGGAGAGAGATGATATACATGACTGAAATTGATCTGGCAAGGAAAGGAAACCAAGACACAGGAGAACATGGAGCTAAATAAGTCTCAGCTTTCATGGTTTTTCTTCCATAAAGGGTTCCCCACAAAGTGTTTGGCAGCCTGAGTTTAATTTTTGTTTTTCTCCTTTTCCCTGTTGACATGCTGCAAGATGGCTGCCTCAGCTCTGGGTAGCTCATCCACACACAGCAGAACTCAGCAACAAAGGGGGATTTTTTCCCCCCTGCATTTTGGGTCCCTTTTTAAAGCTGAGAGGCACTGGGAACACTTCCTCTCCCATTTTTTTGGCCAGGATTTGGATCATGTGACTTTTCCTGATCCGGTCACTGGGAAGGTAAAGAGGAGAGCTGTAATTGGCGCTGGTAAGTTACAGTTCACCCCTGAGTCATGACAGGGAGGGTAGGAGAGACACCTGAACAAATTGGGGCTCTGCCCCAGGAGGAAAAGGAGGCAATTAATAGCTGTTTAACCAGGGCGCCTAGGTGGCTCAGTGGGTTAAGCCTCTGCCTTCGGCTCAGGTCATGATCTCGGGGTCCTGAGATCGAGTTCCGCATCGGGCTCCCTGCTCAGCAGGGAGCCTGCTTCCCTCTTTCTCTCTGCCTGCCTCTCTGTCTACTTGTGATCTTTCTCTGTCAAATAAATAAATAAAATCTTTTTAAAAAAATAGCTTTTTAACCATATAGTCATAGTCATAGTACATATGAGCCCTTTTGTACTAACTCTTATGAATTAGTTCTCTTCTGGATTAGGCTTCCTACCCCCTTGGAGATGGGCACAGACCTATGACTGGCTTTGGCCAATGAAAGGTGAACAAAAGTGAAATGATGACTCAGAGGCTCTGTGAGTTCCCATCTGCTGGCAGTTAGGAGATGGGCCTACAGGAGATTTGGTACGGGTACTTCCTGAAAGATCCAGGGGAGTGGGATCGGGAGTAGGCAGGGAAAGCCTTCAGGCTGCCTTGCAGGTCTGATACCCATGGGAGAAATAAGAAGAAGGATATATAAAGAGGACTGGGTAGGAAGAACTTCAGACTATAAAGCCTCTCTGAAAAAGTCTTGGCCAAGGCCAAACAGAACTTCAAATGTAGATTGCCTGTGGGATAGCCTCTTGTTGGGCAGACATGGCCCTAGTACCATGACTGGGCTGTGAGCTGCCCAGAGAGAGCCTGGCCTCAGCTGGAACACATCAACAGACCTAACGTGTCAGCAGTTGGGGGCTGTCAGCCAACTCCACTCCTCACAGCACATTCTCTCCAAGGGAGATCTAGCAGGTGCATCACCAACCCCTCCGCACCAAGAGAAGCTCTTGACTGAGAGTTCTAGATTCTCCAGTTTCCAGGATCCTGGAAGCACGTGTGGAAGAATTGCAGCTCCCATCAGCTTGGATCCCTAAGTCACAACCCTAAGTCACACCAAAGCATAAGGAAAAAAGGAAGTTTTGTTATGTTAAGCCACTTAGATGTTGTTGTGCTTAAGCACCAAGATGTGTCGTCCTAACATCATAACATACCATAACACCTCAACTCATTTTATGTTGGAGTCAGTTTCACAGTGGATCCTAACACAGAGGTGACAGCCACCTGTGTCTGCGACGACAGACATCTTTCATGTTCATTTAATTTCAAATGCCATAAAATTAACCACAGTATTTTCTCGGGGTGATTTTTATCTCTTTCATATCTGTGATTGTGTCCCCTTCTGCCTTCCTATACTGTTTATTTCCATATTTTCTTTCTTGTTTAGCTGTGCTATAGAGTTATCCATTTTATTGGAGTTTTGGAATCCATTTTTAATTTTTTGACCATCTTTTTGTTTTATGTTCTATTTGTTTATTTTCAGTCCTTATCTTTATTATTTTCTTCTTTCTAATTTCATTGAGATTACTCTCTTACTTATATAATTTCTTAAGTTAAACACCAAAATCATTTAAGTCCTTTCTTTCCTTCTCTCTTTCCTTCTTTCTTTTTTCCTTTCTTTCTTCCCTCCTTCCTTCCTTTCTTTCCTTCTCAATACAGTTTATATTACATCCGAAATTTTGATATTTCACTAACTTCACATTGTTCAGTTATAAATTCTTTGCAACTTCTGTTACCTGTTAACCCATGAATCATTGAGAACTTTCTTGTTACCAAGTGAATTTCTTTTTTAAATGTATCCATATTTTTACTATTGATGTTGATTGCTCTTGGAGAGAGTTACCCTGAAATTAATGCTCGGAGATGTATTGGGACTTCCCCTGCCATTCTGCATGTTTAACATTTGAACATGTTTCAACACATTTTCTTCTGGCACGTGCTATTATTCAGCCCACAAATGATGTTTTTCAACAGGCAACATTGAATACACATAAGCTATGTATCTCTGATTGAACTGTTAGCTCCTTGAGGACAGGGATGGTGTCCTAAACTCCCCTTCCTTACTGCACCAGGAGAGCAAGTAAATGTCTTTGTGTGTGTATAAACAGAGAGAAGTAAGAGACAGAATCATAAAAACATTTCTTAGCTCAACAACCATTATTAATCCCAGGGCTGGTTTTTCAGGACAATTTGTATCATCTTTCTGAAAACAAGAATAATGAATGTTTTGAGCTCTTCCCATGAGTCAGGCACAATGCTGACTCCTTCGATGAATTATCTCATTTAATCCTCATAAAACTTCCAGGGCTTCAGTTCTGTTGCGTGGTTTGCAGACTTACTATAAAGGCTGGGAACCACACCTGTGAGGCGGTCAGGAAGCAGGGAGACTCAGCACTGGGGACAAAACAGCCACAGTGCATGGTGCCTGTCCACCAATGCCACTGCTCCTGCCTCTGCCTCTACCTGCCACTGCTGCTGTCCCAACCCCACTCCGCCCTCACTGAACCATGGGTCCCTCTGTCAAAATCCAAAGCCCCAGGGGGAAAGATCCAAGGTCAAATGCTACGTAGGGTCAGAGATAGAAAGAAGCTGTCCTCCCTTCAGCTGAGCAAGAAGTGGGGAACTCTGCTTCCCATCATGACTAAAACAGCAGGGGATCTCCCCAAAACTTGAGAGAGGGTTCACTTCCTGGGTCATTTAAAGGCAGTTATCCACTGTAATATGTTAAGCATTTGATTTAAGGATCCAATCAAATCCAATGCTTTCGTTAGAGAGTGAGGAAACAGGGCAGACAGACCTAGCTCCCCACTCCATTATTAGTTATCAGAGTAAGAATTTAAACCCACAGCTTTTCATTTCCTGTTCCACTCTCTCGATGAGAGTCCTGAAAGACACACTGAGCCAAGGGCATCTCCCTGACTCTCCTCCTCCCTTGCAGATTCTCCTCTTCCTTTGGGAGGAGAGATTGTGGAAAGCCAATCTTTAGATGTCAAATAACCATCTAGTTTGGGAGAAGGCTTTGCCTCTGAAAACCTAGAGAGTTGGTTGAGAAGCCCAGAGTCCTGGCTGGGGAGGCAGTGGTGAAAGGTACTTAGCAGGGTGCCCCCATCCTGGGTGGGAGAGAAGGATGATCACATCTTTCCTCGGGCATGGCCACAGGCACGTCTCCCTGGAGAGGAAGACTGGCTTCCATGGCTGCCACACCCCTGCTTTTCCATCCCGCAGCTTCCATGGCTTTCTGACCTTTCCCTGAGGGTTCCCTGACTCCCTCCCTTTCCCCTTCACATCAGCCAGGGTAGACCCAAGCTTCCAAAAGGAACCTTACTAGGAACCCTAGAGACAAAAGTACCTTTTCGAGCCCCGGGAAGGGTAAATTCACACCAACTCTCCTAACTAGATTAGAATTTCAGATCGCCAAAAGTACACCTTCACAGGCAATGGAGACCATTTCTCTCCCGCTCCACTTCAGATGCCCGCTCTGCTTGGCAGGAGTAGATGAATCAGGAGTTCCTGTCTCTCCCACAGTCCTAAAGCAGCAGGTGGGCCTGCCCACATGGAGACTGCTTTCATGCTCCCCTAACTGCCCATCGGCCCTCACCTCTTTGGGGTGTGCAAAAGCAAAACAGGAAACATTGGCTCATGCAATCAGAAAGTACATAAGCAAGGACAACTGTAGCCATGCTTTGATTAGATACAGAAAGCCAGCAGGACTCAGGTTTGCACCGTCTCTTAGCGTGGCCTCATTCTCAGGTCCCATACATCGGCCCTGGTAGCAGCCGACTGACTCTTCACTTCATGGTGGTGAGACAGCTGTAGCAGCTGTTCCTGTGTGCTGAGGTTCAAGGCCAAAGAGAAAGCCCATCATAATTCCTGCTAAATGCCCCACAGTCACGCTGACTGAGCCAGGGTTCCCTCACCTCTCCTCCAGGAACCAGTCATTGAGGGGGATTTTCAGTAAATTTCCTAGGATTTCAGAACAAGAATGGACCCCCAGGAAAAGTGGTCCAGTGCCCTTCTGGTGGGACCCAATGGTAGGACTCACCCAATGTATCCACTCCCTTTTCTCTGGACTGACATCTAGTTAGCTTGCTGTTTGTTTGTTTTTTTAAGGATTTTTTTATTTATTAATTTGACAGATCACAAGTAGGCAGAAAGGCAGGCAGAGAGAGAGGGGGAAGCAGGCTCCCTGCTGAGCAGAGAGCCAGACACCGGGCTCGATCCTAGGACCCTGAGATCATGACCCCAGCGGAAGGCAGAGGCTCAACCCACGGAGCCACCCAGACGCCCCTAGTTTGCTGTTTTTAAAGGGAGATGGAGGGACAGGAAGCCAAAAGTAGGCGTGTGACTTTAATTTCCTTGTAAAGCACCCTTTCCCTCACCACTCATCACTGCCAACTCTCACAACTTGATGTTATTACATTTAAAAAAAAATGGTGTAAAATTCGCTTAGCACAAATAAACCATTTTAAACCGTTCAATTCAGTGGCATTTAGCCTTTTTATCCCCACAATCTCGTTCCAAGCTGTTCTCCTCAGCCCAAAAAGAAACCTTGCACTGGTGAGCAGTCCCTCCCAGTTCCCTACCCTCATGCCCAGCCCCTGGCAACAGCTAATCTGCTTCCTGTCTCTGCGCATTTGCCTTTTCGGGATATTTCATACAAATGGAGAGGTTACTGCATTTTAAACTGGGGCTGATTCCAGAGTATTCTTACATTAGCAAAGCTTGTACCTTGTTTCGTGCTCCCGTGAACTTAGAGACGAGCTAGTTGTAACTGAGATCTAGGATAAAAGGCTTTATTCAGAAGTCAGTGGCTATTTACAATAATGAGGGGGAACAAGGAAGAGATTTATAGCAGGCAAGTGACAAACCTGTTGCTTGGTACCTAATCAGCCCTATGATGAAAGTCTAACATGCATGTGAAAAAAATAATGTCATGTCCTTTTCTCCGAAGCAAACTATTAAAATAGCCTCATTTCCTTGGGGCAACAGAGAGCATTTTCCTTGGATATAATAACATTCAGAATGTGAAAGACATCTATTGGCCTGTGTGGAGTGGATGATGGATTGGTGAGAGCTCAATTGGGAATTCAAACCATGAGCAGGAAATGATTTGCCTGAAATTGTCTTTTTGTATTTTTAAATAAGATTTTATTTATTTATTTGCAAAAGTGAGAGAGAGAGTGAGAGGGAAAACAGGAACAGGGGGAGCCGTAGGCAGAGGGAGAAGCAGGCTCCCCACTGAGCAGGGAGCCCAACGAGGGGCTCGATCCCAGGACCCTGGAATCATGACCTGAGCCAAAGGCAGACACTTAACTGACTGCGCCACCCAGGGGCCCCTTTGCATGTTTTTAACATATTATTTTTGAAAATTTGAAACATGGCTGAATAATCTTTGATGGCTTGAAAGAGTCTTGTAATATTATATATTCATTTACAAATTTAATGTTAAACTTGTAAATGCTCCTTCACTTGAATTATGCTGAAGATCACATATTTTAAATTATGAAATACAATCAATTCTTAGGGAAAACCAGGAGTGATGGTTTAGATGTTTATATACGAAGTCTTCATTGCAACAGACTGTTAATTTATAAATTCAATTTTAAAAATGGGATTTTAACAATTTCATATTTGTTTCCCTCAACAGGAAAATAAAAGGAAGCTTGATATTGAAATTCTGAAATCCACATCTTTCCTGAAAAGTTCTTTTCTTCAAAAGGAATTCCTCTCCCCTCTCGATTATTTTTTTCATAAACTGCTTTCACTGAAACCAGATGAGCTACATTTCATCCCTGTGATTGCCTTATACATATATTTGAAAGCCAAAATGATGTATTCTCACACTTCAAAGAAACTTCTTTGGTTACCACACCATCATTTCCAAGTGCATTGTCAATTCATGAAGATCAGTTAAACACTTACACTAGGATCTCAAAACTGTGGCCAACACAGCTGGACTGTCAGTATCGTGTCTAAATTTAGTTATTAATTTGTCGATCAAACAGCTTCGTTGCCATGACTAACTAAACAATACACAAGAACAGTTAAGATTAAATTGCCTGGAAAAGAGAGAGAGAACAGAAAGGTAAAAAAGGCAGCATTTAATCATTAGCTAAAGCACATGGAATTTGGACTCCTGTGTCTGGCTGGACTCAAAGGGATTTCTAAAGGAAGTGATTTCCAGATTCAAGCTCCTTTAGTAGAGAAAATCCGCCAGGAGTCAGAGAGATAATGAGGACATCACTTTCTGATCTTAAATGCTTCAACAGATGACAAAAATTTCTTTTTATTAAACTCATATAAATGTTCCTAACTTAAAGATCTTAAACCGTGATTTCAGACACAGTGCCTCATGCTGGAAACTTCCTAGATCCAAGATGCATTCTGAATCCCAATTTCTTACTGACTCTCCATCCACCCACCTCGAGTCTGCCCAGCCGCCCCCACAAGTGGCTGCTTCTAATCCCACCATGAATCAGACATCTCCCTACAATGCTGTGTTTAATTCTGCAGACACTCAGTTTTCTAGGTGTCTTAGTAATGACCCCGGTGAGCACTCATATTATCTTTGCCCTGGAACAAGGCAGAGAATTGGAGCTTTAGGACTCAGGAACCAGATAGAGATGGGGTCATTTCCCGATGTTTATCACTGAATAGCCTGGAGCTCCCCGACTTCTTCAAACCTATGCTCTGTATGCAATCCAATCAATAGACAGCACCCAGATTCTAAAGCCAGACTTCCTGGGTCCAAATCTAATTCATCACTTACTAGCCAGTTACTTATTCACTCTCTGTCTCAGTATCCTTATTTGTAAAAAAAAAAAAAAAAAAAAAAAAAACGAAACAAAAACAAGGGAGGGGTGGGGGGTGGAGAATGGTCCCTGTATCAGAAGGTTGCTGTGAGAATCAAATGAGCTAATATATGTAACTCATAGCAGTATCTGGTATGTGGTAAGAGCCATACATGATTTCAGCAGTAGTTGTTGTTGTTGTAGTGGTGATAAAATTAGTAGTAATAGAAATGTTATTGTCACTGTCATCAAATAATTGTATGGGAACTGAAGAAGATCACAAAATGCCTCATAAAGAGGAAGTATTCGATCAGTTGTATTTACTGTCTCTCACTGCTTCAGAAATTACCAAGGCTGGGATGTTCATTCTCCTTCATGGGACAATAAATATTTCTAGCATGCAACTGTGAGCGGCTGGGGACTGGGCTGGGTGCGGACTACACGGAGAAGCAGAGGCCGGAGGCCACTTCCCAACGACGTACAGGGGAGCAGAGAAATGAATGTGCAGTGATTCAGTGCCTCAAGTGCTGCGATCCATGTTCCCTCCAGAGCAGGGAGATCAGGGAGGGCTCCCTGCAGGAGAGGACCCTGGAGCTGAATCCTTAAACAGGAGCAGTGCCAGCCCAATGGAGAAGTCCAGGGGCTTTCTAGGGGAGGAAGCAGCCATACCCACGGGGCCGCCAGGGGGTCTATCTGTCCCAACACACCTGACCCTGTCACTCCCTCCTTTGCATTCCATCTTGGCCCCTCACTGCCAAGGAGACAAAGGGTAAGCTCTCCAGTGGGCATTTGAACAAAGGCTTTTTTATCATCTGACCCTACCTGCTTTATTAAAGCATCTGCAGCCCCTCCTTTTCATGAGCACTGTGTTCTGAGCACTCCACTCTGGCTTTCAGCAGCTGCCCCTATATGGCACTTCTTCCTCCCTCTCCTCTATTCCCTGTCCTGCACCTTTGCACCCCAACTTCAAGGCCCATCAAATGTCCCCTCCTTGGCAAATCTTCTCTCTTCCCAGGAAGAAATAATTCCTCCTCCCTCTGTACCTTAGCTGCACTCTTTAACACATTGTATCATTATGTCTTGTTTATTCCCCCTCCCCCCATGCCCCCACTAAAATACAAATACAAGGTCAAGGTTTTATTTGGCTTTGCATTCCCAGGGCTTAGCCAAGCACATGGTGATCTCCTGATAAACTGGAGCTATTATTTCTCCGATGGACGCAGAGCAAATACTCACTGAGTCAGAGTTAGTTTAAGCAGTGCTTGCTGAGGAAGGAACCAGTCTACCAGACCAGAGATTGTTCACAGCAGTTTTGTGTGGGGAAGATCAGGCACCATTTCTGACCTTCTTTCTCCTTAGTCTCCCAAGTGCTTGCTTTTGAAACATACAGCCGATAGGAAAAAAGGAATTGGAAGAAATTACCCCTCAGGAGTCCCGTGTCCCCATGAAATGTATAGTCCTCGTGTCTGAGCCTCTGTTGCCATCCAGTGAGCTCTCATCAGCTGTTAGAGATCATGGTCTAGATTTCCTGCACAATAAGTTGGAAGCGATTTCCATCTATTCTTACCCTCCATAGCTTGCCAGGAACATACATGAGATCAATTCAGACTCTACAATTAGAAGTAGGGACCTGGGGGCTCCTGGGTGGCTCAGTCAGTTAAGTGGCTGCCTTTGGCTCAGGTCATGATCCCAGGGTCCTGGAATCAAACCCCACATTGGGCTCCCTGCTCAGGGGAAGCCTGCTTCTCCCCTACCTGCCACTTTCCCTGCTGGTGCTTGCTCTCTCCCTCTCTCTCTCTCTCTCTCTCTCTGTGTGTCAAATAAATAAAATCTTATTTTAAAAGGATGGAGGGAGGAAGGGAGGGAAGAATGGAGGAAAGGAAGGAAGAAGGAAAGGAGGAAAGAAGAAAGAAAGTGAAAAAGAGGAAGGAAGGAAAGAAGGAAGGAAGGAAGGAAAGAAGGAAGAGAGGAAGGAAGGAAGGAAGGAAGCAAGCAAGCAAGCAAGCAGGGACCTGGCCCTCAGATGACACACTGCATGGTGCTGAGAGGTGGCCATGACCATGAAAAATTGAAATGGGCATTGTCAATCCCATCCCACCTTTTTTTTTTTTTTTTGCAAGTGAATATCCCACTACCTGAATCTTAGACTCCACCCCATGCTACCAAAAAAAGACAATTCACTTTTATTCCTCTAATCTCTCCCACAAGGAACATCAGTTTTCACCTCTTCTCTGGCTTTGAGAATGTAAAGATCTCTCCCAATTATAGAAATAAATTCTACTTTTTTATTCTCTCCCTGCTGCTCCTTCTAGTTGCTCTCACTTCCCCAGTGTATGGTCTGCTTCCTATCTTTCCACGATCTCCCTGTCTGTTTATCATGAGTATTTGTTGAGTATGTGTTGAGGATCTTCTGGGACCACCAACCTCTAGACTTCTTGGAAGGTGGTGAGACACCTTATACTTGTCTCACTCCTGGCCTCCCGATCACTGTTAGGTTTTGCTACTTGCCACTGAACTCATCCTAATCAATACAGCAGATGACAGCGGTGAGCTGCTCTGGTTTTTGTTTGCTTAGCATTTCTTCCCTCTTCTTCTTGTCATAAGAATCTGACTTTCCTTTGATAACTCTCTATTTCCTATTTTATGTGGACCTGATGGGACTGTGAGCCGTGAGAGTTCATCAAGCATAAGGATTGGTGGAGAAATAGACTTCAGCCCCAGCTGGGCCAATCCAACCCTCTCTCAGAACTCTGACCCTTGAGCAGAGTGACACAATGTAAAAAGCAGTTGAATCTGTCACCCTCATGGCAATGTCCAAAAGAGCCTCTTCATGGAATCTCCGAAGCTCTTCTTTCTGGTTACTCTTTTCCTAAGACTTACTGCTAACTAAAATATTAACTGCTATTACAGCAATTCACAAAGACCCAAGTTCAAAATAAAGATGATTTTGAAAGAAGATAATATTTCTAACCTTAAAAAAAGTTTAATTTTAATTACTTTGCCATTATTTATCCATTCATATGACAAACTCCTCCTTTGATTTTGTAGAACTATACCATCTCCTCTCAATAACTCCCATTTTTCTTAGGTTAACCTGACTTGGTTTGTGTCTATAACCAAAGGAATGTAACTGATAGAGTGACGAAGAAAAATATTAATCGATGAATGCTCCTTTGGAAATCATCTTAAAAGTACAAGCTCAAAGGTATAATATGCATTCAAATGCAGTTTGATTTCTTAAGGTGATAATTTCCAAAAGGATAGTCCCATAGCTGATAAAATCCAAATTAGAATCTCTAACTTTGAAAGCATTTAGCTTTGGGGCACCTGGGTGACTCAGTTATTTGGGTGAGCACCTCACAGTCTCTTTCCACTCAGGTCATGATCTCATAGGCGTAAGATCAAGCCCTGTGTCCCGGTCTGCATTCAACGTGAGCCTTCTTGAGATTCTCTCCTTCTCTATTTGCCCCTCCATACTCACACATGCTTTTTCTCTCTAAAATAAATAAATCTTTAAAAAAATCAACTTCTTTTCCAGTTGTTACTATATATGTGTGGCAAATATATATATATATATGCCTAAAAGATCTTATGAGTTTTGTTTGATTCTGTTTTTCATTTGGGAAATAGAATGTGGTTAAAATCAAGTTGAATCTTCACAAGCTGGGGAGATGTTCAAGTTGGAGGGGCAGGTCCCTTCCTCTAAGCTAAGGAATTTAATAGACCCATTGTGTCAAGTCCCCTCCCCCACACCATTTGTAACCTTTCCTAAGGGATAAAATAAACTCTAACTTGTATTACTTTAATTAGTGTTCTTGGCAAGTTTCATTTGACCAGCCAAGATTCATCCTACAGAAAAACACAGTTTACTGCTGGGGGATGACAAGCTGCTAATGCTGAGAGGCCCAGGAGAAGCTCCCTGGCAGGTTGATTGACTTGTCATTGTTTCCTAGAAGACTATTCAAAACCTCCCTCTCTCTCCCCCCATGGTTTTGGATAGCATTTTCCAAAAATGAAGTCTTTATCCCTTGATAAGGAAAAAAAAATGGTTAAGATAATTCACCAGGACTCAAGTTCAAAGTAAAGTTGATTTTGACAGAAGATAAATACTTCTAGCTTGAAAGGAGAGGGAGGGGTATTTAATTTTAACAACTTTGCCATTTTTCATCTCTTTATCCATGAGCATCAGGTGTTCATTCTGGGCTCTTCCTACAGACCTGTAAGTACCATATTTAGGTGACTTCTTTCCGACACTCTCCCAGTAGAAATGTTGCCTTATTCTTATGATAAGTTTCACACATTATCTTCCATACTTGCCACCAGTTACCAATGGGACTTTCCTGCCTTGTGCATAAAGGAGAATTTTATCATCTTTTAAAAAAAAATTTGTGGGCAGTTGTTTATTTCTCATACTTATCAGGCAGTGGGAAGGAAAACACAGTTTCTAATCCTAATGAAGAAAAGTTCCAGCCAAACATGGAAATGGTAATTCTTAAAACATATTTTGCCACATGAGCTAAGACAGTGGTTTCTAAATGCGAGTTCAGGGACTAACTTACGTCAGAAATAATGGAGGAGCTTCCTTGAAAAAGCACAAATCCCTGGGCTTCACCTGATCCAATGAATTAGTCATTTTAACGGAAAACATGTCCATTTGAAAGACTGAAGTGTAGTTGCACTTTTTACATATGAAGGTGTCCAAGAGACTGCAGCCAGGAAAAGCAAGCAATAGATCCGTAGATAGAGAAATGATCACATCTGCGAAAAATAGATATAAGCATCCATATGATTGTACTACGTATAAAAGGATTTGGAAGACAATACACAAAATATGTTGACGGTGGGATTATTCTAGGAAATACAAAGAGGAGGAGACGGGATTTACTTTCCACTTTTACCCTTTGGCACAGTTCTTTGAATTATTATCACACTAACGAAGAGCACAAACAACTCTTAAATTCTGAAATTAATTAATCAACAGTGAAAATATATTAAAAGCTTTCCAGAGCATTCTGATCATCAACAGTTTCAGCGACCACCGCACCAGGCAAATGAGATAAAAGTCCATTAGTTTAATTTCTCATTAAAGAAATTCCGCATTCCCTCAAGATGCAAATTCTTCCAATTATCCCGTAAATACCAGGCCTCCAAGCAATGTTGACACCTGCTAGCATTTTAGCTGCTCAGAAAGTAATAATGGAGAATAAATGATGAGGAAATAAACAACTCACATTGAAATGGGAGTGGAAACATTATAGCTCTGGGAGAAAAAATGTCTTATGACTGCTTTTACTGGGAAGACAGACGGAGAAACTAAGCTCCTACTCATCATTGTGTATGTCCCATACACAGAGTACTTCATCTCACTGCTTTCAGGGAAAAGATCCATAAGTCAAGCTAAAATTTTTACTGCTTTGTTTCCCTCCTGAAAACATTTGATTGTCAGTGGCCAACATATTGAGTGTTATGGTTAAGAACTGTAATCATCTCAGGGGCGCCTAGGTGGCTCAGTGGGTTAAGCCTCTGCCTTCGGCTCAGATCATGATCTCAGGGTCCTGGGACCGAGCCCCGCATCGGGCTCTCTGCTCAGCAGGGACCCTGCTTCCTCCTCTCTCTCTCTCTCTCTCTCTCTCTCTCTGCCTGCCTCTCTGCCTACTTGTGATCTCTATCAAATAAATAAATAAAATCTTAAAAAAAAAAGAATTGCAATCATTTCAACACAGGTCTTTTTTTTTCTAGTTAGACAATGACTTTATTGCTTAAGGATATAGACAAATTTATGCAACCAGGACAGAGACTGTTGATGACTCATATTTCCAGTTGGAGGAGAAGACTCTTTGGTCTTATAATATCAAGCCAATGGCTAATACAGTTCTTGACCAGCATCAGTCAGATTTAGCATCCTTTCTGTTCTTCTCAGGATGCATTTCAACAGCAGCAGCTTTCTTCATTCGATGGTCGAGATCCTCGGGAAGAGCAAAGCAAGACCTTTGGACTTAAGAATCCTCAACATTGGATTGCCTGTCACAAAACAGTTTTGAACAACACCATGTGAGTCTCTCAGAATCACACCAGTTTGTGAGGGAGTCTGTCCCTTCCTGGCCAGTTTGTAGATCTGCTCCTTATGTTATCAGATATCAGCTTCAGCCAGGTGGGGCAGCTGCAGTGGTAAGGTAGAGCCCACGGGGACAGGCCTTTCCCAGCAGTGTGCATGTGACCCATGATGTTACAGGTCAGGAAGCAGAAAACCATTCTGATATAGGTCTTAATGAAATAGGTTGGGTCAGCCCCAAATGGAACATTCCTTAAGATTCCTCGCTAGTAAAATTCCACTGCCACCAGCCGAAAGAGCAAGAATCTTCTACTGTTCAGATTATCACCTTGGGATACTAGCTCTGACACATTTTACTCCTTCTCATCCTCCTCCATGCCATTGTCTTGGCCCAACACCTTGCCATCAGCCATTTGGAGATGAAAGCAACTCAGCGGACGTGTAGATCAAATCTCAGGACAGAAAGTCCTGCGGGTTGGAATTGAGGAAGGCATACATGATTCTCAGCTCGGGTCCTCCATCAGAGCATTACTCCAGGCCAGGTCAGCCTTCAGATTCCCAGCAGCCACACCTGGAAATAAGGGTTCAATAAATTAGGTACTGGATGCAGGAATCTGAATTTTAGCCAGTGGCCCAAGTGATTTTGCTGCTCCCCGTAGGAGACCCAGTATAGAGAAGATAGTTTTGAACAAGGAGTTCAAAGTACTTAGACTCTATAGGCTGAGGTCTGGTGCTGTCTGGGTTATTTTGAGGAAGTCACATCACCTTAATCTGCCTTCGTTTTCTCCCTGTTGAACGAAGGATTACATTACAATGACCTCTGAGGTCTCTTCTACCTCTGAATTTCTGTGATACTATGAATTAACACAGCGATCAGGGCTTTATGGAAATTCTCCATGTTACTTCCTAGCTATCCAGTTGCTTCTGTCATCATTTAACGCAAGACCATTCTTTATGGGCTTTCCTGGGAAGCAAAGAGCAGGTTCCTTTGCCTTGGGTATCTCCAAGTGTTATTTTCAGGGCCAGACCAGGCTAGACCACAGCCTCGCTCCAGAGGGCAGGTCAGTAATTCTCAGTGGGCCTCCCAGCCGTGGATGTCTCCCTGAACTAATTCTCTCCTCTGGCCTCATTTGGTCACTCGGGTACATTCCAGTTATCAGCTTCTCCAACCAGGTTGCTCAAACCATCTAATCACGCTTTGACAGAGGAAAGCTGTTTCACAGACATTGATCACCACCCTTGTCCTTACCAGAGGAAACTCAGTTTTATTCAGGACAGCTGAAAATATTTGAGTTCCCAGGTTACTTTGCAGCTGGGATGGTCATATGATATGGTTCTGCCCAATAAGATACAGGTAGAAGTTCCCAGGGACACCGCCCCTTCCTCAATAAAAAGGCAAATGTCTTTGTCCCTTCAATCTTCACTGCCCACACCCTACTCCTCCTTTTTTTGGCTTAGAATTTGGATGTGAGGACTGGAAATGCAGCAAACATATTGCAACCCCAAGATGAGAGGTATGAGGATGAAGGGTTATGTGGAAGGAGAATGGAATGTTGAGAAATGCTGGGCCCCTGATGGTGCTCCTGAGCCACCATCCCAGTCCTGCCCTTGCTCCCCCAGCACATGAGACAAATCAGCTTCTGGGCTTAAGCGACCCAGTGGAATTTCCTGTTATTTGTAGAGTCCACAAAAATGCACATGGTAGCAGGTCAACGTGGTCCCTCCCCATCATTGAAGTGCCATGCCTGCTGGTCACCCACAAAAGCTTCTTGGGCGCCTGGGTGGCTCAGCTGGTTAAACACCTGCCTTTGGCTCAGATCATGATCCTGGGGTCCTGGGATTGAACCCCGCATCGGGCTCCCTGCTCAGTGGAGATCCTGCTTCTTCCTCTCTCTCTGCTTCTCCCCCTGCTTGTGCATAGTCTCTCCTTCTGTCAAATAAACAAAATCTTTAAATAAAATAAAATAAAATAAATGAATAAATGAAAAGCTTCTTTTTCTTTTTTTCCACCCTTGTTCCCAAAGACTCTTCACATTTTTTACTTGGGAGACCCAGCCTCTCCTAGTCCAAGAAGTTTGTCCTGCCTCGCTCCTGTCATGAACAGTTGGAAGATGTAAAGATGCCTAAACATGAGGCGCCTACTTAAAGACTACTTTATTGTAAAACAAATTATAAGTTAATTCACAGTAAATCGAAACAGTTGACAGATAAACTCAAGACAGTCACTCTCATAGCAGTCATTAATTCATCCATTTATTCAATCACTTGGCAAACGCTCATTGCATATATGTTATCTGTGGGCTAATGTACTAAGCACTGAAGGATATTCAAAGAGAATAAAATCCACCTTCTCCCCTGGAACTAGGGAGCAAAACATACACAAGCCTGACACAGCTCTGTAATAATGCAAAGACAGCAAGTGACCAAGTGGTAAAAAAGAGGTTTTGCCAAAAATTTATTATCATTTTAGAGAGGATGGAAATTGGCTGAAACCATTTTCTAGACAACTTTTTTTTTTCTAAATAAAACATTTGCTTCAGTGAATCAAACTTTTCTGACAATTTTTCCCCAAGGGCAAATAGTCTATTTTGGAACCAGGGGGGTTATTTATTAAAAAAGAGAAAGAGTCAGAAAGTATTTGTAGAAGAAAGCAAATGTTTCCAAGTCCAGCCTTTAGTTCTAAATATCTCCTCTTAATTTTTCCCAAGGGATCCATTAAACCCTCAAGGAAATATGAAATATAAAAATGATTCCAGATGATTCCCGTGAACTAGAATTCCGCAAGGGTGATGCAGAGGATTTCCTTGAGTACCCTGTTAGTGCACGGATGATGGAGCCCCACCTCAGAGTCTACAATCAGACCCGCGCTTCCTCTACCAGATCCCCCTGGTGTGAGCCTGGTGCCTCCTCAAACATGGGGTGGCAGAAAACCTTTTGAATTAAATTATGAAGTGATCATGTATGATGTATGAAGCCACGTTAAAGGCAGAGAAATTAATGTAGAGACAAATTTGTGTAAGAAAGTAATCAAGCAGGTGCAGCCACTCTGGAAAACAGCATGGAGTTTCCTCAAGAAGCTAAAAATAGAGCTCCTCCGTGACCCAGTGCGTATTTACCCCAAAGATACAAATGTAGTGATCCGAAGGGGCACCTGTGACTCAATGTTCGTTTTTACAGCAAAGTTCACAATAGCCACACTGTGGAAGGAGCCAAGATGTCCTTCAAAAGACGAATGGATAAAAAAGATATGGTTCATTTATACAATGGAACATTACTCGGCCATCAGAAAGTATGAATACTTACCATTTAAATCAACATGGATGGAAATGAAGGGTATCATACTAAGTGAAATAAGTCAGTCAGAGAAAGACAATTATCATATGGTTTCACTCATATGTGGAATTTAAGAAACAGTGCAGAGGATCGTGAGAGAAGGGAGGGAAAACTGAATGGGAAGAAATCAGGGAGAGAAACCATGAGGGACTCTTAACCATGGGAAACAAACTGATGGTTGCTGAAGGGGAGGTGGGTGTGGGGATGGGGTAATTTGGTGATGGGCATTAAGGAGGACATGTGATGTGATGAGCAGTTGGTGTTATAGGGAACTGACAAATTGTTGAATACTACATCTGAAACTAATGATGTGCTGTGTGTCCGCTAACTGAATTTTAATTTTAAAAAAAGAGACAAATTTGTATGATCATTGTCAGACAAATGCAGAAATAGAACCTAATGACGTTTTTTGCCCTCTTTGTTTCACTACACGCTCTTGTATTCCCTTCAGTGTGCTGTGCAAACCAAACCTAGAACCTGTAGGTTTAGAGTAATGGAAATGGCAAGTAATCAAGCATCAAAAAGCTATACTTTCCAAAAGGTCACTTCCCTTGAGTAGTAGAAAATATGTTGTCTATTGTTAAGTAAATGCATAAACGTATATTTTTAAAAACATATTAGCTTTACCAGACGCACTGTATCATTTATCAGCCATATTTCTATCATAAAAGGATTTGGCTTGTCCCTGAAAATTTAAATCAATAAAAATGTCTATGTTGTAGGTGTAATTGACAGCTTCTAGTCTTGTGCAAATGCCAATAATAAATATCCTTGAGAGCAGAAAGGCAAGGATGTTGTACCGATTTGTTTAAGGCATCCTCTGGACTTTCAAGAGCATTCCAATGTCAAATATTTTACACCCAGTCTCTGTATATATTCTTGGATGCAAACCAAGTGTCTTTGTAATGGGGATCTACTGTGTTTTCTACTGACCTCTCCAGTCTCGCAAGAACTGCCCCTACCTTCACCACTTGCTGATGGCTCCCTCCCAACTAGAATATCAGGGATAGACACATGACCCTTAAAAATATCTAAGATTATTATATCCTCTTGAGTCGTTGACCTCTTTATCATTACGAATGACCTTTAGCCTTCTTTATCTCTGGTAATATAATCTATGCTCAGAAATCTACTTAGTAGGCTAATCATAATAATAAGCTTATAGGAAGTTTTTCACATCAGAGCTTTTCTGATTTAATGATTTCAGCATTTTGGTGGACAGTCATGTTAAGGAACAAATGCTAGATCTTTTTTTGCCTTCTATATCCTAAAACTGTGATCAATATCAAACAGCGTTTTCATGAACAATGACCAGGAAGATTTTCACTGGCTCTTTTCCCCTCATTGAGAAATATAAAGGTCCCAATTTTCAGATGATCATGATATTTCAGAGCCAGACCACATATACTTATTAAACATTCGCAAGGGTTTTTATCTGGATCTTGGCTACATTCCATCAGTGAATTAAATTCTGCCTCTCAGCGGCGCCTGGGTGGCTCAGTCGGTTAAGCATCTGCCTTCAGCTTGGATCATGATCTCAGGGTTCTGGGATTGAGCCCCATGTCTCTCTGGCTCCCTGTTCAGTGGGGAGTGTGCTTCTCTCTTATCCCCTCCCTGCCCCCTACTTGTATATTTTATGTATATGTTTTTTTTTTAAAGAATGAAGAAGAGTTTTACATATTGACCTGAAATGATTTTCAAGTTATACTCCTAAATGTAGAAAAACAAGATGCTGAATAGAATGGATAATATACTATAATAGTAATATAATATGATGTGTTATTATAACATGATATAATAACATATATAATATTACATATGTAATATATAATAATATAACATAATGTGCTATTACATGAAAACAGAAAGTGTCAAAACAAATGGATAGAATAAGGTTGCATCAGGGTTGGTTGGCAGCATTATACCAACGATCTTAATGTCACATTCCTTTGTGTGGAGTGTGCATTACACTGAAGCCTTATCATTGCAGGAGCTGAGGGAAGTATACACAGGAGCTCTCTGTACTATTTTTGCGGCTTCTTGTGATTCATAAACTAGTTAAAAATATAAAGTTTTTCAAAGGCACTGATGTACACACCCGTGTGTATACACCTTTGCGTGAGAACGCATAAAGTATCCGGAGGGAAGGATATGTGACCAACTAAACACATTGGTTGACACCAGGAAAGGTAATTAAGTGGCTGAGAAGCTAAAGAAGGGTATTTGTTTACCCTTTTGTTCTTTGTGAGTTAAAAATCTTATTTAAAAAATTCCAACTTTTCATATAAGATTTTGAGCTGTGAAGGTACAGGATGAAAATGAAGGAAGAGAAGGAGAACTCACAAGTTGAATGTTGGGTTTCAACTGGCTTTCTCAGAAAGTGATCCCCAGCAGTGAGAATAACGTTCTGCTCCCTGTTAGATGTTGGAAAAGAAACGCCCACTTTCTCTAGTGTTTGCTTTGCTCTTTCATTAAAATTGATTTCCTGAAATGAGCATTTTTACCACAATTTAGTATAAGGGAGGAGTCCGTAGAAGCAGAATAAATGTTAGAGAAATCTGCAGTCGATCGTCAGGAAGATCTAAAAATAAATTTTCTTCCTTTCCAGGAACATTGATTTTTAAAACTTTTTCTTTTGATTTTGTCACATGATTGCAGGGAAAGCATTGATGATTATTTTAAAACTCTTTTCTAGTTTTTAAACAGAGTAAATTTCTATTCATTCCTTTATTATATAGACTAACACATTTCAAAAGCAAAGTCTCTGTAAGTAGTTAGCAACAGGAGACACTCTTGAAATGCGCAACTTAATCTCAAGAACTTAGCGGGGGAGACCTTCATATGGAAGTATTTTTCAAATCAAAAATTATCATAGAGGCTAATTTTTCCTGTTTCCGGCTGAACCTTAAAAAAACCAACTTTTATTTCATGCCTCGACTATCTTTAATAACTTAGAGAAAGTAGGTATTCCCAGGATAATTCCCACAACTGAGTCTATACATTGAAGCTAATTCATTCAAACGACTGAAAGCAGCGTATGCTGATTGTTATTCTCTAAGGCAAATTAAAAGAAAGCCACCGGTAGTATAGAGCATTTCTTAAGAAATACAAAACTGCTGCTCAAGAAGCCAGAAGTGGTACAGGACAGCCAACTTGAAAGCTAACGTTTGCTTTTCCAGATTTTAAAGACATCCCCAACTAAAACCCTGTATGGAAATTATTGGGCACTAGCATGAATTTCTTGCGAAATTCATTCATTCATTCATTCATTCATGACCAAGTACGTTAGCCCGAGGAAGGGTTCCTTCCATTCACACAAACTCCAAATGGTACCGTTAAGGACAAAGTGACAACACAGATGGAATTTGACCTGCGGGTTAAGCACTGCCTCATGCTTCATAGAAGGTTACTGCAAATTAACACTCACAACTTCCTTGAGGGGTTGGTATCATTCTTTAAAATTGTGATGGAATATGTATAACATTGACTCTATCACTTTTAACATTTTTAACTGTACAGGTCAGTGGCATGGTGTACGTTTACTCTGTTGTACAACCATCACCACGGTCCATCTCCAGAACTTCAACTTCCCAGACTGAAACTCCATACCCATTAAACATTAACTGTCTGTGTCTTTATAAATTTCACTCTTCTGGGTACCTCACGTAAGTGAAATCATAAAATATTTGTCCTTTTCTGTCTGGCGCGTTCTACTTATCATATTTTCAAGGTTTGCCCATGTCGTAGCCTATATTAGAATTTCCTTTTCGACGATGAGTAACATTCCGTTGTATGGATAGAGCCCATTCTGTTGATCCATTCATCTGTCGATAGATGCTTGGGTTTTTCCTTCCTTTTGGCAATTGTGACTAATACTGCTATGAACATGGGTGTGCAAATATCTTTTTGCCTCCTTTTTATCCTTTCAGTTCTTTTGGGTATATACCAGCTGTCAAAAATCATTTGACTGCATATATGAGAGTTTATTTCTGGGCTCTCTATTCTATTCCTTTGGGCTGTATGTCTGTCTTTATGCCAGCACCACACTGTTTTGATAGCTGTGGCTTTGTAGTAAGTTTTGGAATGAGGAAGTGTGAGAACTCCAACTTCATTCTTCTTTTAACAATTGTTTTGGCTATTTGGGATCCCCTGAGATTGATATGAATTTGGGGATGAGTTTTCCTCCTTCTGAAAAAAAAAAATGGTTTTGGTCAGGATTGAATCAGTAGAGTACTTTGGGTAATACTGACATCTTTGCAATATTAAGTCTTTTGATCCAAAAATGCAGGATTTCTTTCCATTTATTTAGGTCTTCTTTAATTTCTCTCAGGAATGTCAGTGTACAAGTCTTTCACCTCCTTGGTAAGTTTATTTTTAAGTATTTTATTCCTTTTGGTGCAATCGTAAATGAAATCATTTTCTAAAGTTCTTTTTCAGGGTGCTCATTGTTAGTGCAAAGAAACACAACTAATTTTTGTGTGTTGACTCTGTGTCCTGCAACTTTGCTGAATTTGTCTATTAATTCTAACAAGGCTATTTTTGTGGACTCTCTAGGGTTTTCTACACACAAGACCATGTTATGGGAAAACAGATCATTTACTTCTTTCTTTTCAGTTGGTACTATTTTTATTCTCACTTTATAAATTAGAAACACTGAGTACATCAGATAAGAATGGATTCCACCAGGAGTAACAATACTTACTGGGGCTTGACAAATGAATTGTTTATTTTTCTCACTGAATGAAAAGTGTAAAGTTCAGAGATGAGGCAGAGGCGCCTCAAAACAGTTAAATGACTGAGCTTTTTCCTCTTTCCTTCCTAGGATAGCGTGCTGACTTTCCTTTTCAAGCCCGTAAGATAGACACTACCCCTTTGGGATTATGTCAGCCATCCAGGCAGGAAGAATGAGGAAGAGTTTCTCCTTTCAAGGATTCGTCTCATATTTGGGATGGATTCTCCCCTCGACCTCACCCATCAGCCAATTTGCCCTGACATCTCTCTAGCCATAACAAGCCTACCTTTAGACCACTTCCTGGCCAATGGGGCAGAGATTTCTATGACTATTTTGACCAACCCTTATTTACATCCTGTGACCGGAATAAGATGTAGGGCCACCTGAGGTCAGGAGAGATATTGACAATATCTAAACAGATCCATGTTCCATTAGCAGGGAGCAAGGAAAAGATGGCTGTTGACAGCCAGGGGAGTTAGTGGAACGGTAACACAGAGGTTACATGACAAGCCAAGATTCCAATCCAGGCAACCCGGCCTGGAAGCCTGTTTGCTCCTAACCAGATCAACAGGAGAACAGAAGGCCCAGTGGCCAACAAGCCAAATTGAGTCAATGATTGAGTAGGCCTTATAATTTTAGGACACTGAAAGAAATGAGAACATAAAGAGTTAGATATCAGAATGTCCTGAAGGACTTTCTCTAAACGATAGCTCTCCCCATTCATCCTGCTGTGACCTTCTAGGACATGTGGTCAAGGCCAATCCCTATTGGACTCCGTGTGTTTATAAGCCTCTGTTCCCAATGGTTTTGTTGAATTAGGGGGAAAGGTTGAGAACCACTGTAATAAGGATATCCAAATCGTACGTATGTTCACTTTTATGCCTTTTAATTGATTTTGAGGGAACTGCTTTTGTTTTTTTTTTACTTCGTGTTCCAATGATATCTCTATTTTTTTAAGATTTTATTTATTTATTTGACAGAGAGAGACATGGCAAGAGAGGGAACACAAGCAGGGGGAGTGGGAAAGGGAGAAGCAGGCTGCCCACTGAGCAGGGAGCCCGATGGTGGGGCTCCATCCCGGGACCCTGGGACCATGACCTGAGCCGAAGGCAGATGCTTAACGATTGAGCCACCCAGGTGCCCCTCCCATGATATTTCTTTTACAAAATTCTGAATCCTTGTTGAGTTAAGTGAGAAGGGGATTTGCTCCTACTGAGGCCAAGGTCCTGAGAAAGATACTTTAAAGATGCAAGTTCTGAATATTAACCACTTGAAGCTATTTTTTTGGAAAAAAGATAAAAGAAAAAAATCCATTTCTACACTGAAGATGAAGTTGTGATTTGGTCTGTGTAATTCAATTCCACAAATATTTACTGTGTGCCCCATCTGAGATACTGTACTATGTACAAAAAATGAGTAATTCTGCAAAAAAAACTTCAAGGAAGTCTGAAAACCCCTAAAACTTATTGCAAAACTTCAAGATACTTATTTGAATGATATGTACATTTATGAACAGATCTTTTAAACTTTCAGTGGGTTCTCAAGTGTATCAGCACGTGTTCACAACACAAAATATTGACTCGCTGATCAGAGTGGCCCATACCCATAGGCTGGAGGAGGGATGGCCACAGTGGTTTTTAGGCAGAAAAGAGATGCATCTCACGGTGGTGGCATTATTTTGTTCCCAGGAGGAACTTCACCAGGGATGAAGGGAAATTCCAGCCAGTGGACAAAAAAGAGAAGATGGTTCAGCAGCTTCCCCCCAACCCCAGGAAAAGCATGGCAGGAGTTCTAGTCACAGGAGTCATGAGTTAGCTCTGCCTGTCAGACCAGACAAACAGTGTTAGTGAAAAAGGAAGTCTCAAGACGGTGACTGCTGTGGTACCAGGTTCAATAAATACCCATCCAGGAGAACAACAGAAAATTCCAATTCCTACTCACCATGCAAATGACATAACCGTCAGAAGAGGGCAGTAGTTAAGGCATTGGAAGCATAACCACCAGCAGGTTCTCAAGCAAGACTGCCTAGGTTCGAATCGTGACTCTGCCACCTACTGGCAGTTTGACCTTAGGCAAGTTATTTAACTACTCCGAACCTCAGCTCTTCACTTGTAAAATGAGGGCATAACAGTCCTTAGCTCATAGAATTGTTGTGATGGTTAACTGGGCTAATCATTGGAAAGAGCTAAGCACCATGTCTGACAAAACAGAGTAAAAGTAAAAGACCATCCACTGAGTCAGGGCTGAGAGCCGCCAGAAGGTCAAGGAGGGGAGTGGATTTAGGGATCTGGTGAATTAATAGATGGGTCATATGGCCCAAGGTAGAAAGGGAAGAAGATAAAACGAGCCTTGAGGCAGGAGACGGATTTGAAGGATAAGGAAAAGGGAAAGAGGGAAAGATAGGAGGAGCATAAGAAAGAGGTAGACCAACACGATGCTTTGGTAAGAGGGAAATTTCAGAATTTTAATCTCTAGAGATGGCACATTGGGAGAAATGGCAGGTCCCAAGGTGTGATAGGGACAAGTAGAGGTGGCCAAATGGACTGGAGAGAAATACTATTGGAGCATAATTGCTGGGGGTCCAGATGTGCGTGGATGGGGATGGTAGGTGACTGATCTAAGGCATGTTGAAGGTCCCAGAGACTGTAAAGGCAGGGAAACCCCAAAAGTCAGATGCCAAGGTTCCATGGTCCAGTTGCTTACCCCCCAACACATGCCCTCTGTGCCTCCCCCATTTCTCAGGCACCCAAGCTTCACACATAGGATATGCTCATAGTGTGTGGGCTTTGGAGTCAGTCTCCATCCGTCCCGACTCTGCCCGCCACTTACTTGCTGTTAACACTAATTTCTTCACAGCTCTCTTTTCTCACTTGTGAAATGGGACTCAGAATATCTGCCTCATAGAACTAAAGGAACTAAATGAAATAATTTGTGGGAAGCACTTAGCACATGGTTAGGGCTGAGAAAGCAGCCTTTAGTGTCTGGGTGCTGTCTGACGCCTTCAGCCAGGCCACGTGGCTCTCCTATTGAACACTCATAATCTCACAGCACAGACAGAGAGACAAGGTGACCCTGAGACCGTGATAAAGTGAGACAAAACAAGGTTTCTGTGCAGCCCACAAAATACCAGACATGCTCCTCTCTCTGTGAAAGTGAATGACCACTACTTTACCATTACAGCCTTTCCCTGACTCTAGTCTGCTCTCCCTGGAGGTAAGATTTACTGAGATGCCCAATCTTGGGGTTGTCCTTGCTTTCTGATGATGCCCAGTGTCGATGGGCCCTTGCTTCATTAGACCCTTCCCCAAATTACCCAACCAATGCCCAAATCCTGTAAGTTTTTTCCAATACCCTCTGACTGAGATGCCACATGGTTCCCCATGGTGTGTCTTCTTCATGGCTGCAGTGAGAAATAAAGGCAGCCTGGTCAACCACAGGTGTGTTCCTAGGGTTGGAACAAGTTTCTCTGGCTGAAGCACATTGATGGTGTTCAAGCAATGATGGTTACTACTTGGGGCATTAAATTCTTCTCCTCTGGAGAGATTGGAACATGCTGACAAAATATAAACATCGTATTTTTTCCTTGGTGTGAAGCTGGAAAATCTGAGATAATCCTAGCTCTGTGGTTCTGAAAGTCTGTGATTTTAAATTTGACCCCCCCCCATGAATGGGACTGATTCACTTACTCTGTATTATTTCATTTACAATTATATTTTTAAAATATCTCATTCCTATGCCAGTTTCAGCACTGTTTTTAGATTTTTCTGTAATAAAAATAAGCTTCAGAAAAATGGCCAAAGTCATGTGTTCTCCATTAAACTGATGACATGGCGGGTTAGTTTCATGAAAAGAAGTTTTGGTGGTGTTTTTAATCTCTTCTAGGATTGCTGAGTGCTAGCTAAAAAGGAATCTTGAGGTATTACAGTTACAAAAGTTACAAAAACTAACTTTTGTTAGTTCAGTATGTCCCAGATTTGAAATGATACAAAGTTTTAGCCTTGTTTGTGTAAAGAACCATTCTTGATCCAAGTACAGTGAGGTCCCGCAGGAGTATGGGGACATGTTGGTCCCTTGGAGGAGCGAGGGAGCCAGTGACCTTGGCTTTATGAAGGGACATCAGAAATGACTGTTGGTCACTGCTACCACTCCCACCTTATTTCTCCTCTCATCATAGCCCCTAGAAGATGGTTATGGTTCCTTGTAATTATGAAGTTCCAGCAGACTAATACTATATTTTAAGACCCTTGTTCTCTAACTGGCTGCCATTTTATTTTTCTTCAACCTACAATATGAAGTAAAGTCCAAAAACATTTTCTGAGCTCCCACTATATGCAAGGCACAATTGTAGGCACTGTGGAGACTAGAAAGATGAAAAAGACATATCTTCTGTCTAAGAGAACCAGAGAGTGGGCGATGGGGTGGGGTGATACAAGGATACAACCAAACAGGTTCATGCAGAATGTGAAAAATGAGTCTGTGAACTTCTTCTACATGGAGGTGCCTGGTTAGAAGGAACTCAAGGGAGAGAAGCTGCCCTTTAAGAGTTGCCAGATCCTTTTAAAAATGGAAACAGCAACTCATCTTGGTGCAGAGTTTCTCTGTTCTGGGGAGAATTATGTAGGTGGTTTCCCTTGATGCTGTAAATAGGACAAAGGTTGGTACCCATTGTCCTGGGGGAGGTCATAACAGGACTGTGATCGGACTATTTGTTGGAGGATCAAAAATATTAAATCTCTTAAAGAATACTTTTTTAGAGAGGGTATAAGCATGACTCTCATTTACATGTAAAACAAACATTTGTCAAAAAATTTATTTAACTAATTAATTAATGACGGACCAGAAGAGGTTGCAATCTGTTCAAAAGAACAGTCAAAGTACCACATTTGTGGGGTGCCTGGGTGACTCAGCCAGTTAAGGATCTGCCTTAGGCTCAGGTCGTGATCCCAGGGTCCTGGGATAGAGCCCCATGTTGGGTTCCCTGCTCAGCGGCAAGCTTGCTTCTCCCTCTCCCTCTATACTCCCCCTGCTTGTGTTTTTTCTCTCTCTCTCTCTGTCTCACTCTCTCTCTCTTTAAATAAATAGAATCTTAAATTTAAAAAAATAAAATACCACACTTGCATAGATCAGTCATGACTGCTAAAGTGAATTTACAAATAAATGCAGCCCTAAAAGTGGGAAGGGAAGACACAGGCTCAACACCAGGTTCTGGGGGCTCATCCCAGCATGTGGCCGAGGCAGTCCCTTTGCTCCTGACCCCCATACACAGCCCATATGCTGCAGGAGCTATGACAGACTACATGAGTACAAGCCCAGGACCAGGAATATTGGAGGCCACAAAAGAGGCATGCAGGGGTATGTAGGCAACAAGGGCGTCTTACTGAAGAGGACAAGAATTCAGTTACTGTACCAGGTGGATCATCAGTGGATGCACTAGTAGTACTGAAAAGTGGACCCCCAGACTTCCAGTCCTTTCAGCTCTGTGAGGCATATGGGAATAGACCCCCATAGTCTGAACATTTCAGAGGAAGCAGAACTCTGAAAAACTTTAATGTTTAAAGAGCAAATAGAGAATTGAGGTTGGCAATTTCTTAGTTACAAGTTTCAGGGAACCAACAGGTACAGAAGCCGGAGTGTAAATGGCTGGGAGGTAAATAGGATATTAAAAAGTAATGGTAATGAGTAGAGATAATGTAAGTATAGGAAGCATAGGAAGGTTATAGTAATCAGCAGATGCCGTTTTCTATCTATTAAAGGAATTGAGACTAGTTACTGTGTAGTTAATTTAAAAAAAAAAACCAGCTAGAGCATGGATTCATAAAAAAAAATCCATAATACCTTAGGCATTATTTGAATTTAAAAATTTAAAACATATAATTATATATACAGTCACCAATCAATTGATGCACTATAGTCAGACTTTTACTTGGGTATGGGTCTGTGATTAGAGTCCTGTATCATGTTTCCTGAATAAACCACACTCATAAAAAGCATTTGCAGGCAGAATCCTTCTAGAGCTTTACTATTTTCCCCCAGTCTTTTACATTAGCTGTGCTCATATTGTATTTTGCAATAATCCTTTTTAGCAATTCCCTTTTAACCAAGTCTTCCAAAATATCCACAGAGCACCCAAAAGAGATCTCCACAGAAAAAACTTTCTTTTCACATTTATATGACCTTGGCTTAGTACTAATGAACATGTGTTTCTAGAGAGCACAACTGGAATAAACAGGTCTTGGACCACTTGCAAATCAGAAGGTGAGAACAAAAGTGTCCAGATAGTCAGCATACCATAAACGTGCTGTGGGTGTCTATCTGTATGTTCCAAGAGAGCATGAAGAATGAAGTTTAATCAGATGGATGGTTTAAATAAATGGTAGTTAAAAGAGCTTCTATGAAATATAATGCTCATTATACTCTTACTAGGCCCAAGCATCCAAGTGTTGCTTTGGCTTATCTCACTTAATTTTCTCAGCAACAAATGAAATAAATGCTGTTATTGTCTTTATTTTAGCAAAGAAAACACTGAAGCACAAAGAGGTTCAGTCATTGGTCCAAGGACTCACTAAGTTAGTAAGTGGTGGTAACAGAATTTCAACACAGAATGTCTTATTCCAAAGCTGGTGCCTCTGTCAGCTTCTTTACAATATTCTCTTTTGAGAATTTTCAGAGTGAACGAGAGGAGAAAGAAGAGGGTAGCCTCAAGGGTATAAGATATATCAATTATTTTCCCCGTTGAGAATAGCATCTTGATTTTCCTTTGGGATAATACCCCTTCTTTGCACTCAAGTTCACGTATATCAAATAGGATTTACTTTCTCACCCAAGCTCCAAGAGTGAGCATGTGACCCAGAAATGTCTTATGAGAGCACTTTGTCCTGCTAACCACAGTGATTGACTGAGAGATGGGCACATGACTCAACTCTTGCTAATGAAAATCAACCCTAGAACTGTTCCCAGTAATATCAGAAGAGTATTTTTCCACACCTTAATTCTCTAACCCCAGGATCACTAGCTAAGGACCACAGAGCAGCAGGCACCACTCCTATTGGCAAAATCCTGCCTTAACACGAAGTCAAAGGACAGCAGAACCTTAAGATGGAAAGAAAGACACCAGTAACTAATCAGTCTTTGAGCTTCTGGATTCAGCCGTACCTGAATTCTGCAAGATCAGTTCCTAATGATGTTCAAAACCCAGTTCCTATCCTCAAGGAGCTAGCTGGTGGTTGAACTCAGATCTCATGGATATGTTAAACTTACATCAACCAAAGGATGTTTAAACCTGTGCTCCCTTGCTTAAATGTGCCTTGTCTGTCTGTCCTTATTCACCTCACTTTTTTCCTTATGCTTCTCATCGTTCCTCCATTACATCTCTGACGCACTACACCTGGCTAATTAGATTTTTTTCCTGTTTGTAAATATATCTCTTGTGTATAAAAGCGCAAACATCTTAGCTGTGGATCATTTTTGCAAGTGAAATTTTACTTGCAATTCCAGAATAAAAAATTGTAGCTACTCAGGTTGAAGGTGAAGCAGGGGCCTGAGGAGACTGACTGACAAGTTGGGCTGTAACAACGCTTTTATCCGACAAGTCCTTAGATTTGTAGTATGTGATGGTAGGTCTTGACAAAGTACAGGATGGAATTTTGACAAGACTAATGGTTTTTGAAGACTTTGTCAAATCTTGTCATATGTGATGATGCTGCATTAAAACGACAATCTGCACATTCTGCCAGCATCCTCATTTCTTTTTTTTTTCTTACTTTTTTTAAATTTTTTAAATTTTTTTTATTAACATATAATGTATTATTAGCCCCAGGGGTACAGGTCTGTGAATCGCCAGGTTTGCACACTTCACAGCACTCACCATAGCATATACCCTCCCCAATGTCCGTAACCCCACCACCCTCTCCCTACACCCCTCCCCCCGGCAACCCTCAGTTTGTTTTATGAGATTAGGAGTTTCTTATGGTTTGTCTCCCTCCCAATCCCATCTTGTTTCATTTATTCCTTTCCTACCCCCCATGCCCCCCACTTTGCCCTTCAACTTCCTCATATCAGGGAGCTCATATGATAATTGTCTTTCTCTGATCGACTTATTTCACTAAGCATAATACCCTCTAGTTAGCATCCTGATTTCTTTGAGAAAAAAAAAAAGCACAAAACTCATTACGTTAAATGAAAAAACAAAATGTAAAAAGATACTGTCTGACATCATCTCTCTTTCCCTTTCTCTCTGTTTAAACAATTATGTGGCTTATAAAAGAGAAGATAGATATGGAACTAACGCTGTAATTCAACTGAGCAACAGTTTCAAAAGGATTATATTAGAAAATAGAGAAGGGAATATCTTTGGAGAGCTCAGGTCATATTTTAAACCCCTGTGGCTACAGTAGCAGCAGCAACTTGAAAAACAAAATGAACAGCTGTGATACTTAAGGGCAGATAATTCTAAGCAGTAAATTAGCAAAATCACCATCATGACCATCATCAGCACCACCATCATCACCGTCATCATAGCCACCAGCAATCACCATAATCACCATCACCATTAATACCATCATTATCATCACTACTATCCTCACCATCATCATATCACCAACACCATCATCAGCATCACTATCATCAGCATCGCCATTATCATCACCACCACCATCACCAGCACCAGCACCTGATCATCACTATCATTATCACCATACAGCCATCATCATCCTCATCATCATCCTCATCATTGTCTCTAATGTTCTGAGCACTGAGCCTGTGCTAAGTGTGCTGTGTATAATCTCATTTCATACTCACCATGGGCATCTGAAGGAAACACTGCTCTTGTCCACGAACAATTAAGTGACTTGCTCAAGGTCACATAGCTAGAAAGTGGCACAGCTGGGATCAGATCTTGAATTAATTTGTATCCAGAGTTCCTCAATGCAACCAAAGCTTGTAAGCATGGAAGTGTGAGGAACCCAATCATTCCAAGGCAAATCCACAGCCAATGGCTGCGGCACCCTCTCTCATTTGTCCTATCTCTCTCTTACTCACCGAAGAAGAATGAGTATATACATGAAGTTGCACAAGTCTGAGGTTCATGACACCTGACGTGTGGCATTGTTTAGTTCAAAGACCTTGAGCAAAGAGTCTCACTTTCACAGCAGCTCTGCGAGTTAAAGCTTGGCAGGTTTTTTAACTCGTAGAAACAGCAGAATGATGGTTGCCAGGGGCTGGGGTGGGGCAAATAGGAAGAGGTTGGTGAAGGGCTACAAACTTTGAATTACAAGACCAATTAGTTCTGGGGATCTAATGTGCAACATGGTTAACAACTCTGTATTTTATACTTGAAAGTTGCTAAGAGAGTACATCTTAAATGTTACTACCACTTAAAAAATGGTAATTATGTGAGGTGATGGAGGTGCTAACTAACCTTATTGTAGAAATCATTTCTCAATATACCTATGTATCAAATCACTACAATATATATATATATATATCATATATATATATATATATATCTCAAACTTATACAATGTTACATGAAAAAAAGAGAGGCAGGTTTTATTATATTTACACCTATCCTAAAAAAAAAAAAAAAGATTGTGAAATTTTCAAGGGTCATACAAAGAATCCTTAACTAATGAAATCTCTGTTATAAACCACTGGGTATTGGGCTAGAAAGGACTTTTAGCCTGAGCCCTTATCTTTCTAGTTCTAACTTGTGTAGTCCAGGGTCTAAAGGTGACTTTAGGAATATGATCATAATAGCTAGGATTTGTTGAGCTTTTACTATGTGCTTTTCATACATTATACCATTCATAACTCCTGGCAGCCCTCTACAGTGGGTAACTCATATTTTCCCCACATTAGAAAAGAGGAAATAGAGGTTCAGAGTTGTTAAGAAACTTGCTTAAAATGGCACAGCTACCTGGAAGCAGAACCAGTATTTGAATTCAGCCGATCTTATCTTAATTCCAATCCATTCTCTTAACCTGGTACAAATCAGCCATGTCCAATGTACAAAAGGATTGTGTTCTAGTTTGTTTTTTGTTTTGGTTTGGTTTGGTTTGGTTATGGCTTTTTAGAATTGGAACATGTTTTTTACATAAAAACAATTTCTAAGGGATAGGGCCCCCGGACAGCCCATAGAGACCTGTTTATGACCGATTTTGCTCAAATTCTAGCTATTTGTAGGAAAAATTGTAGGAACAAGATGTTTCAATGATGGTAATGAAAGCAAATATAAAAGCAAATACAATAAATAAGGAATGTTTGTTTTTTAATCTTAAATATGCATGCTGGGAAAATGACTGGAAAAGGTAAAGGAAATAAATTTTAAAAATTTAAGATTATGAAAATATTTCCATACCAATTTCAAGCACTTTAGAGGTGATTACTATTGGCTGTTTATTATGAATTTCCTATTTCTTGGTCCTAATGTATAAGCAGTACGTGCTTATAAAAAAATATAAAGATCTTTTTCCTTTTTCTTCCTCCCTCCCTTCCTTCTTTTCTTTTCTTTTCTGTTCTTCTCTTTTTCTCTTCTTTACTTTTTTTTTTCAGTTTTGCACTCAACTAGGGAGATGTGTGATACATAAAAGAAAATGCATGAACTCTGGAACCAAACGGTTAAGGATTTTAAAAACTCAAAGCTCTGCCAAATAGAAAAGAAAGTAAGAAATCTCAGTCCCAATTTGGGGCTTAAATGAATTTGTAAGTGCAAAGCATTATATTTTGGGTTTTCTGGTCATTTCTCTGAACAGAATAGAATATGAAAACTTGAGTATCATATGTAATAGTTTAAGTAATCAGGTGACTAAGTAAAAAGGCTGAAATTAAGAAAAGTTAAAATTTCTCGTGAGACACAGAACATGAAGCCGAAGTAAGGAGAAATTAGCCTCTAAACAAAACAAAACAAAACCAAGGACTCTTTTACGAGGCTTCAAAGAAATCAGTCTATGAACAAAATGACAATACTGAAGAATGCCGAAAGGAGACCCAGGGAGCTAGTAACTTTCCAAGATGGTCTTTGCTGCCCCCAGGCCACATGAGCACAGGCTAGGAAGAGATTGTGGAAAGTGAACCAGTGATGTTTGCTGGTTGTGGTTCAAACTGCTCTTACCTCAAACCAGAAAGCAAATCGTGTCCCAGTGCCTGAAAACATCCATAAAAGGGGCACCTGGGTGGCTCTGCTAGTTAAGTGTCCCACTGACTTTGGCTCAGGTCATGATCTCAGGGTCCTGAGCTTGAGCCCCGCATTGGCCTCTGTGCTCAGCGGGGAGTCTGCTTGAGACACTGCAAAGCCTTTCTTGACAACAATTGCTGGAAATATAAAAATTTTCTATTTTTATCACATTGTTTTTTTAGCTTATGGTCTTGCAAAGTGGGTTTTGTCTGTTGGGATATCTGTTTGACTTTCAGTACAAATCAAGTTCTCATCTTGGTGGTCTTGAGCCATCCAAATGCAGGGACTCCCTTTTTTTAATATAAAAAAATATTTTAAATGCAACAGGATTTTTCTCAGCATGTCAATAATATAGTAAAAAAAAAATCAAGATAACCCTGTAAAATATCAGTATCTTTTGTAAGACAGGCAATTTTTTAAAATATATTTATTTTTCCCTTTGAAAAATAATAAGCATACAGGTAAATCAACAATTTTTATCTGGTTCCTTTCAGAGGTTTTGCAAACAATGAAGATTTTCTCTTTGACAGCATTCTTTCCATAAAAGAACTAATGTCTGGGCAGATTTCACTGTTTAGGAGCAGAATGACCCATGACCAAAAATTGAGATGAGTACACAGTGGTCTTTCAGGTATCCTGAAAGACATGGTTCCCTTGAACGCTGCAACACCCCCTCCAGTTTCCTTATGTCTGCTGCTTAGGGGAGAAGGCTCACATACCCAGTGGCTCAAAAACTTGAACTGGGACTTGCTTCTGGGACTAAACCACAGACTGAGGGCAGAGAGAGCCATGAAGTCATCTGCCAGGCCACAAAAGTTCTCTCATGGCACTTTTTCAAAAGTTGCTGAAAGTTCTGGGCGTAGCAATCTAGATCCCGTTTGTGTCGTATAGGCTCACTAATGGGGTGATGATCTGGGGCAACTGGGTGGCCTCGTTGGTGAAGCATTTGACACTTGATTTTGGATCAGGTCAGGATCTTATGGGTCATGAGATGGAACCCCACATCAGGCCTCTCACTCAGTGGGGAGTCTGCTGGAGTCTCTCTCTTCCTCTCCCTCTGTCCCTCCCCCGCCGACTCTCTCTCTCTCTCAAATAAATAAATCTTTAAAAAAAAAAAAAAGGGAGGGGCACCTGGGTGGCTCAGTTGGTTGAGTGACCAGCTCTTGATTTCCTCTCAGTTCATGATTTTGGGGTCCTGAGATTGGGCCCCACAACAGGCTCTGTGCTCAGCACAGAGTCTACCTGAGATTCTCTGTCCCTTCCTCTACTTGCTTTGTGCTCTCTCTCTCTCTCTCAAATAAAGAATCTTAAAAATATATAATAGGATGATGACCTGACATACAAATGAGTCTTTCCTGTCCCAACGTGGTTGGTAATACATGACACCCCCAGACCAAACTAAGCCTTGTTAAAATCTACATTTCAGTAAGAGGGTGATTTACCCAGTGTTCCTACCCCAGAACTTCACAGATACATAAAATGTATTGAGCACCTGCTATGTGCCAGGGTTTACTAGACATGCATGTTTTTAATGCTTTCAGCAACCTCATAAGGATGGTGATAATTTTTAGGATTAAATACCGAGGCATAAGGAAGGTGAAAATTTTGCACAGATCTTACAGTTAATGATGATAGGGCTGGGAGATGAACCAAATTAGCCTGCTTTGACTGCATGGATTACAATGGTTAATACAGCAGCTGCTACCAATGTGGGGAACAAAGGTAGAAGGAAATGTAGATAAAATTAAATTTCCTTATAACCTGCAGCCCACTGACAAATACTTGAGACAGGCAGAGTATAATATTTCTCCAGAAAATTCCCAGCTGTCTTAATGTTAACGCTTTGCTAGAGGGAAAAACCACCTTAGCTTGATAATAGCTGGGACCACAGAATCCTGACAGTCTTCTTTAACATATGAAAGTCATTTGGGAAACTTCCCTTTGTCCTTACCTCTCCCAACTCCATAGTATATAACCAGTTGTTCCTCACAATCTGGAGCAGAAGCTCTTCCTGCCCATAGGTCCTGTCCCTGTGCCTTAAAAAAAAAAAAACACCTTCTTGCACCAAAGACATCTCAAGAACTCTTTCTTGGCCATTGGCTCTGAAACCCAACACTCCAAACCACATACTACTTGTGTCCCACCTACTGCCCTCACCCAGCTCTGTAGTCAGGCTGTTGGAGCTCCCAGCAAGGGCATATAGGGACCTGAAGTCTCTTTCTTGAACTATTGAAGGCATCTTAATTGGCATGGGCTTGCAGCAGGCCAGAAACACTAGGGAATTATTACAGCCATGTGCCCAAGTCCCTTGTCCCTCATGAGGTGTTTGGTAAATTACACCTGTGAAGTCATCCTGTCCTGGGCCTTTTCTTCATTGTGAGGTTTTTTGGTTTTTGTTTTAGTAATCTCTATGCCCTATGTGGGGCTCAAACTCAAAATCCCAAGATCAAGAATCACAAGCTCTACCAACTGAGCCAGCCAGGTGCCCCTGTGGTGATGTTTTTGTTTACTGATTTGATTTCCTTACTAGTTACAAGTCTGTTCAGATTTTATATTTCTTCATGAGTTGGTCTTGGTAAGTTGTATGTTCCTAGGAATCTGTTTGTTTCATTTAGGCTATCAAATTTGTTAGTATACAATTGTCCATAGTACTCTTTTATAATCCTTTTTCTGTAAGATCTGTAGTAATGTCTACTTTTTCTGATTTTAGTTATTTGAGACTTTTCTTTTCTTTCTAAGTCAACCGAGCTAAAAATTTGTCTATTTTGTGGATATTTTTGAGGAACCCACTCTTGGTTCTGTTGATTTTTCTTGTCCTTTTCCTATTCTCTTTTTTTTTTTTAATCCCTGCACTAACCTTTATTATTTTTTTCCTTCCACTAGCTTTGGGTATATGGACTATTTGTTCTTGATATCTACTGTGCTCTTCCATCTGAGCCAGCCAGGTGTCCCACAACCATTTATTTTTTATTACTAAGCAAATGGCTTCTCTTTCTGTTTACTTGAAGACACATCTTTGGTATTTCCCCTGTGGAGGAGAAGGGATCTAATTCCATTATGTTTGGTGGACAGTGTAACTTTCTTGGTGGGATTCAGGAAAGATTCCTCTCTGGGACCTAATTTCATGATGCCTTCAGATAATAGGATCAGCTACAGCCTGGGACCACAGGAGTTACTGCTCAGGGATTTCTTCTCATTTCATTTTCAATCCCTTCCTTGATCAATATGCCATGAAGCCCATGGCTCTCAATTTCATTTGTCTTGGTCAATGATTTACATTTTTATAGTTGATTTTCTAATGAATTACATTTTTGTTTCTAAGTTTGAAAAAATTCAAGGTATCCTTCTAATAACTACACTTTCACTTGTCTTCTGAAGTGTTTTCCTCAGTAAGTGAAAAAGGAACAGAATGAAAGTTAAACCCAAGGCACCTAGAAATTTCTTTAGCACAGGGAGTGTCATAAGGAGATTTTGAGAACTGGGGCAGGCACCAGTCTTCCTGGGCAATGTCAGGCATTTGGGAAAGCTGACTATGACTATGACTATGACTATGACTATGACTATGACTATGACTGACTATGAGGTGGGAGCAGGAGGTAGACATGGAAGCAGAGGCTTAAAGTTGACCAAACAACTGCTCAGTAATAATAATTTATCATGGCCAATCACTATCTTAAGAGCATTGTCTGCATTATCCCTCTAAACACTCAAAACAGGAAAAGGTAATTTTACCATCATGCCCATTTTGCAGAGTTTAAAGAACGTACCAGATGTCACACAGCAGCAGAGGTGGGAATTGAACTCGGCAAATCTGACTCCTGATTCCATGGACCTCACTACACCACATCAGTTTGATGTGGAGACTATTCTCAGAGTTTCTCAGTATAAAACACTCATTCCCGAAACCACTTCTTCCATTAATGGCATGAAATTAGAATGGGAGAGGAGACAGGTTTCTGTACCATTATCCTTATTTATTTATCCATTTATTTATTCATGTATTTAATTGCAAACTTTTTTATTGAGCACCAACTAATGGACCAGGTATCCTACTCAACTTGATAATATAGCAGGGAACAAAATGGATTAAGATCCCCTCCAGTGTCATGGGATTCCATCCTTTGGGTTCAGAATTAACAATAAGCATACAAAGAAATAAGGAAACTGTGACAGTGACACATCCTGGGAATAGAATAAATATAATCAATAGAGAGAGAATGGGAGATCTTTTAGATTCAGAGGGCAGTGGTCCTGGGCTGAGACCTGAATGGCAAGAAGAGGCTCACGAGATGATCTGGGATAAGGGAATTCCAAGCAGAGGGAACAGACGCCAGCTTCATGAGCTTGAAATGGGACAATAGGGTCACATTGCTGGAATGAAGTGAGTGAGGGGCAGGGGTGTAGGGAGGCGGGGTCCAAATAAAGTAGAACCTTGCAAGCTATAGGAAAGACTTTGAATTTTCCAGTGAGTGTGATGAGGAAACATCTAAGAGTTTGAACGGGTGAATAAGAGGATCTATTTCACATTTTTAAAAGATTTTCATTCCCTGATTTCTCTGCCTATAGGAGTCCCCAAGTGGTTATTGGAGATGTTCCCAGCAGTGTTAGTGTTTTCTCCAGTGGCCCCTCAAACAGGTAGATGACACTACGTTCCTTTCCCAACTGATTCCTGGAATTCCCAATCAGAGAGAATCTTAGTGGTACAACTCCCCAGTCTGTGACTTACTTTTAAGGGGCCCAGAGGTCCCACAAATGGACCCCCAATTGTCAGTCCCTGAGTTTATACCCAAACTCTGGCCTGTATGTACATCAGTATGTGGAGAGACCCTCCACATCCACCAGTTTCTCAAAGAGACCTCTAAAACCATGGGAACATTAAATGTCACACATTTGCAATGTGGCAATGCTGAGCTTCAAACCGAGATCTTTTGACCTCAGTAACCGGACCTTCCACTGCAATAGGCATATAGGAAAGAAACTGTTAAAGAAGCATTTTCGAGAAACATTAATATCTTGTTGGGATTTTTGACCCAAAAATGATAATAGCTAACCTCTTTTTAAAAAAGATTTATCTACTTACTTTAGAGAGTGAGAGGAAAAGAGAGAGGGGCGGGGGGAGGGACAGAGGGAAAGGGAGAAAGAATCTCAAGCAGATTCCCTGTGGAACATGGAGGCCATCGCAGGGCTGATCCCATGACCCATGAGTTCATGACCTGAGCAGAAATCATGAGTTGGACTCTTAACTGACTGAGCCACCCAAGCGCCCCATAGCTAACATTTATTTAAGTACTCACTATGTGCTTATGTTAAAGACATGACAACTGTCCCAAAATGGAGCCACTTATGCTAAGCCCCACACTGCCAAACCAAAACTTAATTACAGTTTCAGCCCTCTAGGAAATGGAACCTAAAGCCAGTTGATCAGGAATCACTTGACCAGCATTAGCTTGGTGATCTGCCTGATAAGACCTCTGCCATCCCTTTTAAGGAAGGTAACTTTACAATAATCAACCTGCTTTATTGTCTAGTACAACTTCCTTGTTCCAGCTTCCTTCTGCCTATAACAATCCTTGCCTTGATCAGCCCTTCAGAACTCCTTTCAACCAACTAGACTGGCTGCTGCCCAATTCATGAACCACTGAATAAAACCAGTGAGGTCTTTAAAATGTACTCAGTTGAATTGTGGGGTTTGTTTTGTTTTGTTTTGTTTTGTCTTTGTAACAGTAGGTACCATTTAATCCTCTCAGCAACATTATGAGGTAGGAACTCTCAAGAGTCCTATTTTACAAGGAGGCAACTAAGACACAGAGAGGTTAAGCAAGCTATCCAAAGACACACAGCTAGACAGTGGCAGCATTCAAACCAGAAAACTGCGTGCTTAACATCACACAGCCTCTCGCTCTTTGTTACCTTGCAGACAAGGTAGAGGAAAGCCCTGGTAAAGTAAAGACAAGGTAGAGGAAAGCCTTGGTCAGGAAGTTGATGGGTTCTTAGGAATTAAAAACAGAAGTTACCAGAACACAAAGATCCAAAACAAGTGAGAGCAAAACTCCATCATCCTCATGAAAGCCCTTCTCTCAAAAAATACAAAACCAGAAGAGAATCAAAAGTTTAAAAGTGAAAAAAAAAAAAAAGAATTAAGGTACCTAGAATACAAAACCACTAGGCGACGAGGAATTTTACAAGTTGAAGATGACAGGTATTTATTGTCTGTGAAACTTTTATTGCATTTCCTGGACAATTATGTCATGAAATTACTTCAAAATGGGCCATTCAAATTGATTAGCATTTTAAAAAACTTTCCTAAAATGGGACAGAACAGCTTAAAGTGATTGCTATTACTTTGTCCTTATTGTTCCTGCTGAGAGTGGCATATTTTGCTCACAGACTTCTTTCTCTTGGTTGTACTTGGATTTCTCAAACGCTCTGAACGTGACCCCAGGAAGGTCTATGTCACGCTCAGTGGTGCTTTGGATGGCTAGATGTGTTCCCCTTTCTTCTCCTAGATTCTGAGGAACTTGGGTTACTCTGTGTTCTTTTAGAGAGAAGAATCTTCACATTATTTTGAATCCAGTTTTGACATGAGGTGGTCTCTACATTTATAATGGTGGCTTTGTAGCCTGAGTATCTATGCTGTTTAATTTGTTCTCTACATGCATGATGAAAGCCTTAGCAAGACATTTTTCATAGTCAACTGCAAATTTTTTCGGGTTGTACCTATGAGCTTATATTAGAATGTGTCATGCTGCAGCAAAATAGAAAGCAAACTATAATTTGAAATGTTCCGTGTATGCAGCATAGAAAATAACTCGATGTCCTCAGTCAAAGTGGCTATAGTAACAGGGGGAACCAAACATCTCGAAGAATGAGAAATTCTGAGTTCCTCCCACAATAATGCCCCATGATTTGGGAAAGCTAGTTAATAGTACACTCCATTTCTCCACTTGAGGAGATTGCTTTTACTGGAATGATTAAAGCTTTTTTCCCAGACCTCTGATCACTCTCTCAATGAGATTATTTTCTATCATTTTAGTGGAAATTTTATATCATGGATACATCAGCTAATTCTACAACCTGTCTGTCTCTTAAATCTGTCTCTTAAATCTGCCTCTTAAATCTGCCCCATTCACATATTCACATATACTATATTTGTTCTTCAGCATGAAAAGTATTCAATATTTCAGGGGAAAGAACTTGGACTGAAGTAATAAGTGGTCTAGCCAAGTTTCATCATTGAAAGGAAAAAAATAATCATTGTATTTCATGTATTTCTTTCTTCTGGTCCCTTAGGGTACACAGATTGGAGAGAGAGAGGGTTCCCCATCTCTCCCCAATTCTTTAGTTGAATCCATTTATTTGAGCCAAGAGTCTCTTGCCTACAGCTGAGAATGCTCCTGGCAGTTGATTTTTGGCTGGTGTCTGCTCATTTCTAGAAAGGTTCTCTTTATCTGCCAACATCCCAGACAAAAGCTTTTCTCTGTGAGGGGTCCTCAGACCATCCCCTATGATCTTCGCTAGAAGCTTTTATCATTTCTTCCTCCCTATCTAGAAACACTTTGTAACCACCACTGGTACAGCGCACAAAACATTGTAGTAATTTCATTGGAGGAGAAACTTTTTCTTATTTATCTTTACATCCCCAGTGCCTAGATTTATGGCATGTGCATTGGTGCCAAGTATACTGGCCTTTTTATTGAATGTATTATAAAGAATCCAGTGAAGTTTTAGGAAGTTTGTTCAAAGTCCCTAAATATATGATTATGATGAGGAGAAATGAATGGGGTCTTGTGGCAAAGACTGTTTCCAGTATTTACCTTCCCTTTTCCTCCTTTGCAATAGAGCCCCTGACATGGGGTGGAGCCCATGGCAATGCAGAAGAAAGACTGGATTTCTCAGCATCCTTTGCAGCTAAGTAAGGCCACGTGATTCAACTCTGGCTGGACAGATGTAAGTCAAAGTGTCATGTGGCAGCCTTCAGGAGTCTCCCTTAAAGAGAACTGACATGTACCACTTATTTTTTCTTCTTTGCCCCTTTTTACTTGTTATGGTCTGGAATTTAGATGTGATAGCTGGAGCCCAGCAGCCCTCTTCTATACATCACATAAAAATGAATGAAATCCTGCCATTTGTGATAGCATGGATGAACCTGGAGGATATTACGTGAAATGAAATAAGCCAGACAAAGACAAATATGGTATATTCCACTTGTTTGTGGAATCTTAAAAGAAAAAAAATCAAACTCATAGCAAAAAGAGAACAGAATGATGGTTGCCAGGGGCTGGGGAGGTGGGAGAAATGGGGAGATGTTGGTCCAACAGTACAAACTTATAAGACAAAGAAGTTCTGAGGATCTAATGTACAACACAGGGAGTACAGTTAATAATAATGTATTATATACTTGAAATTTACTAAGAAAGTAGATCTCAAGTATTCTTACAAAAAGAAAAGAAGTAACTGTAAGATAATGGATGCATTAATTAACTTGATTGTGGTGGCGATTTCACAATGTATCAACCATTGAGTTGTATACTTTAAATATATGACATTTTGTTTGTCAATTTTGCCTCATTAAAGCTAAGGAGGGAAAAAAAATCAGACACAACCTGGCTCTCTGAGCACCTAATAGAGTAAAGCTACCATCCCAGCCCTCACCTGCCAATTCTAGATTTGTAAGGAAAGACAAACTCTATATTGTTTGAAGCCTGGTTCCTCAAAGTCCCTGTTACTCCCAGCTGAACCTAATCCTGATCTTGTGTTGCTTTTCCTTGCTTCCTGGTTGACGAGTTATGTAATAGCTCATATTTAATTTAAAAAAAAAAAACTTGCCCAAGAGCTTTGGATGAGTCATATCTGAAATCTCTAGACTGGAAAATTAAATTTGTTAATATCATCAGTTCTGCACACACAGACACACACACATACATGCACACACATTTTGGGCATCAACTAGTAGCTTTTGTTACTGAGTGCTTACTGTCTGCCAGTAAGGAAGGAGGAACTATGCTATAAGTTATATGCAGTATTTTACTGAATCCTCATAAAAACCTTATGATGTAGGGACTTTTATTATCTTCACCTTATCAGTGAGGTAGCTGCAGATCAGAGAAGCTAAGTAAACGACCAGTAGCCAAGGCTGGCCCAAAGCCAGGGCAGTCTTCCTTCCAAGCCCATGAGTTAATCGCTGCTGGAGACTTGTTGCAGGAGGGGTTCCAGGGAACCCTTCCTCAGCCTACCAGTGAGCTTCACTTTGCAAATCTAGTGAGTGCCAGTGCTACAAATGGCAAGTTATCCAGGAGTGGAATTGTGCTACCAGCAAAGTGACCATTGGATACACCCCAGGAAGAGATCCAGAGAACACTGGAAAATAAGGCATTCCCGAGCTGACTTCCCTGTAGGGGCCAGAGAAACTCGCCTCTTTAGGAGTCCATTGGTGATGGGGGTGGTGTGAATATAGGCATGGAATTGAATGGGGTCTTGCTGCACAGGCCAAGCCGTGAACCCGAAGTCTGAAGTCACACATCATGACACAGGCACGTGGAAATCATCAAATCTGATTCACATGTAAAGACCAGAGGGTCAAACTTCTGAAATTCATATTTAGCAAGAAAAGCATTCAGAAAAAAAAAAATGTATACATTTTGATACTCGGATCTCAATGATAACACCCCAAACATACTGAAAGGGTAATTCATTTCCTTTCATCATCCAAGGCATGCACGCTTCTTCATGCTCATTCATCCAAGAAACATGCATTGAGGGACTGCTATGTGTCGGGGCTGTGTTCTGCAGGGACTAGGGCACACAGTAGGACACAGCTCTCCAGGATGGCTCAGTCAGGTGAGAAAACACACCAGGAAACAGAACTGTACAGTATGGGGTGCCATGTACTTTAATAGAGGTAGGTACACAGCTGTGTGGATTTGAAATGAGAAGGATCCCACCCAAGCGAAGGTTTCGCCGGGGTTTGAAGGAATGACTAGGGTATAACCAAGAGAATAGGGATGAGGAGGGCAGGGCATGTTTCTAAGGAAGGGAGGAGCAAGTGCAAGGGCTCAAGAGAACCTGTCACCTTCCAGGAAGTATGTAAGACTAGAGCCCAGAGATAAGGAAAGCCCAGCAAGAAGAGGGTGGTTTTTAAAGTGGTCAGTTAAATGATAAGCTATAGCAAATTGATATTTATATACATAAACAGCCAGCTTTCACAGTCCTTCTCTTGGCTTTCATGGGAGTTGAAGAAAGGTTGTGGTTTTTAAATTCCACTCCTCCAAGGGGCAATGAGGCAAACCATTGTCAGCTACTAGCATCCCCCTTCCTTCCTCACAGGACTCATTTCCTAGTTCTTCACAGATGTCCACTCCCACCCCACCTGACTCTGGAGACGCTGATTCATCTCTAGGGTCAGGGGCGGATCCTTGTTAGTCTAGGTCAGAGGTCAGTCCGTGGCCCTATTACCTGTTTTTGTAAATAAGGGTTGTTTGAAAACAACCACACCCATTATTTCTTCCAGCTGCTTTGGTGATAGGACAGCAAAGTTGAGAGGTGTGGCAAAGACTGTGTGGATCCCAAAACTGAAACCTTTCCTGCCTGGTCCTCTTTGGAAAACACTTGCTGACTTTGGGTCTAGGCCAATCCCAGCACTGAATTCCCCTGGCAGATGTTATTGGTCCAGAGGTGGGCTTCTTGCTTCAACTGGCCAATCAGATTAAAGAGAAGAACTTACCTTTCATGCCTGTTGCAATGATTCTTTCATTTCTATCAGGTGATGCCTCAGTTGCTGCTAACAGCCACCTTATAACCGTGAGCGCTTCTAGAAATGGCAGAACTAAGAGATAGAAAGATGTGGGTCTCTGATAACATTGTGTTGTCATTAAATCAAGCAACCACGAAGCCTGCCTTATCTGGACTGAGTGCCCTATGAGATAATACATTTCCTTACTATATGTAAGTCATTTTGGGTAAGGCTGTCTCTTCCTTGCAAGTAAAAGCATCTATTCTTGCTATGTAAGTAATGACATCTTGTCCAAAGGCCAGACTCACTGCAGGCTGAAGTACCTAAAACGTGGTCACAAAACCAGAATAAAACAAAGGACATAGTGTTAAGAATAGGCAGCATCATAAGCCTGTACGCATTGCCTGCAGGAAGACTCCAGAGGCAACCACACAACCTGACCCACAGTGATTGAAGTTCTTTGAAAAATACAGTTCCTAATTCAGTAAACTCAAGACAGCTCTCAAAGAAGAGCAGATGAGATACAGTAAATTGGGAACTGGAGAGGTACCACCAGAAGAAATTCATTGATGACACTATCTTAGACGATCGCAACTCATGCTTATGAAAAGTGGTCTTGACACACCACCAAGAGAATTAGCTACATCCACTGCACTTGCTTTCGCAAGGAAAAAAAGAAGGGAGGTTCTTTTTTCACAAGATTTTCTGACTCTCCTCAAAAAAGGTTTTCTTTTAATAACAAACTGACAAATGAGTGCTGGGGGAAACACCCCTTGTTCCTGAGACGCCGGATGGAAGGAATCTGCAAGAGGAGGCCGGCTTCACGATGCATTTTCATGGTTCCCGGGACCAACTGGGCTGTAATTCTCTAATGTCAATTATTAATTGTGTAATATCCCAGAAAGCAGGATGCAGGTGCAGAAACACTTTTTGGATGCAAGGAGCAGTGCAGTGTAGTGAGCAAAGCACAGGCTTTGGAGTCAGATCCAAATCCCAGTTCCCCCTCCACCCTCCAAGCTAGCTTTGTAGGTCTCTGTTTCCCAACACATAAGACAAAAATAATCACACACACACACACACACACACAACCTAGCACAACATCTGGCATGCATTAGACCTCCATTTGTACAAGATATCTCTGTCTATTATAGTTTCTGCTATTATGATTCTCATTCTGTCCCAAGCAAAATTTTACATTTGATTAGCCAAGTTGCTATACAACAATTCAAGCTAGAGATGGACTATCCCACCTGCCTTGTTTAAATCCTCAATGACCTGCCGGTCTGCAAATTGGCCCCCATCCGTGGAGGGCAAGGAGAGATAGGAGAAAGAGAGAGACCATTCCAGGGGGCAGATAAGCAAGAAAAGTTACTTATGAGGCTTGTTGGGGCAGCCAGGAAAGAGCAAATCCCTGTACCTGCTGACTAGCATTGATATATATATATATATGTGTGTGTGTGTGTGTGTGTATACACATATACATATGTTATATATATATATATATATATATATATATATATAGTATATATAGATATGCCTTAACTATGTATACGATCCCACTGGTCTCAACAACACCTTACTCTCTCAAGGCTATGTCCTTGAACAGCTTCCACCTCCTCCAACACCTTCTGCAGAGTGAACCAAAACGCTGTGAGTCACAGCTAAGTTCTCCATAACAATGCTTTCTCTAGGAACAAGAATTCTGCGAAAACCTATTCATGTATTGGGAATGATTTCAAGCAGTCATTGGATCCAGCAACCCATTGTCATTTAACATGTGTCAGAGCTCAGCTGGAGTCATCATTTAAATCCATAATGTGCCCTGAGTGGCTGCAGCATTTGATGTGATCAGTCTAGCCCCTGACGTGCCCTGGAGGGACTTAAACTATTCGACAGTGACCGGCTCTGAACAGAGGTGTGTGGAAATTAATTATGACCTCCGGAGTCTGGGAATTCCAAGGTCAACGTGCTGACTGATTCAGTTCCTGGTCAGAGGCTTCTTGCTGGCTTGCAGATGGACACCTCCACTGTCTCCTCACATGGGGGAAAGGGAGTATCTCTTTCTCTTCCTCTTCCTTTAATGCCACACAGGAGAGACCTGCCCTGGAGACCCAGCTCACTCTAATTACTTCCCAAAGGACGCATCTCCAGACACCCTCACACTGGGGTTAGGGTTCCAGTGTATGAATTTGGGGCAGCGGAGACACAATCCGGTCCGTAGTATGACCCTTCTACCACTTCTTCACCTGAAACGTTTCTGCAATTGAATTCTCTAAGGCATAAACAGTTTCTGAAGTAAGCTTTCTCAGACTTCCCAAAATATTCCTTCTTTTAGCCATGATAAAGAATGAAAAATTCCATCTCAGCTGGGACAACACTGGGGAACATAAGCTCTGTATGAGTAAGGGTGCTTTTATAAAGAAGGCTCTCATAACATTCTTCTCCACTGAACAACACTCAGAAATTACAGGATGCTAGAAGGTCAAGGGAGGGTCAGGGAGAAGCAAAGGGAGGAGGGAAAATAGCCTATGTCAGCAAGAACTCAAGCATCTGGGCCACAGTTCTGTTCCCTCTCTCTGGCTGGCCTGAGCTGAGCTCTGATGCCAACTGCATTCCAACTGAGACACATGCTGCTTTCATGACCAGATATGGTATGTGTTACAAGGAAATACATCTCAAATTTGTGAGAGGAACACTTAGGTGAGAGGAAGAGATTGAAAACAGTCATTGGCAGGCAGAGACTTTGTTGAGTCTCAGGGAAATAACCTCTGGAACAATTTGGTGACCCCAGCTGGTATAGGGGCTACAGGGCTGGCTTCCTGTACATTCTACAGTAACCTCTGCAGGGGCTGAAAACAAAAAAACAAAAACAAATAGCTCTGGCATGATCAAACATCCATCTCTTGGTACCCAAGAATGTCGCAGAGAAAGGGAATCCCGAGCTGAAGGTGGAAGCTGAGAAAGTCTTAAAATATGTATGACTGATTTGGTTACCTCTTGGGAGGTGGAGGGAAGGGTGGGGTGCAATGACATTTGCTGAGAGCCAACAAGAGTATAAGGTCTTAGAAGGAAGAGGACCTGCCTGTCATGCTCATCATGTGTCCCCAGCTCCTAACGTCAATCCTGATGCGCAGGAGACACTCACTGTTTGTTGAAGGAAAGACAGATATGGACCAGAGCCCATTATATCATGGGCACTCAGTAGACATTTTTGAATGAAACATTTCACGAATGAAGGGCTACAGTACACCAGGCGTTGTTTCATTCTTTCATTCCATTTGTAAGTGTTCTGTTGAGTGAACTCCTGCCATTTGCCAGACACCCTGCTGAACACTGAGACCTCAAGAAAAGAGACAGTTCCTGCCCCAAACAGCTTCCAGTCTTGGCAATGGCGATACCACATATCATGACCACAGCTGTGTCAGAGCACAGGGAGCTGCATGAGAAGAGCTCTGTCTTCCTGGGAGAGTCGAGGCAGTCTTCACGGAGGAGACAGCCTTTGAACAGAGACTTACGATGAGCAGAGGATCTAAGACATTTCAGGCAATCAGGATGATGGGAGAGAAAATACTAAGCCATTCATCCTTGCAGGAGAAAACTTTCTGTGGGGCAGAGAAAGCAGGTGACAGGATAAAGAAAGGAGATGAGACTCAGTTCTCATCCTAAAAGGGCCAGCATTTCCTCTGAAACAGTTGGAACCTGCCCTATGGAAAATAGGTAGCAGAACTGCTTCGTGGGGTGTGTGACCTTGTACAGCCTGCCAGGATCCCCCGCTCAGATGGACCCCATGCTTGGTTGACTGTTCTGCTGGAGGCCATCTTGAAATTCATAATAATGCTTTCTTTCGGCTTGCGCTTTGTAAGTGAAGTCCAGTGGGACAAAGGGGCAGGCATGTGTTTGGAGGAGAGAGATGCGGGAGGCCCGTCAGCCCTGTGTTGCTCCTTCATTCACATGTAACGTTCAGGACACTCCAAGAGCCCAGAATTCCAGAGGACCTACTCTGCGTGGGAGTTCAGCAACTCAAAGCAAAGACGAGTCAAACATGTTTCTGAAGCCATCTCCTTCCACTGAGTGTTGATAAAATGTGTCCGTATTAAGAAGTGAGATAAAAACAGATGGGTTAGGGTGGCTCAGCTGGTTAAGCATCTGACTCTTGATTTTGGCTCAGAGTATGATTTCAGGGTCTTGGGTTCAAGCCCTGAGTGGGGCTCTGTGCTCAGCAGGGAGTCTGCTTCAGGATTCTCCCTCTTCCTCTGCCCCTCCCCCACCAAATAAATAAATAAATCTTTTTTTTTTTTTTAAAGCAGTTGGGTTAATTTTGTGCACTGGGCCACAAAATATGAATTGTGTCCCTTCAGTGATTCCACAAATGAGTTAAAGGCTCTTATATTTGTCTTTAAAACTGGCATTGTACAATATAAACATGAATAGTAAATTCCTGCTAAGAATTTATAATACGAATATTTGTTTACGTAGAATAATGTTAATGGCAAATAAAAACACCACGAAAAATTGAGACAGACTACCAAAAAAAAAAAAGAAAGAAAGAAAGAAAAGGAAAAGGAAAAGGAAAAATCTTCATATTTTAATACATTCAATGGCATTCCACCCCTTGTTTTCTGAACATTTGGCACCTGGCACCAGAAATTATGGCACTGGCCTTAATGTGGGGTCATTAAAAAAAAAAAAAAAACTGAGCAGGGAAGAGACACAGCAAGTGTCTCTTTTATCACTTGTATCATTTTGGAAAAATAACTGTCCCCAGAGTGTGGAAATCAGGACAGAGGGAGATACAACAAGGAGAAAGAAGACCCATTATCAATGCAGCACAGACAAAGGTGGTGAATTCTTTGCGAGAACAGGGGCAGGGGGTGGAAAGAAAAGGGTAGAAGCATGAGGAGTTCATGGGCACAGCATGAGCGCTGGGTGATTCATTCCAACAGGAGGTAAGCAAGGGGGAGGAATACAGCCTGACTTCCAGATTTCCAGTCCCAGCCACGGAAGGATGCCATCCATTGAGATGTGGAGTAGGAGAAAGAGTGAGTGTGACAGGTGAGGAAAATGGGATGAGTTGAAGGTGAAGCTGGGTCTGGGACATGGGCTAGACTTCTTGTGCCTGGATCTGTGCAGTATGTCCCCCTCCACCACCCTCCACCATCTCCTCCAGTCTCAGGGGCATGGCCCTGACATGGGGCAGGGCCCACCCTTGTACCTCGTAGCCTGTGCACCCGTGCGCGTCCAGCCACAGCTACTGGCCTGAGGAGGAGGCTGGTAGGAGTCTGTCCTCACCCAGGACAATCAGAGTCTTTAACTAGGATTTTTCAGACTAAATCTGGGAATCAGTCCGTTCCTTTCTAGTGCTACATGGGAGTCTGCGAGAGACTTGGCTCTAGCACCCTGGAGACTCCGGTCTGAGACAATGAAGCCAACAGAGACAGGATGCATGGTGGAGAGAAAGCCCAAAGGGCTTTGAGGTGCCAGCTGGGGAGGTTCCGCCTCAATTTTCCCCTTCCTGGTATCACAGTCTAAGAAATGCTTTCCCTCAAACTCCTCACGAATCACTTCAGCTTTTCATGTCTTCCTTAAGCTAGATGGACTTAGGTTTCTGCCATTTGCGACTGAGTCCTGACGAATACAGGACACGTGGCGAGGTGCCCAGGGAAACAGCTTGTGATAGATGTCATTCCCATATCACAGAGAGGCAAACTGAGGCTCAGAAAGGTTAGATAGAACCTCACGGCTGGTAAACCACAATGCCAGCACTTGGATGCCAGACCAAATTCAAAGTTAGGGTTGTTTTATGATGTCATGCTTTCCTTCAAATCTATTCATTATTCTTAGCATTCTTTTTTTTTTAAGATTTTATTTACTTGAGGGAGAACATGGGGAGGGGAAGGGCGCATGGAGAAACATACTCTCCGCTGAGCAGGGAGCCCGACACCAGGCTCAATCCCAGGACTCCAGGATCCTGACCTGAGCCGAAGGCAGACACTTAACTGACTGAGCCACCCAGGAACCCCCCCTTAGCATTCTTTTCTATACATTTCTATAAATTGGAAGCAGAGCTGGAAATGACAGAGTCAGTGACATTCATGCTACTGAACTTCCAAGTTTCTTGATTAATGACCAAAATCCTCATAGGCCAATGGTTTTTCTGGAACCATTCCCAGGCTCTGACTATTCCCACTTTAAAAGTTACTGGTAGCAGAGGGCCTAGTTGCTAATTTTGCAGGAGTCCAAAGTCAGTGACCTTACGAGTGAAACATTTTTCTAAACTTCATCTTCTGTTATGAGTTCAAATGGCAAGTCAAGTCCTAATTCCCAGTGAGAATCACAAGAAGGTGACAACAAACTGAGCCTGAGGCTTTGAAAATTAAGAACATCTCTCTGTGGGGGTGCCTGGGTGACTCAGTGGGTTAACCCTCTGCCTTCAGCTCAGGTCATGGTGTCAGGGTCCTGGGAATCAAGCCCTGAATTGGGCTTCCTGCTTAGCAGGGAGCCTGCTTCCCTCCCTCTCTCTGCCTGCTTGTGATCTCTCTCTCTCTCTCTCTCAAATAAATAAATAAAATGTTTTTAAAAAAAGAAGAAGAAGAAGAACATCTCTCTGTGACCATTTCTCAAGACTGTTTCTCTGTTTATTGTCCCATTCTCTTCTTTATAGAACCTTCTTTTCCCACTATTCCATTAGCCCAAACATAGTCTAAAGAGAATCTCATCTGATTAACTCCTTCTACAGAATTGCGGCAGAGACTGTTGTCCCCAAATTGTTATTTTTCCTCTTTTCTTTCAATAATAGAATCCCTGATTTTTAAAAAATTATTTATTATTTTTAATTAAGATATAATTCACATATCATAGAACTCACCATTTTTAAGTGTACAATTCAATGTTTTTTTTTTAGCACACTCACAAGTTTGTATGATTATCATTACTAAGTCCTGATCATTTCATTATTCCAAAATAAACCCCATACCTACAAGCAGTTGCTCCCCGTCTCCTCCTCCCTCCTACTTCTCAGGCTACCATGCAACTACTTTCGATTTCTGGATTTTTGTCTTCTGGAAATTTCATGTAGTTGGAGTCATACAACATGTGACCTTTTGCATCTGGCCTTTTTAATTTAGTATAGTGTTTTCAAGATTCAACCACACTGTAGCATGTATAAGAACTTTATTCTTTTTACTGCCAAATTATAATGATAGCATTCCATTGGAGGGTGGCTCAGTCAGTTAGGCGTCTGACTTCAACTCAGGTCATGATCCCAGGGCCCAGTGGGGAACCTGCTTCTCCCTCGCCTTCTGCTCTCATGCTCCTGCTCTCTGTCGTGCTCTTTATCTCAAGTAAATAAAATATTAAAACAAATAATGTTCCATTGTATGAGGATACCATAAACAGTATTTTGTTTATCTATCTATAGTTTACAGAATTCGGGTTGTTTCCCATTTTTGGCTGTTATGAAGAGTGCTACTGTGAACATCCCTGTACAAGTTTTGGTGTGGACAGATGTTTTCCATCTCTTGGGTGGACACTAGGAGGGCCATGCTGGGTCATATGATAACTTTGTTTCCCATCTTGAGGAGCTGCCTATTTTCTGCAGATACATTCCCATCAGTAGACTATGAGGAGAACCCTTGGTTTTTAGTTGTGCAAACGGAGCCTGGGAAAGCTGGACTTTCCAGCTTCCCTTTGTAGCTATGTGTGGCCATATTATGACTAAGTCCTGGCTTATGCGACGGAATGTAAGCAGACGTGGTATGTGCAGTTTCTGGTGGAAACACGTCCTCTCTTGCCTTCTCCAAGTTGCTACTTGGAAAGCTGACTTAGTGACCAGAGGACCAGAAGCTGTCCTGAGCCATGGAATGATTTTGTGAAGGGAAGCCAGGACAATGATAGGACAAATCTGTGACTGGCTCTCTGGAAGGCCATGCTAGGCCTGGACTGACCACCTCTTGGCTACTTAAATACAGAAGAGAAATAAACTTCAATTGTGCTTTACACATTATAATTTTTTTCTAATTAGTTATAGGCAAATCGAACTCTAGCTGAATTCCTTCACTCACTGAACAAATTCTCCCTGAAAGCCAATTGAAAGCCAGGTTCTGAGCTTGGAACTAAAGAAATAAAGATGTGTGGAACAAACCTGGTTGTTTAGGGTCTCACATTTGAGTCACATTAATAAATAAGATGTTAGCATGAGCGCTAGTAAGGGTAGGTACCAAGTCTCGTAGGCAGCTGGAGGAAATCAGGGAGAACTGGTCTAAAGCAAAAAAAGTCTCAGTTTAGCCTACAGGTCCCCAATCCTGTTTCCAAATTCCAGAAATCAGGAATTCTTGGGAAATCTCAGAGATTCCTGATATCTTAAGCTATTCTTAAAATACTTCCAAGATTATGTACTCTTTATTGATTATTATGGTTATCTAAAATTGTTTAACAAATAGGAAAAATGAAGTTTGGTGGCATTAATAAAGAACTATCGCTTCTAGTCAATATTCAAACACTGGGGGAGAACTACCAGTCAATGTTATTGGCTGATACTTGAATAATTAACATTGGCCCCTTCTAACACTGCTAATAGCACTATACTGTGTCTTTCTTTTTTTAAGATTTATTTATTTGAGAGAGGGGGAGAGAGAGAGAGAACTTGAACAGGAGGAGGGGCAGAGGAGGAGGGAAAGAAACAGACTCCCTTCTCAATGGGGAGCCCAACACAGGGCTGGATCTCATGAACCTGAGATCATGACCTGAGCTGAGACCAAGAGTCAGATGCTTAACTGACTGAGCCACCCAGATGCCCCTAAACTGTAACTTGTGTCCAAATTGTTAATTCTAGGATCCATTTTCCCCCCAAATTTGTTATTTCTTGGAACACTGCTCAAAAGATTTATATAAAACATACTATACAAATAAATTTACTAATATTTAAACTTAATATTAAACTTACTAATATGTATTTTACTCACAAGAATGACTTATCGTTAGCAGCAGACAGGGCCACAAACACAGACATGGCAAAGCTACAAGCAAAAGATGGACTATGCATGGTGGTCACTTTTCTGGTCCACGATCCTCTCCTGATTCCCAGAAATGTCAACCTTAGCCTCCTACCATGTGCTCCCTTGCAGTCTGTGCCTCACCTAACAGAATGCTCATCTCTTGGGGTGCCGGGCTGGCTCAGTTGGTTGGGTGCCTAACTCTTGATTTCGGCTCAGGTCATGATCTCAGGGGTTATGGGATCCAGCCCTGAGTCAGGCTTTCTGCTCAACAGGGACTCTGCTTGGGATTCTCTCTCTTTCTCTCTCCTTGCCCCCTGTTCTTGCTCTCTCTCTCTCTCAAATAAATAATAAATCTTTAAAAAAGATAAAAGGAAGGTCACATCTTAAACTACCTACCATCAGTAGACTGAAGGTCTCTTGAAGGCAGGAAGTCTTTTTTAGAGGAAATCTCCAATATCTTGCTTGGAGTTTGGAACCAAGTACATGCTTAATTAATGTGCATTGAACTGAATTTTACTGAACACGGAACTTATATTGAAGCTGAAGTTTAGAAGGTGCATTTGTTAAGTGGTTTATGGATGGAAGGGCATTTGAGGCTGAGAGAAACACTCTTTGCAGAGACACAAGCATACTAAACTCTATTTTCAAGGACTGCAATGATCTTCCTTTGACATCTGTGCCAAGGGTCATGGTAGGAGATGAAATCAGCATGGGAATCAGAGACCAGGTCATACAGGGGCCTGAGTACCTGTTAAGGACTCCAGATGTGACCCTGTGGGCACAGGCTCCCCTGTAGCTGGGAGCCAGCTGTTGAAGGAGGCCTCCAGAGACTTATGCTGGAGACAGATGGCCTGAGTTTGAATCCCACTTCTGAAATTACGTACTGTGGGCAGGTTCCTTAAACTTCCTAGACCTCAGTTTCTTCATCTTTAAAATGGAGATTATAACAGCAAATACTCAAGGAGAATTTGGATGAGATGCCCCAGAAGATAATGCAGGTAAGTAAGAGTACGTGGCACATACTAATAGCTCAATAAAGTGCCTTTTGGTATTATTATTATTATTGCTCATACTATCATCAAAGGGTTTTAAATAGCAGAGTGACATGATCTGATTTGTATCTTGAGCAAAAGTCAAAGGTCAATCCCCACCATGAGATAATACTCAGAACCGATGAGGGTCTTTCCTCTTCTTTCCCCTTAATTTTTTTTTTAATTTGAGAGAGAGAGTGTGTGCACATGAGCAAGAGGGGAAGAGGGAGAGGGAGAGAGAGGATCTCAAGCAGACTCTGTTGAGTACGGAGCTCGACATGGGGCTGGATCTCATGACCTGAGATCACAACCTGAGCTGAAAGCAAGATTGGTCGCTCAACTGAATGAGCCACCCAGGTGCCCCTCTTCCCCCCCCCCCTTTTTTATTGTTTTCCATGGTAGTCCCTAAGACCTAAAGGACTCCAAACATCCTTGGGGTTCCTCAGATTCCTCTTCTAGCTTCCACAGACTGGTTGTCGGAAGGTAAAGCAAATGAAATCCTGAGGTCATGGGAGTCTTGATGGAGAAAACAGGAATAGTCATTCATTCAACAACCATTTTAAAAAGGATTTTCTGTATGTCAGGACACTGTGTGGGCACCTGGGAGGGAAGAGGAGAGGGATCCTGGGGCCAACTAGCCTTAGGCTTCCCGCCAAGAAGGCTTCCTTCTTTTTGGGGTATAGTGGGCAGAATCCTGGCCTTTAGAACCTCAGCTTTGTCATGTCATTTGTTTGAGCCTCAGTTGTAGTATCTGTAAAATGGGGGTATTGATACTTATGTCTCATCTTTTCATGCCCCAAGATGACTTTATCATACCCTTGCTTCTTATTCTACCAAAAAAGAGTTCCTTCACCCTCCCCATTTAATCTACCAACCTACTGTCACATGAATCAGTCTGAACACACTATCCCTGTTTCTATCCCCATCACATGTGATTTGGATCTCACTCCTTTTTTTCTACTCAAGGACCATGCTCCTGCAATTGTCATATCACTTTTCATATCTTCAGTTTCCCCCACTCTTCCGGGGCATTCTCCTCAGCATACAAATAACCAAAGCAATATAGTCTCCTTACTTCTCAGTCTCTCCCAGAGTTTTATGTTTTCTTTCAGCTAATTGGAGTTCGATTTCTGTCTTTCCAATGAAAAAAGCCCTGCTTAATACAGGAGACATAGATAGGTGTCTATGGAAACAACCTGTGTCTTTTTCCCCACTCATCTTCAATGGATAAAAGGTTTCAGCTCTGTAGAGTTCATTCTTGCTCTCCCCAGAGGACGTGGAAACTCTAAATTGTCCATCTTTGTATGTCCTGTCACCAACCTCACAGCTCTCCAGGGATTTCAGACACAGTGGGAAGATGTTTGAAATTCACCTTCACAGTAGTTTAATAGGGACAATTTTACATCAAACATTTAAAATTTTTCTCATGTTTGCATAAAAATTCCTCTTACATAGTATTTCACAGATTATCTGTTGAAGAGGAGGATATTTGGCTTCAGAATTTAAATGAGAGGCATAGTAAAGACAGTAAAATATGTGGGAGGCAGAGTGCTTAATACTGAGCAGTCTATATTTAATTAAATGATTACATGAACTAATGAAGGACATAAATTAACAATTTGCAAATGTGTTGTATTCCCAGAGTTGGTTTTGTAACTCAGTTGTTTTGGATTTGGGATGCATTCTCCCAAAGAAACAATGTTATAAATGATACTTCAGTGCCAAGAAATCCCACTGAGGCTGTTTATCCATGTAGCAATAGAATGTAGAAAAGTAATGGCATTGTGTAAGAACACTTAATTTTGAATACAGGTGTTTGAGGAAAAGTAACTTTAATTAGGAGATAAGGTGGCACATGAAAAATGTTGTGGTGATTTCCAACGAGACTTCTGAGCTCTTTCAAGGATCGTGGAGGGCACTGTGTCTTTTTTAACATCTATTTTCATATTAAAATGTATGCACTTTTTCCCCTTGGTACAATCTTACACTATTCTTATCACCACCATGATCTTTATTGTTTGGCAGGCAATTAATAACTGTTTGTTTCCCACTGGCTAGAAGGTTGGGGGGGTACTTCTCTTAATTGGAAAAGGGTTGTAAGAGTGTCATAAACAGCAAACAAGTATTTGTTACTACATCTCAGTATTGAGATAAAAGGAAGATGATGTGCTATGCTCTTGAGAGGCTTACTATTTACACAGGGGAGTTAGATCTACACAGAGAAGGAAAAAGCACTACCTGGTAAGCCACCTTGGGTATTAATCAAGGATCTAGCTGTTCAGAGTGGGTGGTGATCTCTGGGGCCAGAGAGGGGGAAGGGAGAGCTTAAGTCTGACCTTTGGAGGAGGATTTCAGTGAGGAGAGTTGGGGGAGTTTATGAAGTGAAATTAACTGAACAGTACTGAAAGAGATGATAGGAAACACAGGAAAAGGAAGAAACATTGTGTAGGCATGATTCTACCCAAGAAGAATATGGCAGGGAAAAAGGATGCCGAATGATTTCCCCACGGAGGTCATACAATGGTTCAGGAAAGGTTGGTGCTGGCTACAGCCAACTGGGAATAATGCTGGCCTTGGAGTCTCCAAGTGCCCAGGAAGCCTGCCATCCTATAGCTCTGATTTCCACAGTGGCTACCTCTGAGTAACACAGATGATTGTTTCTAGAAGTCGGTGACCTCTGCGCTCAGAGCTGTCACGGGGGCACTGGGATTTATCTGGAAACGAGTGGTGTGTCAAGAGTAGGCTCTTAAAATTATTAAAAAAAAAAAAAAAAAAAAAAAAAAAGAGTAGGCTCTTCCCTCCGTTAAAGCAGTGGCGCGGGACCCAGGGGCAAAATCTGTTCGCTCCCATCCCCTTCGATTCTAAAGTCGTCTGGGTAGGCGCCAAATAGATAAAACCTTATCGTTCCCCGTTTGGGGCCTCGACCAGCATTGAGTACCCAGCTGCCTAACCGCAGACCTCGAACCCCCCGCCGCGCGCACGGAGCCGCGGGACCGCTTAGACGAGCTGTAGGTATCCCCGACGCGACACGAGACGAGGAGCAGCGCGCCGGAAGCGGGGCCGCCACATTTCCGGTGGCCGGGCTGTACGAGCTCGCCACACTTCCTGTTGATCCGGTTCCGCGGAGGGCTGGGCTGGGAGGAGGGCCGGCGGGCGGGAGGCTGCGGGGGAGGCGGTCCCTGGCCAGACGTGGGCGCGCTCGGGCTGCGGCGGGCACAGAGCGTTTGCCTCGTCGCTTCAGCCCGGAGCACCCTCGGCGGCCGCGCCTCCCGCTCTCCGTCCTTCTGCCCGGCCCCGCGCCACCATGCCCGCGGTGGACAAGCTCCTGCTGGAGGAGGCATTGCAGGACAGCCCCCAGGTACCTCCCGCCGCTTCGGTCCCCCCGCCCGGGGGTCTGGAGGCCGGGGTGGCCCCTCGAGCTCCGGGGTGGAGGCCGGGTGCGCGCAGAGGCCGGGAAGGGGCACCCCTCAGGCGGGGCTGGAGAACCCGAGAAAGCCCCCCGCGGCCAGAGTCTTTGTGTCGTGACCCCTTTTCCAGAGTCAGCTGAAACTGACGCTGCCCGGCCTAAAGTCGGGCTCCACAGCTTCGCTGAGTTCCTCGGACAAATAGCCTTTCTGTGCCACAGTTTTGTCATCTGGGAACACAGGGATAATAATTGTCCCCGCCTCACAGAGTTGTCAGAATTAAATAAGGGAACGCCTGTAAAGTTGTTAGCGGCAACGTCTGGTACAGAAGTAGTCTATCTTAGTTATTACTACTGCTGCTGCTGCTGATGCGGTGGGTCCTGGCGGGTTTAGGGCCAAGATGGGAGGCGGAGAGCCCAGCTCTCTTTCCCAGCGGTACCCTTCGGCACGGCTTTCCCATTTTGTCAAGCGAAAATTACAACACCTGCCCCATTTGTCGCACGGAGGGACTTCATTAGCACGCTCGAGATGAAAGTTAAGTCCTTGGAGCTCTGCAGATGAAAGCTGCTGTGTAAATAGAACAGATGAGTGCAGAGTGACAGGAGCTCATAATTCAGTGCCCTTTTCTTCAAGGAACTTTTTTGCCCCGCATTAGCGTTGCCCGGGCTTCGTATCTACTCTCCGGGTTCTGCATCTTCCTGAGTTTATTTGAATCAGTCTTTTTATCCCCCCGGGTGTCTCAACTCCTCAAAAATTCGAGTAAGATTAACTTGTTTTCCTTCTCTTTTCGTTTCCTATCCTTTTTCTTCTTAGAACATTACACTCTGGGGGATGATCTCTTGATGGACTCTGCATCTTGCCAGTTCAGAATCAGCAGTCAAACGGCAGTGTGCTTAGTTGCCTTGTCTCCATTTCTTTGTGCTCTTCCTTAGGTAGACAAGTAAGAAACTTGAGCAAGCTGTGACTTTTTTTTTTTTTTTAATTGGCATCTGCTGCTCTGATGGACTTTTCAAAGACCCCTTTGAAAGCTCTAGACCTGTGGCATTTTAATGGGACTGAAGCCCATTGGAGAAGTCATTTTGTCCATCCTCACACATAATGTGAGATATGAAGATAATAATCTAGAATTTCTAAGGATACCGTTTGGAACAGGGATTTCCGTTTGCTTTCTCGTCCGGAAGTGCAAAGCTATATTGCTTTCCTAACTGATCATGGTGATGGCTGAGCCGGGTCAGAGAGGTTGCACTAACTGATTGTCCTATGTTTCCCTCACTGAGAAGTCACATTCTGCATTTCTGACTGTCACATGAGTGAATATGCACCATTTCTGAGTGGTTTACAGGGTTTGCTCAGCTGGGAGGAAGCAGAGGGAGGACTGGCAAACAAGTTGGGAAAACTGGATCCTAATTCTTGCTCTGCCACTGACTTATCATGTGACTGGGGCAAGTCACTTACTTATCTGCACCCTGTGGCTGGCTCAGTTTTCTCATCGGCAGAATGAGGCACGTGGAGCAGTTGATCTTTAAGGGGCTTTAGAAGCTTAGAATTATATTGCATGGTTTATAACTTTGAGCTTGTATGTGGAAGAGGAGGTCTGGTGGCACTGGCATTCCCATGTAATGTTCCTCTTAATGTAGGGAATTGTTACTGCTCTGGGGACTTAGGTGTCACCCGACCAGGATTCTTCATGAGGTTGGTGCAGTGGAAGCTAACTTTCAAGGTCTTTGATAATCATCAGAATATATTTATTTAGCAGTCTTATATGGGGTGTGTCCCTAAAGCGACCTTATTCTTGAAGAAACCCATAGATTTGGAACAGGAGGAAAGCAAATCTGATTCCTTTCATGTGTAGAGAATAAAAACAATAGCAATCACCTATATCACATGTACATTTTCTGCACCAGACATTATTCTAAATCCTTTACCTATAATAATTCACTTTATATTTCCAACAGTCTTCTGAAGTAGGTCTCCTATGAAAATTACCAAGGAGCGGAGAAGTTAAATAACTTGCCCAATGGCAATGGCAGAGGCAGGATAGGAACCCAGCAGGCTAGCCTGTGTTGTTCAGGTACTACCTAGCACCTGGCATTTCTATCATCGGTGACCTACAGTGTTTCGCTGAAAGGAAAAGATCCTAAGAAACCATCTATTGTTTGTTTCTTCTGGTTTTTTGAAGAGAACTTATGAGGGTTGCTGCAGCAACCTGCACATGATTCAGTAAGTGAACACAAACGCTTTTGTAACTGAACTCAGTGACCCAAGAAGAGCCGAATAACAGTTGACCGCCCTTAAACACATCTATTCATTTTGTCCTTTTTTAGCACTGCACGGTGTATGGAAGACTGGTGTGTGTGTACACATATCATTTCTGGTTACACATTTCTGGTATGTGAGAGGCAGAATGTTTTGGGGACGAAGCTTCTGACTGGTCTCCGTTGCCGTTCGCGGGCCTCCGCTCCTTGCCAGGCGCCGCTAGATGCTGGGAATATTGTGACAAGGTAGGAGTGCCTGCCCTCCATGGGGCACAGTCTGTCCCGGGGGACAGATAAGGAAAGCAGTGCCAGGGTCGTGTGAATGGGCTGTGGTAGGAACACAAACGCAGCATTGAGCAGCTGCCGCGCTGACTTCTTCAGGGGCTCAGTGGCTTTTGTGTAAGTAGTCCGCTTTTGAGATAAGATGAAGACAAAAGCGGTATTGCTGACTGTTTTCTTGATCTTTGTGTGTGTGTTTCCTTTGCAGTTGGCATAACTGAAGCCCAGAGAAATGAAAGACTTAGTTCCGAGATCATGCAGTGAGTGGTCCGACTGGGAACAGCCCTCCTTGACCAAACCAGGCTTTCTTTACCCAAACAAGGTGCCTCAGAACAACCTGGGGTTAGGTCTTGTGGAGGATAATATGTGTATTTTATAATCAGAGTTACTAAAATTGTGCCATTATATGGTCAGATGCTATTCTGGAGAATAAAAAAATATCTAGGACTATTTTATTAGGGAACACCCCGTTTCTTTAAGATGGAGGGACGATGTGGAGCTGAGGCTGTAGCCCTAGTGTGTTTGTTTCTTCTGGCTAGGCATACTCTTAAAAGTATAGGGTAGTAGGAAAAGGATGGAGCTGAAATCCTGATTCTGCCATTGTTGCCTTAGGCAAGTTACTTGACCTCTCTGAGCTTGAGTTTCAACATGTGTACAATTAGAATAAAAATAGTTACTTAATGGGATTCTTATGAAGAATGAATAAAGTGTGTAAAGTGTCTTCATGCCTGCACGTCATAACTCCGTAAATGATTGCTGTTACCTACAAGTGATTGGCAGCAGGGTCTTTCGGACTTTTAAGTGGAATCTTTGATGTCTGGTGTACCTTCAGCTGGTCTTGGTCTCATTCCTTACATTCCAGATATAGAACATTCCTGTTGTTTCAGATATAAATTCAAGCAGATATGGAGCTGATAACGTAGGTATCAAAAACAGTGCCTAAGATAGCCGGGTAGATTTATTTCAGTGGTGATCCTGGCCTACTTAGAATGACTGGATTTTTCTTGCCAGTGCTCACGGCGGTGGGTGGTCACGGTAAATATGTCCAGAGTGTGAGCAAATGAAATACTGGTGATAAAGATTTGGCAGTTAATAGGCAAGAGCGTGACAGGATGACCGAAGGGAAGCCGGCTCCAGGCAGGACTTGGGCTGGGGGCCACAGCGCATGCCCACTGATAAAGTTCGGCCAGCTGGGTGACAGGTGCAGCCTCCTGCAGGGGAGGAAGCGTGGCCGTTGGTGCCCATCAAACTGGGATTGACATCCCAGCCCTGCTGCTTCCCAGCCGTGGGAGCTTGAGCAGCTTTCTTGACCTTGATGAGCCTCAGTTTTATTATCTGTAACATAGGGTTAAATATCCATGTATCTACCTCATAAAGTTGTTGGAAGGATTAAATGAAGTAAATATTTAGTGCTCAGCACAGTGTCTCATAGGAGGTACAGAGTAAAAGGGAGGGTTCATTTTCTTTTTTCTTTCTGGAAGACCTTTACATAAGCCTTCTCTTTTTCCTCTTCTCATTTTCCATCCTACTTTATTCCTGAGAGTTCTAAAAACAATTAATAGGACTCGACTAAATGGAGATCAGTAGTAGTTAGAAAAATGAAATCTCAATGCAGTTGTATCATTCTTTCCTTCTCATTTTCCTAGACATGTTAGTTATAGCAAAGGAAGATACCAGAATCATAAAAACGTGAGCTCTTCCAGCACTGACATCATGAATACAAAGAGACAAAAGGTCCTTGCCCATTAGATAACATTTATAGATAACTGTACAGATAAGTATTGCTGTGGTGTTAAAGTGAAATCATACAGAGATTCATGCTCCTTTCCTTTCTGAGTCTCCGAGACTCCCCGTCCATATCTGCTCAGGAAGCTCTGCTCTCAGAAAAAATGAGATCATACATGTAAAGCCCTTAGTGTCCAGCATATAATAAGGAATCAGAATTCATTATTTTCATAATTAGTTTCATCTGCTACCACTGTACATCACACACTGGGAGGGACTTTGTGTGTGTTTGTTATCTTAGTAACCTTGCACATCAGTGTTAGAGCCTGAATTTGGACCCAGGACTGATATGGTCCCATGGGGATCCCAGATGCTTTGAGAGGTGCAGCGGGCTCTAAGCTCTTGGAGAACAGTTTGGGTCTAATCACCTCTGAATCCCAGTTCCCAGCACGTTGTTTCGACAGATACTGGATAAAGGCAGAGATGTGTGCATCTGTGAATGGATACAATCTTTTTTCTCCCCCCAAATAAGAAGTCTGTTTAAGATAGAACGAAGAGTTCGGAACTGATGTTTTCCACCTACTGGTTGACATCCATGCATCTGTTATGAGAGCCGGTGGGTCACAGTCATGATTTTTGTTTACAAGTGGAAGGGAACAGAATAGAACAGGAAAAAATTGGAGTGTATATGCATACTAAAGACAAATATTGTTTGGTAATGTGTTTCGTACCATTGTTTTTAATTTTAGAAGTTTTGAAGAACTCCGCTCTGGCACACGAATGACATACTGTATGAGCTCTGATATTTTGCTGTGCATGAGAGCTCTTGAAAACCTGTCTTATGTTTTCCATATTCATTGCATCTGGTCCCTCTTTTGATAAGGATTGATAGTGAAGAGAGTACCCTGGTCTCACAGAAGGTATTTTTAGCCTTGAAGGCCTCAGCGAAGCCAGGACAAGTGTGTTCTGCTGCAAAGTACACTGGAATTTGGGGGACAAAATCCAGGGGAGACAGAATGATCCAAACCCCCAGGTGATTGAGGGCACTATGAAGTCCATCCCTGCTCTCTGACCTGAGGTTAGAAAAAGAAAGAAGGAATTGAAATGCATATGCAGGGAGATAATGAGCCTTAATAGATTGTTCTCTGTAAAGTGCTTTGATATTATCTTATTAAAAGCATTTCTATAATTTACTATCCATTCTGTGCCTAATGGGTTATTTTTAGAGACTCCATTATTACTGACATAATATTTTAATTTCCCACTGTGCTGAACACATTAAGTAAAGTCCCTTGAGTAGATATGGTCACTTATGTGACACCTTCATACTTACTTAGACACCATCTCCCATGTAAATATTTCTTCAGTGTTCCATGTGTCCAGCTTTGTGCACAAGAGCGACAGGAAACACCTTCCCTCTAATGACCTTGCTCGGCTGCTCTGGGGCACTGAGTACTTAGCCTTCCTGAAGGGACGGAGCTAGCATTCTTGTTAAGTTGCGATTTCAGTTTTGTGCCCAGACCCACTGCTGGTGGACCCAGGGTATAAGAAATTTCCTGGCCACTAGCTTAAAATTAGTTGAATAAAAGATGACGAAAGTTGTGGAAATTGACTGTAGTATCTTAAGAGGAAAGAGTGACGCATTCCTGCAAGATGTCCAAGTTTGCAGAAAACCAGACCAGCAGTTAGCTGTTGGGGTGATGCACTGCTGGGCGTCCACACCCCAGGTAAAACACTCAGATCTGGCATCGTGTTCAGTTTATGGGCCAGAAGGAGAGGCTGCCTTTTTAACTTTTTTTTTTTCCAATTGGATGGACTCTCCTGGTGGTTAGGTAGGGGCTAAATCGAAACAGATAATAGCCCTCAAGTCTTACTCTTTAGAAATTGGCTTTCCTTCTCTGGCCCCAACATTCGAATTGTATTCAGTTTGCCCCTGCGTTGTAGTCTGAAGGATGAGGAAAGTAGTTTTAAATTAAAGCTCCAGAAATCAACCCTCCCTAGTATTATCAGTAAAAGAATAAAGCCGGAGAATTGGCATCTCCCTTCCCCATTTTAGAGAGGGGGGTGTGCGTGCACGTGTGTGTTTCTACCTCCTCTGTAACTTTTCCACTTAGGAATAAATGGACTTCTCTTCTTTCCTCGTAGACTCGCTCTTTACTGAGCGTGTTTGAAGAAGATGCTGGCACCCTCACGGACTACACCAACCAGCTTCTCCAGGCGATGCAGCGCGTCTATGGAGCCCAGGTAGCTGGCCCTGCCCCCCCCCCCCCCGGGAGGAGGGGAGTAGGCGCCCCCTGCCCTCACCTTGAACTTGTCTCAAGGGACAGAGGAATTTGGGTCAGAACAATGCCACTGAAAATTTTGTAAGTAAAATCAGAATCGATTCTCTCCCTTCCGTTCACCTTAAAAAACTGAGGACAATCTGTTTTCTCTGCTAAAGAAAATGGGTCATTTTCCTGTAGCTAGTAAAACCCGTAGAGAAGGACCACGTCACTGGTTTTAATTCTTAAAAAAAATTCAGCCCCAGAAGGGAGCATTTGTGAATGAGCAGGGGTCAGTATCCTGAGACATGCTCTTTGTCTTTCTCGTAAATGGGAATCTTAGATGTCAGTGTGGGAGGGTAGAGAGGGTTTTCCACATGCTTCCTCTGAGAGGGCTTGAGTCACACTTCTGAAACTATTGGGTGGCTTCTTTGTTTTGAGGAACAAATATCTCTGACTTGCAAAACAATGGAAAATAAATTGCTGAGTAGCAAAAGTGAATTTTTTTTGATCGAGAAGTGCCTCTGTATGTTAACATTCTAAGGGAAGACTTATAAGTTACTTAACATTCATTATGTTGCACATTAAAATTTATGGTGGCTGATGCTTTTGATTATTGATTCCTTGCTGACTTAAATCTGTGTGTGTCAATGTTTCTTTCTCTCATTGATGATCTCTAAGGAATACCACATTCGGTATATAATATATACTAATAATTATGTGTGTCATTTCTCATATAACTTAATATTCATATGTGATCATTTATTGTTATCATTGTTTTATTAGTCATGTATTCATATCGTCTATGGGACGAAGACTCAGTCCTTTCCATTAGAGTGCTTATGTTTGGGTGGGGAGACAGAGAAAATATTTATCTAGGAGTGTTAGTACCGCTAAGAGAAGAGGTTGCCTAACCCAGAGAAATTGTGCTCAGCACCCAAAGGGAGGAGGATTGTGACAGTCGAGATCAACTGAATATTGCACAGCTTCTGGACATGATTTCAGGACTTTTACATGGATTTTTTTCATTTAAAATTCCCAGAATGTGAGGTGGGCATTGTTGACACCATCCACATTTTATGGGTTAGGAGACTTAAGGATTCCAATGACAAGTGACTTGTCCAAGTCCACCCCATTACTATATGGCAGAGCAAGTCAGCTGGAACCGGAAGCCCAAACTCTCAGCTACTAAACCTGGAGCAGCTTGAACTAGGAAAGTGGCAGTAGAAATGGAAAGAAGTGGATGAATTTCAGAGGTGTTCAGGAGGCAGACTGTGACTGATTGGACCTGAAGGGGTCAGATGTGTGAAGGATGAGTCCAGAATGATGTCCAGGTCTTTGAGTTGAACAACAGGGTGGAGAGTCAGGAGCACATAGGAAGAGATGGAGGGAGGGTGTGTGTGTGTGTGTGTGTGTGTGTGTGAGTGATGGCAGGGATGCCAATCATAATTCTTTCTTGAAAGGCTGATTTCGAGGTGTCCATGGGACATCAAAGTGAGAAAGAGCTTTTTAAAGGTTCAGATCTGAAGTTCAGGCTGGAGATACAGATTTGAAATCTCTAATGTATTATACAAGTGGAACTTAATTGGGACTGGTGTTAAAACCCAAACAAATGTGCTCATGTGTGATATTGTTTTGGTAAGACATTCAGAAACTAGGGCCATATTATGTTGATTTTTTTAAACCCTATTTATATTGTATTTTTTATATTCCCTACATATTCAAAATTTAAGAAAATAATTTTTTTCACTGGACTTGGACCTGAACTTACTTGCTGTTCAGTGATTTGAATATTGTCATTAAATGATTTGTCTCCCGTTTAAGGTTTAGGAGACCCAAGACTTAAGGGACAGTGTCTCTGTCACTCTCAAAAGTTTCTGTTCTGCCTTTCCATGTCTGTCAGAATCATTTACTTGGAGATGTCCAGATGCGTTCTTACGCGTTTTTTTCTTTTGAGCCAGAAAACTACATTTTGCCAAAATTAAGTGGGTCGTGCATTCCAAGAGTCTGTAAACCGGCTTTTTAAATTCACACCACATGATCATCACATGGGTTCTCTACTGGCCAGAAACCCTTCCTCCTGCCTCGGCATTTCCTGCAGCAGGGGCTGGCGGGAAGGGCTGCTTAAGCTGCCAAACTCAGCAACAGATTCGAGCAGTGGCCAGCGGCATCCAGATCGGCTGGGTCAGGGTCAGTTGGTCTTCAAGTTTATGTGAAGGCTTAGGTGTCTTCTTTTGTTTCTTTGTAATTAAAAAAACAAAACTTCTTTGACTCCTCTTTGATGAATTTGTTTATATACCTGTATTTATGGGTGTGTGTATACATATGTATAGTAATACTTCACCAGTGTTTTCACTCAGCTTTTTCCAAGTTATTTCTTGGTTTATTTAACATTATTCCTTGACTATTTTACACCTAGACCTGTTGAATTAAATTAGTAGGGTTTCATAATCTCATTTTTAAAAACACAGGCACTTAGCAAGATGTTTTTGCATTATTGTATTTTAAAAATCAGGTATATACTGCTGGTAAGTGATAAATGATTCACTTTGAATCAGACCGCATGGTAAATTTCTGTATTCTGATAGGGTGAAAACCACTGAACCTCAGTTTTAGAAAGAGGAAGAGTGAGGACAACTAGAGGAAAGTTCTGTGAGCAGTTTTGCTGATTGTAGCTGATTTGGGGCAAATTTTAAATTTTATTTCACGTATATGCTAGAATGAAGCTACAGTCCATGAGCTGTTTTTCACATTTTACCGTGGTCCCAGAAGTCACGTCTGGTCTTTTGACTGTCACATGTGCCTTTGTAGGCCATGGGAACTGAGTGCCTTGTTAGGGGTCACTTGAACGAAGGAGGCAGTACACGTTTCTCATGCACTAACGGCAGAGATGGGTTACATAAAAAGGTCTGCTGTTTTGAGGATGATTGGCTAGATAAGGTTAAAATCTCCTTAGTGTCTGAATAGACGCATCTGTGTCTATATTCAGTTAAATCTCAGATTTTGCATTTCATAGATTTTACAGAATCTCATAAATAATCAAAACATCTGCCATAATTTTGTTTCTTTCTTGGAGAGGTTAAAAAATTTTAAATATTTAAAGAATGGATTTATTAGGATCTTACAATGAAGTTTACTTAGTAATCTCCTTGTGAGTATTGTGGTGAGAAAACAGGGACCAGTGAAATGTCCCCAGCATTTTTAGCGAAACCCAGCAATTCTTGGAATCTGTCTCCTCCAACAGATAATGAACTTCTGTAGTCAGTGCCTTCAGTCTGGATAGAATTTTTTTCTTTTTTTTTTCTTTAAGTAGATTTTGGATGGATTCTTTTGAGGTGAGAACAATTGTTAAGCCTCTTTCATTTTCCTTCAGCAAAGCAGACTTACTCACCCATAGTTCTATCTCTACAACTGTTCTTCAACCTTCTGGAATACAGAACTACACATCCTAAAAACTAAAAGCCCAAACTGGAGGTGGGAATAGTATCTTTTCAAATTATAGGAGGTGATAGGAGTAAAATATTTTGAAGGGAAGATACACAGAAATTTGGTATTATAAAGAAAAAATTTTTCTTCTTAAGAAATGTTGTATACAGTTGACACTTGAACAACATGACTGAATGGCACATGTCCATTTATACGTGGATTTTTTTATAAATACAGTACTGTAAATGTATTTTCTCTTAAGATTTTTCTTTCTTTTTCTTTCTTTTTTCTTTCTTCTTTTTTTGTAAAGATTTAGAGAGAGTGTGCATGTGCACAAGTTTGGGGAGGGGCAGAAGGACAAGATTCCAAGCAGAGTCCCTGCTGAGCCCAGAGCCCAAAGGGGCTTGATCGCACCACCCTGAGATTGTGACCTGAACCAAAACCAAGAGTGGGATGCTGAGCCAGCTGAGCCACCCAGGGGCCCCTCTCTTAAGATTTTCATAATAACATTTTCTCTTCTCTGGCTTACTTTATTGTAAGAATAAAGTATATGATACATATGACATACAGAATTTGTGTTGACTGTTGATGTTCTTAGTAAGACTTCTGGTCAACAGTATGCTGTTAAGTTCGGGGGCAGTTCAAAATTACGTACAGATTTTTGGCTGCACAAGGCAGGGCTTGCCGCCTAACCCCTGCATTGTTTAGGGGGCCCCTGTATAGAGATCTCAAGTTACACAAGCTAATGCACCTATTGGGAAACAATGGGAGGAGTGGGCTTCCAGGAGTGGGAGCTTATAATAGGGCTGGGGGAGGATTTGGAAAGCAGATAGGGTCAGAACTGCTTACTGTAATAACAGAAATAATAGTCTCCATTTATTGGGCACAGAAACATACCACACACTAAGCTCAGCATCTCCTTTGTAGAATCTCATTTAGCTTTCACAAGAAAGGATAGGTACTACCATAGCACATGTTTGCAGATCAGTAAACTAAGACTCAGGTGATGTATTTTGCCTAATATCATAGTGACAGAACTAGAATTTGCACTCAGGTCTTTGACTCCAAGACCTTCACTCTCACCCTGAACCAGTACGCTCTACCCTTTTGACATACTGGCCTCCAGAAGTGGCAGCAGAGGGGGCTCCTGGGTGGCAGAGTCAGTTAAGTTTCTGCCTCCGGCTCAGGTCATGATCCCAGGGTCCTGGGATCGAGCCCCACATCGGGCTCCCTGCTCAGCGGGAAGCCTGCTTCTCCCTCTCCCACTCCACCTGCTGTGTTTCCTCTCTCGCTGTGTTTCTCCCTGTCAAATAAATAAAATTAAAAAAAAAAAAAAAAGAAGAAGAAGAAGTGGCAGCAGAGGCTGAGGAAGTAGGAGCTTTCCAAGGTTGTTCTTGTCCCTCTAGAACAATCCCCACTATTAGACAGCCAAACAGCTGTGTAGCACAACGGTTCCGCCTTTAACTGTGGGCTCGCTTTCCGACGTTCCCATTACCCACAGCCAACTGTGGTCTAGAAGCAAGTGCTCCTTCTTCTACTGTATCTGCAGAAAGTCAGTAGTAGCCTAGAGCTGTGCCGTTCCCCTCACTTCATCTCACCATGTGGGCATCTTATGGTCTCACATCATCACAAGAAGAGGGGTGAGTACAGCACAATGAGAATTTGAGACAGAGACCACATTCACATAGCTTTTATTATAGTTACAGTTGGCCCTTGAACAATGGAGGGGTTGGGACGCTGACCCCCGCACAGCTGAAAATCCTCATACAACTTTTAACTCCCCCAGAGCTTAGCTAGTAATGGCCTACTGTTGACCAGAAGCCTTCCAATAACATAGAGTTGATTAACACATATTTTGGGTGTTGTACATACTATATTCTGTACTCTTACCATAAAGTAAGCTGGAGAAAAGGTGTTATTAAGAAAATCACAAGGAGGAATACATTTACAGCTCTGTATGTATTTACTGAAAAAACTTGGCATGTAAGTTGACCTTCAAACCTATGTTGTTCAAGGGTCAACTATATTGTTGTAATTTTTCCATTTGGTTATTGTGAATCTCTCACTGTGCCTAATTTGTAAATTAAATTTTATCATAGGTATGTATGTGTAGGAAAAAACAGTATATGTAGAATTCCGCACTAGCTGTGATGTTGGGCATCCACTGGGGGTCTGAGAATGTGTCCCCCAGGGAAGCGGGGACCCACTGTATGTGAGGGGGGGGAGCCAGTTCTTTTTTGTATCCCAGAGTGACTTTCCTTGTTGAATTAGTTTTTATGCATAATTGTTTTAGTCAGTGCATTTCAGTAGCCCTGAAAACCAGCCAAATTGAGGTTGATATGACAGGGACTGAGGAGAAATATGAAAGTAGCTTCAGTGAGGGAGCAGAGAGCCTGAGTGGTTTCTAGAAACTACTTCAGAGACCGGGATTCCTGCTCTTGTTCTGCGTGCTGCAGGACCTACAGCTTTTCCTCACCATGGCTTTGGTGGTGTTCAGATTAGTATGGAAGATGATTCTGGTCGAGGCTTACTCGCTTAGATACAGGACTTAAGTGTGTGGCCTTGAACTCACAGATCTGAGTTCCAGTGCTGGCTTTGGCCACTTGCTGTGTGGTCTTGGGAGGGTCACTTGTTTGCCCGAATTACCTTGGCAGGTAACAGAGACCGTAATCATGGCCGCCTCACTGATTATTGCGAAGGTTAATAGAGTTTACCTGTGAAGGGTGAAGATCAGTTCCTGCACAAAAGGCTCTGGGTGTTAATCATCTTCTAAGTCTTATAATAACAATAGTTAAGATAGCACATTGTCCTGGGAATGTTATTTCGGTTCAGTAGAAGCTTGGTCCTCTGATCCTAACTTTGTTGACGGAGCAGTCTGTCCTTGCTCTCTTCACTTCCTCACTGGGTGTTTGATGCCTGCTCCTCATGCCACCTCAGTCTGGCCTCCCTCCTCCATTTCAAAGGGGGACAGTTTAGTTCCCAAGTCATAGCCTCTCCACCTCGGGCCCTGGGCCAGCACCTGATCCTTTAATGACACCCCCCTTGAAGCGGTCTTGCTTTGGTTCCTGTGACAAGGTCCCTTCCGGTCCCCTCCTAGTTTTCTGCCCATCCTTCTAGATCTTTCTCCTTTCTTGGCACCCTGTTGCTGCCTGCCCCTTTTAAGTCTTGGTGTTCTCCAAAACCGCACTAGAATCCTCTGCTTCATATTTTGCTTCTAGGGTTCAGATCCCTTGAGCAAGTCTGGTGGTTTCAGAATCTGTTTCTAGCCCTTGTCCCTGGGTCTTTATTCAAGACATTTTCCTCTTGGTGCTGTGGGGAGTGAGTGCTCAGCTCTTACCCGATCCAGCAGTCCCCCGATCCATCCATCATCCTGCCTTCAGGAGGTGTCTTCCCCTTTCAATGCCTCCTCCATCCAAACCTCCCTCCCTCCCTGTCTTCACATGCTTCCCTGGCTCCCTGTGCAGTTGAGTTTGAACTCCTCAGCAAGGTACGCAAGCTCTTCATGAACTATCAGCCTGATTCTCTACCCTCTTGTTTGGCTGTTCCAGAATGTGCCAGGCCCTCCCCATGTCTTGAGACTGTGCTCTGCCGTTCCTGCTGCCAGCAATCCCCATCAACCCCTTCCCTTGACAAATCACCTTCCCGGTGTTAAGACCTCACCTCCGAGGTGTCTCTGGCACCTTTCCTTCCCTCCTCCCGTCCCTTCCCAGCCGAAGCGCGCCCATGTGCCCGGATGCGCCCTACACTTGTCGCTCCCAGCACTTTCGGTGCAGGAATGCGGTTTCCCTGTCCCTCGGGGCCAGGAGATGCCAGAGCAGACTCTCCGCCTCCAGTGCCCGCACCAGGCCTGGCCCCTCTGCGTGTTAGAGCTGTAGGTGTTGCAGGTGTGGGGTGAAGGACCAAGCTGGGGACACCTGCAGCTGAACGCCAGCACCGCCCAGCTGTGTGCTTTGTCGTCCTCCCGAATCCCTGCGGGTCCTCTGCGTCCTCGCTGGGGTGCCGTCTTCCCTCAGTCATCCGACCAGAGGTCGGTTTTCCTTGATTTCTCCTCCTCGCTCACGCACTGCATGCTGTTTTTGCCTCAGAAATTCGTCACGGGTCCCCACCGCCTTCTGCGCTTTCTGCGTCAGGCTGCGACTGCCCTCTCCCCTCACCTGACCTCTCCAGGTTGTCCCGCCACCCTCCCGCCCTGGCCCCTGCAGCGCGCCTCTCCACCACGGCCACTCTTGAGCTTTCCTCTGCTCCTGTCAGGTCTTGTCACTCTCCTGCCCACGTTGCTCAGGGCTTCCCCATTGCCTCCCAGGTAACGTCCCCGTCCCCAGTGGGCACCCCTCATGGCCACCCCTCACCCAGCACCGCATCCTGCTTCCGTTCCTCGCGCCCCTCGCTACTCCTGTGCGCGGCCCAGCCTGCGGGCTCCTGGACCCCGGCTTTGTGGTAAGCACATGGTGACTGAGACTTTCCATGATGGGCTTGAGGTGACATTGCTGGGATGGAAGCAAGCACTTGGTGACTTTGACCCCCGGGGGTTTCCTCTGCCCCTGCTCCCAGCCTCACCGTAGCCATCCGGGATGGATGTGCCGCCAGCAGGGGCGTTTGGGTGGTTTGGGGTGACAGTGACAGTGCCGTGGGCTCTCTGTGCCACCCCAAGATGAACAGTCCTGCTAAATCCTTGGTTTTCCTTTCGGGTTTGCTGACCACTGATGTTGCTGCCTTGGCAGGAGCCACAGAGGAGCTGTGGGATACAGGAGATGCTGTCCGCGAACACTTCATGAAGTGGTCTTTTTTTAAGGATTCTTAGGAGACATTGAATAGCGTCGTTAACAGCCAGAGTGGTTCCAGAATGTCACAGAAAATCTTACTCGTGGAACTCCATTTAGAGTCGGAATTTTAGGCCACTTCTGTTGTTGAACCACAGCTAAAAAAAAGTGCGGGATTTATGTTCCTGTCCCTGGGCCCCGCGAGACATGCCCACTGAGTGCCAGACAGATAACAGGTTTGCCCTTTAGATTGGAAATAGCATGGTGTTAAAAACGCGGTGTGTAGATTTTAAGTCCAGCAGATCTGCGTTGGGTCTTTACCTTGCTGGATATTGGTTGTGATTTTAGAAAGTTACTACCCCTTTTTTTTTTTTTAAGATTTTATTTATTTATTTGACAGAGATCACAAGTAGGCAGAGAGACAGGCAGAGAGAGAGGGAGAAGCAGGCTCCCTGCTGAGCAGAGAGCCCGATGCGGGCCTCGATCCCAGAAACCTGGGATCATGACCTGAGCCGAAGGCAGAGGCTTTAACACACTGAGCCACCCAGGTGCCCCAAGTTACTACCCTTTCTGAGTCTTTGTCTCCTCATCTGTAAAATGAGGATGGCGATAGTCCTTACCTATAGGAGCATTGAAAGGATTAAATGTGATAATATATGACAAGCACTTACCAGCTCCATCAAGTACCTAGAAAAGACTCACTGCACGTTTGCGGGTGTCTGTGTTACTGGTATTTCTTACTCTGCACCCCAGCTCCAGGGCTGCAAGCCTTGCTGCAGAGATAATCGTGTGGGCCGACCTCACAGGGTGTGGGGTAATTGGCTGATGTTGGCAAAGCGTTTCATAAAACCTCTGTGTACAATAGATTAAGTGTGAGTAAGATTAGAGTTGGTCTAGTTCAAAAGATTTTTCACGGCATGTACTCCGCCCAGAAGTTCACTTTTTTTCAGGGCAGGTGACAGGTCGTTTTGGACCTGTCGTTTGTTCCCAGTGAGATCACACTGGCAGAGCAGAATTGTGCAGCCTGAAATCACACACATCTGAAAAAGGCACAGCATTTTCACAAGGGCTTTCTGGGTGAGACCTGGCAGAGTCCAGCTGTACGCAGTAGTTGCGGAAAGCAGCGGTGAATGTTGTGCCCCCTTCTTTGCTTTGAGCAGGGAGCCCAGGAGCGCCCCTCTGGGAGACAGGGTGCAGTCCTACCCAGGCAGCGCTCTGACAGGTTTTTTTCCATTCCATTTGGGACATTTGCCCCTAAGTGGTCAAGAAGAATTCAGGTAGCTGGTGCTTCTTGCTTAGTTTGAAGGCATGCATGGTAGGTATCATGCCTGTTAACCAATTGCTAAAGGATACAGATATAGGGCAGTAATATTTTAGGTTTAACTAAGATAAAGAATGACTTAAAAGAGTAGAAAACAGGGGCACCTCGGTGGCTCAGTCGGTTAAGTGTCTGCCTTTGGCTTAGGTCACGATCCCAGGTCCTAGGACTGAGCCCCAGATCACGCTGCTTACTCAGCTGGAGCCTGCTTCTCCCTCTGCCTATGCCCACCCCTCCCCCGCTTGTGCTTTCTCTCTCTCAAATAAATAAATAAAATCTTTAAAAAAATAGAATATGTTCCTTGAATTTGAAATATTGTAGCTTAATGGAGAGCATCCCGAGGGTGGGTTTCTAGAGACATTTAGAGTCTAAAGCAGGATCAACAATTTACACCCTTGGGCTGGCTTCCTGTTTTTGTAAATAATGTTTAAACAAGGAAGGCACACTCATTCATTTCTGTCTTGTTATGGCTGTTTCATGTTCCAGCAGCAGAGTGAGTAGTTGTGAGAGACGATGCCCAAAAGTAATGTCTATCCGGGCCCTTAGAGGAAAAGTTTGTCAACTTTAGGCTAAAGCATAGGCGGCCTCAGCTCTTAGCAAGACTTGGGATCCTGGAGGGTAGTGTTGAAGTGTGTAGATCTTAGAATGAAACAGACGTGGGCTCACATCCCAGCCCTGCTGAGAACTAGCTGTGTGACCTTCGGCAAGTGTCTTAACCGCTCTGTGCCACAGTTACTTCATCTGTAAAATTGAGTTAGTAATCAGAACCTAACCTACAGGGTTGTCAGAACAAAATGAGGTAATGCATGGAGTACACTTGGTGTGGCATCTGTCGTGGATTAAATGCTCTCCGTGTTAGCTGCTACTGTTAGGGTAAGTCTGTAGGTCTGCAAATCACAGTCCACATGGCACTGCCCCCAGGCAGATGCCAAAGTAGCTTGAGCAAATCCACCTTAAACCCTCCGTCACTAACTCTGAGAAGAGGAGCAAGGGATTTTCTGACATAACAGGCGATCAGCCCAGTGAGTGGGCCAACACCCTCGTGCCCGTGCACTCTCTCTGACCTTCCAAATGGCACTGCTGGAGATGATCGACAGGCACTGTTTCTTGGCAGATTGTTTCATGCGTGTCCATTCTTGGTATTTTATTGTACCTGCCCCCCTCCCATTGTGATGTCACCTTGTGGGGTTAGGAGGTATTTTCCCCTGACCTCTGATTCCAAGTGTTGTGTTAAACCGGGAATTTCGATGAGTCCTCTGACCTTGTTTGCTCACTCACTCATCAACACATTTGTTGAGAGGCTGCCATGTGCTGGGAGCCATCGCATCCCCTCCTCCGGTGTGGGGCTAGTGCTTGTGCATCTGTTCACCTGCTTCCTCTTGGCTCTGTGGCCACCAGGTCTGGTTTGTTTTGAAAGGAGGGGCACCCTGGTAGGATGCCAAAGCCGGGAACTTTTATTATATGTGCTTGTTGTATTCTGGGGAAAAAGGGAGATAGCCATGTTTCAGGGCCAATTAGTGCCTATTCCTTGGGGCCAGGGAAGGAAGTCGGGGAATAGGTCGGCTGGTTGTCAGCAAAGAGGGCTGAAAAAAGTAGGATTAGGACTCCAATGGGTCTTGCAAAGGAAAACCAAGGTAAAGAAAACAAGCCCCTGCAGAGTTCGGGCCTTGCCCTAAAGGAACAGCAAGCCTAGAATTAGAAAGTAAGTGAAGGCCAAGGCCAAGACCAGCCGGTGCCCTCCCCTCCTCTCCAGTCAGACCCTGTGGCTCTCTCTTCTGCTAGGAGTGAGTCCTGAATCTGAAGAGAAGCTTTCAGTGAGCTTTAGAGATGGAAAACACGTGTTCTAGACGGAGGGCATCGACTGTGGGAGGCTAATGGTGGAAAACTGCCCCACAGTCAGAGATTAGAGGGATAAATCAGAGAAGAGGAAGATGAACAATATGGGCCAGTGAAAAGTGGCACAAAACGGGCCTCCCAGGACAGGGCAGTTGTGCTTCTGTGTTCCTATCCAGCAAGACCGACCTAGCCCTCTTGGGTTTGCTGGATCTGATCAGGTCCCAGTGCTGCTGAAATTCCCACTGCACTTAGAATCCAGGCCAGATGTGGACCCTGGAGTTTGTGTGCCCTCTGCCCACACAGCCAGCCTCGTCTTGCCTGCACACCTGCACCCCCTGCTCCAGCTACACTCTGCTCTGTCACCGTTCAGACAGCCTGTGCTGCTTTCCACATGCAAGTCCCTCCTTCTGGAAAGCTGGTTCTCATGGCTAAGTCCTCGTCTGTCTTCAGGGGTCCGCTTATAACCTTTTCCTTAGAGACCATCTGCATGCTCCTACTAGAGCCCTAACATGTCTGCGATTTCCTTTGCAGTTCTCATCATGCTTGTAACCATTTTTGATGTCTGTTTCCCCAGTAAATCCTGTGAGAACACAGACAGCATCTTTCTTGGATGTTGGGCACAGCATAATTGCTCGCTACATTTTTGTACTGACTGACCAGAAGGAGCAGTAATTTGTAAATTGGGGGGGGGGGTGCGGGGAAACAAGCTTTACCCCTTTTAATTTGTTTTGCTCTTGTTTTCCAAATAATTTCTGAACAAACTATTATTTCACAGACACACACATACATTTTTTTAGGGGATTCTCTGAGGTGACGTTTCTCTGGTGCCTCTGTGTCTGTTGGACACATCTTACCTGCTTTTCTCCTCTCCCTGCAGAATGAGATGTGCCTGGCCACCCACCAGCTCTCGAAGCAGCTGCTAGCATATGAGAAACAGGTAACTGGGGATTCACCTGGCACGTGAAGCTGTGCTCGGGGCCCTCGTGAGTGGCGGTCTTGTAAGGAATTCTCCAAGAGCATCCTTGAGAGGCTTTGATTTCCTTCTTTCTTTTTGTTCGTGGTCCACTCCTGTTTTTTCTCTTGTCTTGCCTTTTCCTTTCCCCTGATAAATTCTAATTGGTGATTATCCCAAAGTCTTTATGGTATATTCTAATTAACCTACAGAAGTCACCCACTGCCTTGAGGGTTCATGATCTGCGGAATCAAATTCCAGGAAATAACCCAGTTCCAGAAACTAAACTCAAAGATGACGTTATGTCCAGACAGAAGAAGGGCGATGGCCAACAAAGGATTAGTCAGGGAGGGGTGACTGAGAGCATCGCAGGGCAGGACGAGGCTAGTGCACTCGTTTTCTGCAGCCAGACACTGTGACACCCTGTGCGCTCGGGAGCAGAGTGGGGACTGGTGTGGAGGGCGGTGGGACGTGGGTGGGGTGGTAGCTCTGACTCCCCAAGCCTTAACACCCGGGTCTTTTATTCTCTGGTCTTAGAATTTTGCTCTTGGCAAAGGCGATGAAGAAGTAATTTCTACACTCCACTATTTTGCCAAAGTGGTAGATGAGGTAAGATCACAACATGGCAAAATTTGATTTGATTCCTTCTTGAACTTTATTTCATCTTTGTGTTGGCCCACTTTCCATTTTAGATATCTCCTTAAATATCTCAGAGTATATCTCAACTTGCTGCTCTTCCAAGGCTCATTTCATAAGACAGGTTGTATGCGATTATGTTTGTTCCTGGTGTGAGGAGAAAGGCTTTGTTATACGTGAACAATGGACCAAGAGAGATTTCTGAGAATTCAATTTCCTAAGAAGGGTGTACTGGTTTCTCTGACTGCTTGTAATAAAATACAAGTAGGTGGCTTAAAACAGTAGACATTTATTTTCTCCCAGTTCTGGAGGCCAGAAGTATGAAATCAAGTTGTTGGCAAAGCCAGGCTCCCTCCAGAGGCCCGGGGGGGAATCTTCCGTGGCCTCTTCCAGCTTCTGTTGCCCCTGACTGTCCCATGGCATGTGGCTGCATCCCTCCAGTCTCCACCTTGCCATAGCCTCCTCCCAACCCCACTTCACTCCTTCCCTCTGTGTCTTCTCTTCGTATAAGGACACTTGTCATTGAATTAAGGCCTACCTGGATAACTGAGGATGGTCTCATTTGGAGGTCCGTCATCACATCTGTGAAGATCTTGTTTCTAAAGATTCACATGTTCTGCTTGGACTTTTCTTTGGGGGAGGATGAGGGCGGGCAGGGTTCACCCCACCACAGAGGGTTTCATGCAACCGTTGTTGTAGCTGTACTGCATAATACATTGGGAACATTTGCGAAAAACGGGTAATTGTTAGAAGTACATAAATCCCAGTTGTGATAAACACTGCAGCTCAGATGCTCCTGGTGCTGAGCAGAACCCTCTGCAGAACTGGGTCAGTACGAAATCGTATTTCATCGTTCAAGGAGCTTGCAGTTCTCACAGCAGAAAATGATGAAGCAGCAAAAGAATATGCAGGTGCTGTTTCACTGTCCAGGTGCTGGTGTAGGAGAGATACCGTCTTCAGTTTATAGAATGTGAAACTAACATTGCAGGGTCATTCAGTCAACAAGTCAACCCAACAAGCCGATACTCGTTCAGCAAACACGCATTGACCACCTGCTGTGTAGTAGGTCCTGTTGTAGGCACTGGGGATATAGCAGATATAAAAGGTTGTAAAGGGAGATATAACAGGATATAAAAGAACTGCCGTCCAGTTCTTTTTCAGCTTCATACTTTCTCCACGACTCTGACTCTTTTCACAGTGTATGTTTAAAATGGATACATGTCTTTTCCAGAAGAGGAGGAGCATGAATGGAAAAAAGTAACTAGAGAGGAGTAAAAAGTAATGTTTTTGGAAGTGAGGAGACAAATGTTTCCTAATTAGCCATGAATAAGGAGCCCAGGGGGAGAAGCAGCGGACTACACCCTCTGAAGTCAGGTCTTTTCTTGACCAGAGCCAGTTGCTAAGGAAATGTGGTTAGTTGTCAGACACCCAGAACCGATATTTCCAGTTTAAGATACTTACTTATAACCCTCCTTTCATGGGCAGGAATGATGATGCTTTTGGTGGGGAGTGAATCATTCCCAAAGGCTGGACGGCTGGGAATGTGATGTTACAGGTGGTATGACGGCCTCCCAGAAGCTTGGCCCTGTCGGGGCCTCTCCAACAAGCCTCTTGGCGTGGAGACCTGTGTGTCATGAAAGCCATTAGCTCAGGTGGGAGGCTTCTGAGTAGATTTTCAGGTTGTTTTCTCTACCAGGGCCTGTATCAGGTAGGAAAATTTTCAAGACAAGTAACTTGACTCAGAAAAAAAACAACTAAAAGTAGAGATTTTGTGTGGCTTATATTTTTAATGGAATCCCTAGGAACCAGACACTCCATCTTGTACGCATATAGAAATTTCTGTCCTTGTTGATTTCCCCAAAGGCAGGGTTCCTAGATCACTTCCACTGAGTGCACCCGAAATAGGAATTCACCATCATTATGGATATGCCAACGAGTGTGCGTCAGGCCCTCTACTCTGAGTGTTTTCTATTCAGGTTACTGTTTTGTCGCCACAGTAACCATGCAGGGAAGGTGGTATTCTCCTTATTTTCAGGATGATGATATTGAAGTGCCAAGAGGTAATCTCTTTCCACTCTCTTGAGCTAAGGCACGGTGTTTAGAAGTGATTGTCCCATACCTCTCAAAAACCCCAGGGCAAAAAGTTGGTGCCAAACCCCTTGATCCTTAAGAAATAAGGAAGACAATGAGTAGATAGGAAATTTACCATTCCAAAAGTGAATGATGCCTGGAAAGCCACCTAATCACCCTGATTTTTGGTGTCTTCATCTGAAAGTGGCAGCAGCGAGAAAGCCCACCTAACTGGGCTGTTGTAGAGATTAAATGAGATAATGTGTATCAGGGCATTGAACACACAGCCAGACACATAGTAGGTACACTGGTTGACTTTCATTCACTTAACTGTTAGTTAAAAAGCAGTACATTTCTCACTGAAGTTATTCAGGAAAAGTAGTTAACACATTCTGTCTTGGTGGCATTTATTGGCATGTCTGTCCTCCTGTGTTCTCAGCAGAACAAGGCTGCCGTGCTTTGTCTTGATGATTGAAAGATAGGACATTAACTGCTTGGCCTCCAGCTCCCCTGCCTGGCAAATGATTGTCTGTAAGCTTTTCAGAGCAGTTCTGGAAGTATAGGCCTGAAGGACCAGATCTGTTGGTGGGAGAACTGTGGGTGCAGAGGGGCCTCGTATGTGACTGCTGTCATCGCTGAAAGAAGCTTGGCCAGATGCACGCTGCCAAAAAGACTGCTGGGTGATTTCCCTTTGTTCCCCAAGCAGGAATCCCAAAACATCTTTAGTAATATGTTTTCGTTGCTGATGTCTAGACTACCAGACATTTGAAGTTCGGGCAACTTCGTGAGCATAAGACTCTGTCTCCAACACGGTATAAGGGGAAAAACCTGGAGTTCGGATTCCAGTAGCCCAGGATGAAAATCCCAACCGTTCTGCCTCTTTGCTGTCTGGATGTGGAGAGTTGTTTGTCCACCTGGTACATGGGTACAGTCAGTAAGACCGGACTCTCAGAGTGGGTGAGAACCAAGGGATACAAAAAACCAGAGTAACTCCCAGGCCTGCAGCTGCTGTGGTTTTAGGGTTAGTAGGCTCCCAGCGGGCCGGTCTTGCAAGTGTGACTTCAGCCCTTCTGAGAGGGAGCACACGCATGGTGGCTGGTAACGTGTGACCTGAGGTGAATGCTCCCAGCGAGCTATGCTCACTGCAAGGACATGAACGTGTTCTCCTCCAGCTGGTGTGGCTCAGCCTGGTTTGCACCATACACAGACTGTAGCCATGGGCTCAGAGACTGCTTTAGCAAAACTAACTGAGGCCAGCTCAGAACCTTGCATTTAGTTTTGAGTACCTCTGGGCCTGTTTCATTTGCAGCTTCATGAAGTGTTGTTTATTTGCCGAGGAAATGTAGCAGAACTCTTGAAACACACAGAATTGTCCAGTGTGATCCTGTGTGGAAAGCAGTGTCCTTTATAGTGGGTTTAATTTTTTTCAATAAGATTTCTCTCTTTTTTCAGCTTAATGTTCTCCATACAGAGTTGGCTAAACAGTTGGCAGACACAATGATTCTACCTATTATACAATTTCGAGAAAAGGATCTCACAGGTAAAGTTACTGAGTTCGGTGCCAGTTACCTGCAAAACATCAATTCATTTCATAATTGTTCTGACTGCATTAATTTCTTTAAATATGTGCACCATTGAGAAATGCCTTTCTTTTTCGGAGCACTTCAGTTTAGCTACCTTTCACTGAATCTCCACTATGTTCTTGGCTCCCCTAAAGGAAGGTTACAGGCTAATGAGAAAACTGACTTGGAAACAATCATAACATTATGTGATGAGGGCAGCCGAAGAGAGAGGTACAAGGAATAAAAACAGCACACGGAAAGGTGTGATTACCCTTTTGAAGTTAGAGTGTCAGAGGGGGCTTCCTGGAGATGGTGATCTCTGTGCTGGGTTTTGAAAGATGAGTAAGTGTTTACCAAGGAGACAAAGATGGCAAGGTTTGTATTACTGGTTTGGAGCATTTATAGGAGGCATGCTGTTTTTGGGGAGCCATGAATGCTTTGGAATGTAACGTGGGTGGCTTAGAGAGGGACAGAGGGGCAGGGACCATGCTTTACCTGTGTTAGACCCTGAGCTGCAGCCATGAACAAGGCAGACAAGCTCCCTGTTCTCCTGGAGCTCACATTTGAGTGGGTCGGTAGATCTGGGACTGGTTCAGAGAGCCTGGTTGCCCTTCTGGACTATTTTTGGTTCTTCAGTGAAAAAGCAAAACAAAACTTTAGAGTAATTTTCTATCTCTTGGAAATCAAGGTAGTCAAAAAATGAATAAAAAAGAACCAAAAATCTTGAAAAAAAAGTAGTTGATAATACAAAAGGGAACCCAAACTTTCTAGTCTTTTTGTTCTTTATGTCACTGAAAATATTCACTGCTTAGAGATGGAAGAATTGTATTTTCTAGAACACTGATATAAAAATTGCTGGCCAAAGAAATCTAAACCAAGTACTCAGAGATCTGTTCAGTATAGTGCTGCCTCTTCGGGGGTGGCTGGATGGCTGAGTTGGTTAAGCGTCTGTCTTCGATTCAGGTCATGATCCTGGGGTCCTGGGATCGACCCCCACATCAGAATCCCTGCTCACTGGGAATTCAGCTTCTCCCTCTGCCTTCTTCCCCCACCTGCCTCATGCTCGCTCTCCCGCTCTCTTGCTCTGAACTGAAGTCATATATATATTTTTTTTTTCACCTTAAGTGAAGTCATATATATATACATATATATATACACACACATATATATATCCATATATATATATACTCACCTTAAAATGTAAAATTTATTCAGGCAGGAAAGACACAGCACATCTTAAAGATGGTCTTCTCCCCACACCCACCCATATGGAGATTCCCTGTGATCACGTCACCTGAGGCTCTAGGGAGCAGGGGTATACCTGAACATTTGCCAGGGGTGGTGTGACAGCACTGAAACCTGACAAAGAACAATAAATGATAAGTCAGCTTGTGTGAGGAGAAACCTTGCTTGAGCAGGAGTTTTAGTGGTTTTGTGTGTTGCTCGTCTGTAATAGTATGCAAATCCCAAAGCTGCATGTAGTCCCGTTATGATTATCCAGTGCAAACTGAGAGTCTTAGTGCATTTTTTCATAAAGATTTTCTCTATATAAAATCATAGAAATGTGTGGGGATATCGTTTTAAGAACAAACTCCAAGTCTTTTAGACAGAAAATAATCACCCCCCCACCCCGACCTATGTTGTCAGATTTGTGTCTTTCAGCTTTGTGGTGAGAGGCAGCCCGGGCCATAGGGTCCCGGCAGTGGTAATGACCAGGCCTTGTCAGTCCTGTAGGACTCAAGCGTGGATTAGTAGTTTTTGCCTAGGATGGCGATTTTGTTTTTTAAAGAGAATAAAACTATATGGTAATAGTAAAAAGAGAAGCCTCTTCAGTATCTTTGGAAACAGTGAATCCCAGTAACCTTCTCTGACGACACCAGCATGCAAGTGTAAAGCATTTGGCCCAGGTCATGCTTGAGTCAGCTCGAGAGTCAGCTCGAGAACCAGCTTAGAATCTGGCCTCCCCTCCACGTGATGGTTTTTACCTGACGTTTCGCCTCCTTTTCCATTTATGCACCGATCCAAGTACCTATCTAAATGAAGAGAACACAAACCGATTAAGGAAGCTATTTGACCCGAGAAGGGAAAACCCCTGAGAGTGCTCCAGTAGGAAGTGAAAGGGAGAGGGGAAGAAAGGGAAATGCAGAAAGCAGCCCGATACCAGAAAGGGTAAGAATAACATGAAGAGAGATTGGAAAGCTGGAGGCAGTTTTGAGGCAAACAGAAAAAGGCATAAAAGGTATGAAAATGCTTTCCTTTGTTTGATGAAGCAAAACTGATTGTGGCAGAGTTGTAGAAAGTATCACTTTCTTCTAGATGTCTCTGTGGTTTTTTTTTTTAACCTTGGACAGCCATCACCCTCACTGACCTCGTCGTTTTTTTTCTCAGTCTTGGACTTTGTTATATGTCCTCATGCGTGAGGCGCGTGGCACCCACAGGAGGAAATAGTGGTGTGTGTTGGCTTGTCACAGGTACCCTGTGCTAGATGGCTTCAGACTTTGTCATTAAAACAAATACCTTGGGCGCCTGGGTGGCTCAGTTGGTTAAGCGGCTGCCATTGGCTCAGGTCTTGATCCTGGGAGTCCCTCAGCAGGGAGCCTGCTTCTCCTTCCACCTCTGCCCCCCTCCCCTGCTCGTGTACTTGCTCTCGCAAATAATCACCCCCATATTCCTTTGTTAGTGGTGGCTTTGCCAGATGTTAAAAATGGCCAGCCAAAGGGCCTTTCTAGGTTCTAAGTATGGTCCAGATATTGTGAGGAAAGAGGTATTAGAACACTCTTTGGGGGTGGGGGCGGCGGGCAGGAGAGTCCGAGCTTAGCTGTATACTCCAGGTCTCCCTGAAGAGCACCTGTCCACCGCGCCCTCCAGCCCACTTCCCCCGGGGACCCTCTGCTTCATGGACCCCCCAAATGCTGTCAACAAGGAGTGGGTGGTCAGGGTCAGTCAGGGTCCCAAGTTTGGGATGCAGCTGAAGCCACAAACTCCAGTCAGACCAGGAGGCCAGAGCCATGTGAGGGCAGAGGCCCGGAGGAGGGGCTCACAGAGCCGTCCTCCTTCCACACATGGACTTTTATTTCTTGGGGAAGCACAGAGCTCTGGGTTGGCATATTTTACTTTCCTTTGCTCTAAGATTTTTTTTTTTTTCTCTCTTGTTCAGAGGTTAGCACTTTAAAGGATCTTTTTGGACTCGCCAGTAATGGTAGGCCTCCTCTCCGTTCTTGGCGCGTGGGTTTAGTATGTGTGTGGGTAGAGATGCTGAATGAATGTTCTTGCCTTTCAGCCCATCTGGGTGCTAAAATGCCTCTTTATTTTTAGAGCATGACCTCTCAATGGCAAAATATAGCAGGCTTCCTAAAAAAAAGGAGAATGAGAAGGTAAGAATACCTACCTGACGTCGTGTTTTTCGCCTCACTTACTTAAGCTCCTTTTCTACGTTCCTGCTGTGAATTCATGGCGTTGAGGGTACCTTGATGAATTCTTTTTCTTCATTCATATACATAGATTTTTAATTATTCTGAACCTCATAAGTAGACTTCTACCTCCCTATTCTGGCTTTTCAACGTGGTTTATTAGACAGCAACTTGGAACCATTGTATAATTACATTTGCACAGTGATTTCAGATTAGCTCGGTACCTTGTGCTTGTCTGCCGCATACGTATTCAGGTCACTTGAATTTCTTGCCCTGGGTGTTGGCTCTGCTTCTCTAACTCGTGCTTTTTTGCTGCTGTAGATGATATTGCCCATTTGAATGCATCTAAATTCCTACTTCTGTTGCATGATTTCCTTGAGCTAAATTACTTCCTTGGGATACAGTCTTAGGAGTGAACTAAAATGTTTGTGGCTCTCAGTGCAGGCCCCTGAGTTGTTCTCCTAAAGGCTCGGGGAGTACTTGGCTTCACCCCGGGGCAGCCTCATAAGCACGGAGATGCTAATACTTCGGTATTTTTCATTGGGAGTTTTTAAAACATAAAGGGGAACCCTATCTGAGTTTTATTGTATTGGTCACAGAAATGGGTCTCATGAGTAAACACACACTGTTGAAGCTTCATGCTCTTACAGAAAGGCCACGTCCTTCAGACAGCCTGACGTTTGCCTTCGCCTCTCACCCAGGTGAAGACGGATGTCGTGAAAGAGGTGGCGGCCGCACGACGGAAACAACACCTCTCTTCCCTCCAGTACTACTGCGCCCTCAATGCGCTGCAGGACAGGAAGCGCGTGGCCATGATGGAGCCCATGATGGGCTTTGCCCACGGACAGGTAGGCCGTGCCCGTCCCCTGAAGGCTGAGCCCTGAGCCAGCTGGGGAGAACAGCTCTGTGTGCCTGCTGAGCTAGCGTTTAGGAGAAACCGAAGCATGTTTCAGAGAAAGAAACACGAACGCACCACCTCCCTGGAACCTTCCTTAGGTTCAACACGTGGAGAGCTTCCGGGGGGACGGATTGTTAGGCTGGACGTGCAGGCAGTGACGGCCTCCGTCCCAAGCCTCCCACGGGGCCGGAGGGGGTGCTGGCATGGCCCTTTGTCTCTGAGCCAAGTGAGAGTCAGGCCTGGTCTCATGTTCTGAGAAGGAGAACTGCTCAGGTTGGTAGAGCTGGGCCTACAGCTTAAGACCCACACACGGTCCCCTGCTGCTCTGTGTGGCGAGGCTCACCCTCAGCTGGGCTGTTCTCACTGCTGAGGTCATGGCCGGCACCTTGGCATCTGGGCCGTGGCAAAATACTGCTGTAGCTTGCTGAAGCCTGTCCGGAATGTATGTAGCTTCTTCCCCCGGTAGTGGTCTCCTGAACACTCTCTGTCCGGAGCCTCCAGTGGCAGGGCGGGGCCCTGGCTGGGCAGCACCAGCCTGGCAGGGACAGGAGTGAGTGTCCCTTCATGGTGAATGGCACCACACCGCCCCTCCATATCTGTCTTGCTGGAGCCCATTTAACACGGACTCTAGCACCGCACCCCAGCATGCAGGAAACACACCCGGGAATCTTCTCTCAGTTGACAACCTAGGAATAGAAAGGGATGTCAGGAAGCAGAATTTTGAGAAGAAAACAGCTTTTTAAAACACCACATGTGTGAGCATCTATTCTTTTTAAATACATGTTTAAAAAATACGTGTATTTCAGAAAACAGCATCAGTATCCTTCAGTTTGGGAACGGGGAGCAAGGGAGGATCTTTAGGCATTCAAGCTCAGTGATCCGTCTTTTTATGTGGTTGTGACGTTGAAAGGCAAGGTTACTCAAGACGGCTTCTGCCTTCAGGGGTGATATTTAAGCAGAGCGCTATAATCTGTCTGTGTCGTTTGGGTAAAGCTGGGTTGAACCCAAAGCTGGCCCTGTCCAGCCCTGGGCTCCGGTCCATGGCAGACCCCTGCAGCGTCCAGCTTCTCGCGGTGGGTGCTGGTGCTGCCTCTCTCCTTAGTTCTCACACCTCTGCCCAGCGGAGGGCCTGGCCGTGCTGGAGAGCGCCGGTGCTGCCTTTGCTCTCTCATTAATGCCTCCTGTCCTGTCTGTCCTCCCTGGATTGACAGTGGTGGCCTGTGGAGCACGAGTCCTGGCCTCTTAAGAGCTGGGGCTCTGCTAAGTGAATGCCACCCCCTCACTGTACCCCCCAGGGGGCCTAGCAAACCGTCCCCCCCCCCGCCTCCCCCCGACCCCCAGCCTGGGGACACAGAGCAGAGCATGCCGCAGTCATGATGGGTGCAGCAGCAGCATCCTTGAGGACTGAGGACCTTGAGGACTGAGGACGGCATGTTTCCCTTTCATGTGCAAAGAACCCAAATTTCAAGACCAAGACCAGGTAGTCCCTCCCGCTGCAGACTTCACATCCTGCAGAAAACTATAGCTCCTTTGCTTAGACCAGTTGTTGTCTAACCCATAAATCTTTTGGATGATTCCAAAGCATTCGCTCTCCTCCCACGTCATCAGCTGTTTTAAATCCACGTTGACTAAGCGTCCACCTTTTTGGCTGATGGCCGTCGGACCACTGTACTTCCTGCAGCTCCGAAGGCCCGAGAATCTGGGTCTCTGGATAATGTGGCACTGAGTCAGGCTTCACGGCACCACCCGCTTCAGTGCGGGCTGTTTGACTTCATTTCTGCCTCCCCTGGCCCTTGTTGAACAGGTTTGCACTGAGATCACGATTCAGTCGTCATGCCTGAAACAGGTTTTGCAAACTGTGTACAGGTTTACGAGATCCCAGAAATCAAGTCCAGGACAGTGGTCACAGGGTAGATCTGATGGAAGCTGGCTAGAGAAGCCAGGATCTCCTCCCTCCCGCCCTTCCGTCCCTTCAGACCAGACTGCTCGAGGGATTGCAGGAGCAACCGCCCCACCCCCCCAACCCCACCCCCGAATTTACGGAATAACAGAGGAGCTAAGCCATGGAATCTGGAGTATAAATTCCAGGGAGCTCAGGGAGGGGAAGAGGGGAAGGCCACTGGGAGGCTGTGTCCTCAGAACTACAGGAGGCCCCGGAGCAGACTTTGATGCTGCAGGTTTCAGAGATTCAGAACGGCATTTGCTGTTTTCATCTCCGCATGATTAAAAGATCACGGGGCCAGAGCAGGGCCCCACGTGATTACCTTACATTAGGATAATCGTGATCATCCGGTTCTTATCCTATGAAAACTAAGGGCGTGGGGGTGCCTCCTTCCCCAGGATGTGAGCATGCGAAGCCTGCCAGCCTCACGAGGGTGCGTGGTCGCGTTCCCTGCCCACCACACAGGGCAGGGGCTGTTTCCAGATCAGACTCCTGAGCCGGCCCAGAATGTAAGAGAAGTCCCATGTCCAAAGCTAAGCATTTTCTCCCTTTTCTCATGACTCAGGCTTGCAACTCTTACCTTTCTGTGATCAGGCACATAAGATGGAACAGGTCACCCCCAGTATTCGGATTTTTTAAAGCCTTGGCCATGGGAAGAAATGGACACTTGAGCTTTGGGGCGGGATGGTGACAGATGTTAGTAATCCACAGAAGCAGGCCCCTCCCTGTGCCCTGCCCGTCAGGGTTTGTGAGGCAACCCAGCCTTTCAGGAAAGTCAATACCCTGGAACCACAGGAAGTAAGGACTTCCTTTCTGTTTGTTCCCCAAAAGCCAGCAATTGAAGTTTTATTTTCAAAGGAGACGGAGCCCTCCTCCGGCCGCCCTCCCCTGAGCGCAGAGAGCCCGCATCCCAGAACACTGGGGGCCGGATGGGAGCTCACCCAGCCGAGCAGCTGTTCAGGCGCAGGGCTGTGCTGCCTCTTTCACACCCACAGTCCCCTCTGGGTTGACGTCAGGGTTGGAAGGGCAGCATCCCAGCCGCATTCTCTGTCCAGCCCATGTTTCAAGCCGCACATGACTCGTTGACTGGGGTCACCGCAGCCTCCGGGGTCTGCTTCTCTGAGCACCTCCTGCCGCGCTCCACCCATTGCTCGTCTGGTTCTGGCCATGCACGTCAGCTGTCACATGCTGATGGAAGCCCCTGGGGGCGCCAAGGTGTAGACCTGCTCCTTGCCCCCCTAGAAGCTTTCTATCCAAAATTCACAGAATTCACAGTGAAGAGCTGACGATGAGACCATCAGAAATAATAGTCAGTAGGAACTACCGACGCACATCATCTAGTATGTGCCAGACAGTGAACTCACACTATCCCTGATGTCCCCCGGCCTGTCCGTAAGAGCTCCCAGTTTCCCCAGTCTGCAGTGCACTGAGTTGGGAGGAACTCCGTGGGCGTGGGGGTAGGGGGCTCGGCAGGCCAGCCAGGGTCCCCCCCAACACTGTCAGTCCCATGCTGGATGCGCTCACTGATCACCTTTCCTAGGTGACCTTCAGAACATCACCATTCTGTCTTTCAGATTAACTTCTTTAAGAAGGGAGCAGAGATGTTTTCCCAAAATATGAACAGCTTTTTATCCTCAGTTGCGGACATGGTCCAGAGGTAAGGCTGCACTCCACTCTGGGTCCAGGGGCCTCTGCCTTTCCTGCTGAATCCATCCCTCTGGGAGGTGGGAGGGACGGAGCCCCGCCACCATGGGGACTCCGGGAAGTGGGCCCCTTCTTAGCTGCCGGTATTCGGGAATACTGAGGTTGGAAAGTAATACCTTCTGAGTACCCCCCCTCCCCCCACTGTGTGGAGAGCCCAGAGGTGTGCCCACCACGTGAACAGATTATATAGCTTAAAGAAAAGATGAAGCGTCTGTGAGGGGACTTTCCCGTCAAGTCCCAGTGCCCGTGCTGAGGGAGGTCTTCCCTGTGTCACAGTGGCCTCCACGGCCCGTGGGCCCGGCGTAGGCTGGCTGTGGATTTAGACGTGACCTCGTTTCCCCTTTGGAACCAAGGGGCTCACAGCCAGAAGTGCTGTGACTCTTTAGGAAACTGGCCATCACGGCCATTTATGACCGATCATGGGGCTTTATGCCTTTTTGGAATTAATTTAACAAATCACACTTCAGCCTCGCAAATGCTTATTTTTTTTTAAGATTTTATTTATTTTTTTGACAGAGAGAGATCACAAGTAGGCAGAGAGGCAGGCAGAGAGAGAGGAAGGGAAGCAGGCTCCCTGCTGAGCAGAGAACCCAATGTGAGGCTCAGTCCCAGGACCCTGGGATCATGACCTAAGCTGAAGGCAGAGGCTCTAATCCACTGAGCCACCCAGGCGCCCCTCAAATGCTTATTTTTTAAAAATACACCATCCTCTCTTCAGGCTGTCCTGCCAGGCTTGCCTCCATTGCCAGTGTGCACGACAGCGAGCCGCAAGGAGGCTTGTTTCATTCACACCGCAGATCTGGTTCCGGGAGTACTCCGTGATTTCTGGAGCATGGGCGAGGGAGAGAGCAGCTGAGAAGCAGATAGACAAAATGGAAGTAGGAGTGTGGGATTTTATTTCGTGTGGAAAAACAGAGGAAGGTTGCTCCTTTTCTTGAGGATGTTGTATTTCAAGATACCTTTAAAATAAAATTTGTTTTAGAGCAAGTGAGCAAGTGCAGGGAGGGGCAGAGGGAGACAGAGAGTAACTTTAGCAGACTCCACACAGAGCCTGATGCGGGGCTGGATCTCAGGACTCGACTCTGAGATCATGACCTGAACCGAAGAGTCAAATGCTTAACCGGCTGAGCTGCCCAGGCTCAGTGGCAGGGCTGCCATAAAAGGAAAAGCATTGCCTTTGTCTTTGTCACTGCACTTAGGAAAATGACCAGGAGGGGGGCACCTGGGTGGCTCAGTGGGTTAAAGCCTCTGCCTTTGGCTCAGGTCGTGATCCCAGGGTCCTGGGATTGAGCCCCGCGTCAGGCTCTCTGCTCAGCAGGGAGCCTGCTTCCTCCTCTCTCTCTCTCTGCCTGCCTCTCTGCCTACTTGTGATCTCTGTCTGTCAAATAAATAAATAAAATCTTAAAAAAAAAAAAAAAAAGAAAAGAAAATGACCAGGAGGTGGGACCAATCTCCAGTGGCCCTTTTTCACCTTAGGGGAGCCTGGGGGATAGAAAGGAGGGTAGGAATGACTGCTGTTTCCTTCCCTCCCTCCCACCTTCCTTCTCTTCCAGCTCTTCCGTAGGCAGCCTGCATGGCAGCCCTGAGGATGGGCTCATCAAAGCTTTTCTCCTAAAGTTTGCATCAGCATGGGGCGCCTTGGTGGCTCAGTCAGTTAAGACTCCGATTCTTGGTTTTGGCTCGGGTGGTGATTTCGGGGTGATGGGGTTGAGCCCCATGTCAGGCTCCGCCCTCCTTGTGTGCGCAGTCTCTTTCTCTCCCCCTCCTTCCCTCTCTAAAATGGATGAATGAGTCTTTTAAAAGAAAATTGCATCAACAGTTCTAAGCCTGGATACCACTTTGTTGCAGAGAAATTGTTTCACTGGGTTCAGGCATCGTCCGGTGGTATTTATTCCTCATGTTCTGTTCTAAAACAGCGGCCATATAGGACCACTTCTAGTAGAGCAGACTTGAGTCCCACCATGTCCAGCTTCCGGGGCAGGAAGCCCCATGGGGCAGGAAGGCCTGGCACAGCTCCGCCATGGGCTGCTCCGCCGTGCTGGGTCGGCGTGAGAAGCAGCTGACCTGACGCCTTCTGTCTTAAGCATTCAGGTGGAACTAGAAGCCGAAGCAGAGGAGATGCGCGCATCCCAGCAGGAGCTGCTCTCTGTTGATGAGTCTGTTTACGCCCCAGACTTTGACGTGGCCGCGCCACAGATCAACAGAAACCTCATCCAGAAGGCTGGTTACCTTAATCTCAGAAGGTGAGAATGTCACTGGGTGCCTCTTTTTCTGAAGTCTGTTTTCCCTCAGGTGGCTAGACAGCGTCGTCGGGAGGGTGGGTGGTGCTGGGGAAGAACTCCCGCCTCCACACTGCCCTTCCCACCTCAGGGCCCTGGTCACCGAGAGGTGGGCTTGAACCAGTCTCAGAAGAACCCAGTGCGTCGACTCCGAGCGCTGGGCCGTCCCTGTCCCTGGTCGAGGGGACTATATGTAGATAGCCTGTTCTTAACCATCATCATCCTGGACTGTAGGGAGTTTCTGTCCCATCCCGCCCTTGGCCCCGGCCCCTGACAGGTGAGAGCCGTGTGCTCAAGGCCTGCCACTGAGGCCGGAGTCCGAGGGCCAGCCAGCCTCAGGGTCCTCCAGGTTCTCACACACAGAATCACGCTGTAACACTCGGGGCCGTTTGGCTTGAAGGGAGGAGGCTCAGGCTTCCTTGTGTCCAGGAGCAGACTGAGGCCGTTCGGGTGGTGAGGACGCTGACTCGGTTCAGTGACCCCCGCCTCAGCTGGGCCTCAATCTCGTCATGTGCAAAACGGAGCCGATCATCACACCTACTGAATAAAGTTGTTACAAGGACCGAATGAGGCCATTTCCAGTAGGTAGGAAGCACTCGGATGCTAGCTATTACCAGTTTTTGGAAATAACTAATTATTGAGGCAGGATGCCTCATGCCTTGCACAAAGCTGCTACTTGATAAACACTGGATCAGGTAAATGTACCGGATATTTCTCAAATGGAGGATCTACAGAGAGGAACGGCCAGCCCTTTTCTTACCAAGGTGGAGCTCCTCAAAGCTCTTCCAGCTTGTTGAGATCACAAGTTAAATATCTGTCAGTCTGTGTGGCTAGAAAACCCTACAGGGTTGGTGGTGTTTGCCAGTTACTGGATACTTCTCTTGGAAGCAGCGCACAAAACATCCAGTAAGAGCAAAACTCAGCGTGGTAAACGCCCCTAGGATTCCAGGTACCGGGAGCCGAGGGGATCCTGGTGACTCTCACTGGACTCAGCAGTTCAGGTCCATGTCTTAGAAGAATAGCATCTAGGTTTTCAGTTCCTAACGGGGATGGACTCATTCTGTTTCCAGATCCTGCAAGAAGCCAGTGTCTGGCTGCCGTTGGGCGGGTGGGGGCGGTGACTGCCGCCTGCACGCAGGGCTGGCCCCGGGCTGCATCTCCTGTGTGAGCAGAGCCCCTAACTTCCGGGTCACCCAGGCTGAATTGTGCCTCGTCTGCCCCTCTGCATTTGGATTCTTTCCAAAGCAGTTTTGCTTTGATGTAAAGAAATATTATTTCTAGAATGTCACCGGTACTCAGGGAGAGGCAGCCAGACCTTGAGGTGCTGCGCGGGCTTCCTCGTACTGGCGGGTGTTCTAAAACCACAGTTCTTCCAGTAAAACAGGGCTGGTCACCACCAACTGGGAGCGGCTTTACTTCTTCACGCAAGGCGGGAACCTCATGTGTCAGCCGAGGGGCGCTGTGGCCGGAGGCCTGATCCAGGACCTGGACAACTGCTCGGTGATGGCCGTGGACTGTGAAGACCGCCGCTACTGCTTCCAGATCACCACGCCCAACGGGAAATCGTAGGCTGGGCGGGGGCTAGTGACTCTGCCCCTGCCAGGGGCCTCCTTGGGGAGGGGGGGTGCGCGGGAGGAGGGCCCCCAGACCTGCCTGCGTGGAGTTCTCTGCTCCAGCCGAAACCCGAGATGGCTGGTGCACTCAGCCTCCGTACTGGCCCGCAGACCCCCATGTACTACAGGGGCCCAGAAGAGGTTACTTGGGGTCATCCACAGGGACCGCCTGCCCTTCAGCTGTGGCTGCTCTGCTTCCATTTGCTTCCATGTGGGGCTCTGAGCTGAGCTCCTGTGTTGACAGGAGTGTGTCCAGCCAAGTCAGTACAGTGCAGACCGTCTGTTTGGTTGGCAGAGCTGTTTCAGACCTTGTCCTCCCTCCTGGGTGACAGGAGTGGCCTGGGATCCCGGTCCCGGTTACCTAACTTCTTGGTCTTCTCTGTAAAACAGGATAAGAGCCACGCTCCCCCCTCCCACCGCCGTGGGGTCCCTGGATAGGGTGGAGCCCTCCCCAGAGGAAGAGCAGTGGTATTTGTGTCCAGTTCCCCTCTCCCTTCCATGGGTTTGGGGGTGGCGGGGGGAGGTCTGCCAGTGCCTCTGGGCCGGACTCCTGGTGGCCCCAGTCACCTGAGAAGCCAACAGGATGTCCAGCCTTGTGGACCGCCAGCCTCGAGCTAGTAGATCCGAGCCCGGCTGCTCACTTCCCTCGGGAAATATCTGTCCAGGATCACACAGCAAATGAGCAGGGAGCCTGAAGCCCATTTTCTTCTCTTCCTGTCATCCTGGCTTCCCGGCCCTCCCCTTTGGGACCCAGCTGAGTTCAGCGTATGTGGACTAAGCCTCAGCCAGAGGCCTGGGAGTCACTGGCATGAATGTGCTTTATTGCAGGGGAATCATCCTCCAGGCAGAAAGCAGAAAGGAGAATGAGGAGGTAGGGTTTGTTCTTCTACTTCTGTCCTAGTCTAGCGGTGACCGGGGTCCAGCAGATTTTGTAATGTCCTCTCTCCACAGTGGATATGTGCCATAAACAACATCTCCAGACAGATCTACCTGACCGACAACCCAGAGGTAACTCGCGCTGCCTTCCCCGCATCCTGGGTCCTCGCTCAGTCTGAAGGGTGAGCGCCCCTCCCGGGACTGAGCCTGTCCTCCCGCGCATTTGTAGGCAGTCGCCATCAAGTTGAATCAGACAGCTCTCCAAGCAGTGACTCCCATTACAAGTTTCGGAAAAAAGCAAGAAAGCCCGTGTCCCAGGTAATTAGAGGACAGTGGGAAAGCGGTTTGCGTATACTTGTGGGTTAGGAATTGGATAGCAGTTATTTCTCCTCACGTACCACCTAGGGGTGGAGCTCAGGCTGCCGGGAGAGGTGGGGTGTTTGCACACGGTGACACCACCCGTGAGGGGCAGAACCGGGAGCCACAGCCGCGGGACCTTGGGTGACCCTGGCACCATCCTTCCCCTGGACTGTGCAGCCACAGCCCGAGCAAACAGGACTTGCATCGAGGGTCTGCTGGTCAGGGCTTCTTGCATTTTTCTGTCAGCATCAACAAAGTTCTGGAACCAAAAGAAAACTTAAATAAGGAACAAAATTACCTTTTCTGCACCTGTGTTACTGCCCAGGCCTTACCTGTACGTGTACAGATACTTTGGCATGTATTTTGTTAAATTTTTCTTTTCACATATATTTTTCATGTTTTTACATTTCTTATAATTGTTCCTTTTAGTAAGTCTACGCACTCTTCCGTGATTTCTTTTTATTAGCTGTTGAATATTTTGGCGGCCTCCCTTTCCTCTGTTTGCTACTATCATGTACAGTGAACACTTTCATGCACCTAGCTTCGCTCTTGTTTTGAATACAGCCTTAAGGTTTATTCCAAGAATCTCACCTTTTGTCTTAATGGGAGTTTCCAATTGGTTAACTAATAGAGAACTGCATTATTGGTCACACCAAAGGTGGGTTACGATTATGACTGTATGTAGTGTCCGTTTTTCTGTGGCATGGTAGAAATAACCCATTAAATAAATGTTTCACAGATATTATCTCCTGAGTCCAGACAGGTGTCATCAGAAAGCTAAGAGTTCAGTTCCTGGGGCCTTGGGCCTGTGTGGCAGGTTGCCAGGGTGCATACGCGGAGACCTTGGTGTGCGGGAAGGAGCAGAAGAAAAGGCCAGAAAGTGGCCACGAGTCTGATGTCAGTGGATTGGGGACCCTGCTTAGGCTCTGGGCCATGGAGCAGAACTGCAGACTGAGGCGAGTGGCGTGTCGCAGCCGGTGTGGACAGGCTGTCCTGCGGCTCTCTGCACAAAGGGCATATTGGATCTGGGGCGTGGTGGGGCGAAGGACAGGGCAGGGATGCCCGACAGGCTGTGCTGGAGTATCTAAGACAGAGCAGGAGAAGCTAAGCAGAGGTAGTAAAAATGGGCAAGGGGCAACAGGTGACCCTTGAGTGCTGGGTGTCATAGTTGACACAGGCAGCATGTTCGTGAAGGGCAGCTCTAAGGAGGGCGCTCTAATGGAAATGGAAATACTGATCGGGCCAGAGGGCTAGGCCATGAGCCTCATCGTGGGTGAACATGCTGGCCTCCTCTCTGTAAAGCTGTGAGCTGCACAGCGAGCTGGGCACGCTGGAGAACGCTGGCCTGGAAATCCGAGAGCTTCTGGTGGCTCTGCCTTCAACGCGGCTAGATGGCCTGACGTGGCTCAGTTCTCTGGGCCTCTGTCTCCTTCAATTTGTGACACAAGAAGATGCGAAACTAGGTGACCTCCCCAGTCCCTTTGTACTTCTAACACTGTCTAGGGTGCCGATGTATCTTTTGACTAGTATTAGTAATTAAAGTGTGACTGGTTTTCTAAAAAAACTCAACCGAGACTGTGTTTGGGTTTGTAGTTTGTAGCTCAGATTTAGTTATTCAGTAACTGATTTTTTCTCCCTGTTGTAGAATAAGTAAATCACACAGAAGAATCCTGAAACAAAAAAGATCTCTAGCCAGGCAGCTGAATCAACAAAGAGACTGGGAGGGTGATGGATGTGGCTGCCAGGCGGCCCAGAGCTGTGGAGACGGGGGGGAGGGCTCCTGTCCCTCTCAGGGCCAGCTCGTTAGGAATAAAGAAATGTTTTGATGACAGGGGAAAGCAGCAGAGAAACTGTTCGTGGGAAGAAACTGCCACTCACTCCTAAGCAAATACCATGTGTGGCCTTCCCTCACTCTGCGGATAACGCAGCTCTGATGTGCATTCATTCCTCTAGCTGGTCCAATACCGGTTCGTTCGTGGAGTGTCTGCTCTGTGCCCCAGGCCCTGGGCCAGGTCAGAAAGCTGAGTCTTGTCGGTAAAGACCAGCAGAAGGTAAATACTTAGTTAAAATGGAGGAAAGCGCTCTGGTGTTCGAGGCGAAGGTGTGGTCACGGAGAGGCCTGCCTGTGGAGACAGTATCAGACTGAGAAGTGGCCACTCTTGCAAAGAGCCAGACTCATGCATTCCCGGTAGCAGTCTGGAGGCCGGAAGGCAGGAGAGAGCTTAGTGTGTTTGAGGAACTGAAAGGAGGCCACTGTAACCACAGTGTGGGTGCGGGGGGATCGCAGGGCAGGGTGGGGTTGGGGAGGGAGGGAGGCAGGCAGATGGATAGCGAAGTCATGGTCAAGGACCCTGGGGAGTTGTCGAAGGGTGCAGAGAGGCAGACGTGGGCGTGTCAGAGAGAGTGGATCCGTTGTGTGTGATCTAAGAGCAGCTCTGGCTGCGGTGGAGGACATGGAACACAGAGCTGGGCAAGTAGGTGTTGAGTCAGGGACCCGTGGCAGCAGTCCGGGTGACGGCGATGGTGTCTTAAACCAGGATCGTGGCAGAGGACATAAAAAGTAGCTAGCTCAGGGACTTGTTTTGGAGGGGAAATCTACTGGACTTGTGGTATAGTGAGATGTGAGTGGAAGGGATGGGACAAATCAAACAACAGCCACAGTCTGGGTTGAGCACTTGGGCAGAAGGCGGCATATTCAGGGAGTGAAAGGAGTTGATAGTGTTCATTTCTGGACACAAGATTGAGGGGCCCGTGACATAGCCCAGCAAGTGTCTCGTGGTCAACGGATGACACACTTCTGGACCACATGGGTAATCCCAGGGCTGAGTATAGTATACGAATCAGGAGCTCCACGGAACGGATGTGGCTGTGGAAGAGATCGTAGAGGGAGGGAGTGTAGAAGGAGAAGATAGGAGCCTCGGACAGATTCTTGAAGAACTCCAGCATTTGTTGTAAAAGGGAAGGAACCTACAAAGCCACCAAGAAACATCAAGGAAAGTGGTGTCAGTAGGAACCAAGAAAGGAGGAGAGCTCAACTTTGTGAGCTGCTTTGATGTGGGGTGTTTGAAGCAGGACACGCTCAGGAAGCACGTGTCCATCAGAGTGGGTGACATGGAGGTCACAGGTGATGCTCCCACGTGTCACTCCTGTGTTCAGGGTCTCCCGTGGCTCCCGGTGCTGTAGACTCAAGGGCAGACCCCACCCCACGGGGTCACTGCCCTCCACACGTGGCCGCATGCTGGTGTCACTTTGTTCTCTCCCTGTAGACTCTCTGGGGAGCCAGAATCTTGGACTCACTTTTCTCCCTTTAAGCTTCTCCTCCTCCCTTCCTGCAGTGCTCACCACGTGTGAGCTCCTGCCCTGCCTTAGAGACTGAGGGAGCTGGCAGATGTGATTCTGCCCTTCTCGACTGAGGCAGTGCGACGTCGGGGGGGCGCTAAGCTGGCAGCGAGGAGCCCTCAGAATTTCTTCCCTAGAGACCGCATTTCCCTGTCCTGGTCACGGTGAAGCAGAGTCTCTCCTTGCAGCGACGGTCTCCACACCCGTGTTGTATTTCTAGCCACTTCCCTGTCTGCATGCTCACCCGTCAGGTGGCTATCCTAAGGTCGTTTCACGCAGTGTGTTCCGTTATTGACATATTCGAGAGAAATGAACAGAGATATCAAGAGCCTTCCTGTGCTCCAAATAGCGTAAGAAATCAAAATACTCTGACATTCTTTGTCGCTCAAAGGAGCTTACCCTCGAGCTGGGGAGAAAAGATCATGAAGATGTGAAAAGCTAAATTACAACAGCCTGACACTGAAAGGGGGGAGCCTCGGTGGCACGTGACCAGTCACCGTACTGGCGGTCATCCTCTGTCCCGTCAGACGCGTCAGACGCGTGTGTGCGCACAGAGCAGAGCTCGGGGGCACGCAGACGTGCAAGACTGTCCCTGGGACTCTCAGAGAAGCCGCACGGGAACGCACGGCGGGTCGGGGCTGGCTTGAAAGCCTTGGTGGAGGAATAGGAATTGGAGCTGGCGTTGGAAAGGGGGGATTGGGATGGAGAAGGAAACGAGGCGAAGTGTGGGGCAGCTCCAAGGGCGGGTGCGTGGAGGAGAAAGTTAGAGCCACGTTGTGAATGCTGGGCCAAGATGTATTCAGTCTGTTAACATTTTTGAGCGCCTTCTATGTACCATGTAATAAATGGGGTTTAGCTACAGCCCCTGCTCTCAAAAACCTGTCTGACAGGAAGAAAGACCTAGAGCAGTAGGTAACGTGCTAAGTACCAGAACATAATGCAGAATGCTGTGTGGCAGAGCTAACTGGGGGCAGGGGGTGGTCCTCAAGCTGTTTACCGGGGACTCGAATGATGTCCTGTGAAGATTTATTTGTAGAATGAGTTGAAGGATTGACTGAAATCGTCTCCTTGTCCGTCTGTAAAAGTCATATCAGCATTCAACACGTGTTCACTTGATTGTAAAAGGCATAAATAACGCTAAACGGGATTTGATTTTCCCCTCCCTCTTTTATACCTCAGCCAGAACCCGAGAAATGTAGAGCTGGAGAACAACAAGATTGTTCCCACAGCAGCAGTCCACGTCCCTGACGCTGATGAGCTCATCGCACCTGGAACACCCATCCAATTCGATACCGTCCTTCCTGCCTCCGAATTCCTGGATCAGAATAGAGGCAGCAGGTACGGGCCAAGGGAGGCGGTCTCTGGGAGAAACGAAGGTACACTTGCGGTCTCTGGTGTCGGCTCCCATCTGCCAAGACTGTTGCTGCTCTGACTTCTAGTTGGAGAGTTAGTGTCCTTTTAGCCAAAAACGTCTTGACTGTTGGACTCTGGCCCTTCATTCCCCTAGGCGCATCAACCCTTTCGGTGAGACCGAGGACGAGACATTTCCAGAAGCAGAAGGTGAGTGGCTGGTTTGGTGCTCTCACTCTTTCCCCTCAGAACGACGAGTCCTTGAAGTGAGACGTGAGGTCACATTCCAGGCAGCCAGGACTTGGGACTGTGAAGCAAAATTATGACCCACAGATTTGTTGCTCCCTGGAAACTCAGAAGGGCATGTGCAGCGAAGGCAGGTCTTCGATAAAAACTGAAGGGAAGTAGACAGATTTTCTACAGGTGTTGCGCTGTTGGCCTCATGCACACCCTTTTGGAAGCTCTTGCGAAGAAAGCTACTGAGCCTGAATCAGGTGTCAGGTGACTACAGAACGGACTGATAGGGGATGAAAGGGCCACAGCACAATTGGCAGTACGGGTGAGTCACAACTAGGCTGGTCCATTTTAGCCAAAGACACACAATTTATTCTTGAATTTGAAGAGGACATGGGTGAATGGTATTTACTTCGTTCAAGTTCAGATATTTGTTACGTGACGTGCCTTCTTACAGTGGAGCTGACGTAACCTTGTGCCCCAGAGAGCAGCACTTGGGTCCCAGCCGAGGCAGCTTGGGAGCTACAGGTGCCGGCGAGACCTCGTTCTGACACCCCATGACTGGAGCCGAAGAATATCACTAGCCTTGCCACTTCCTTAAATGTAGAAGTAGCACTTGAGAGTCAGTTCTCCTTACAGAATTAGGCAGAAGAGGGTTGGGGCGGGAGTGGGGAGAGGAAGGAAGCTAACAGGTCTGCTCAGATCTGCCCGCTCGTCTCTGGCTGACCTTCCGTATACTCCACACCGTAACTCTATAAAACTAAACTTTCAAACTTATGAAGAGTATCTTCATATGGGAGTAACTACTTACAATTTTACATCAGCTATATTTTCCTAGTCTTTTGTTACTTATTTTTAAGGGCAAAGACATTAATAAGGCAAGTGAGGAAAAAGTAGTCCTCTTCACGTAAAATGGTGGATAAGCGAATTACTGTTCTTATAGGGGAAAAAAACCACAAACCTTTAAACCTTGTGATCTTCCAGTTATGGCTGCGGTGACTCAGTTTGTCAGGTTACGTCCCACTGTCAGGAAGCCGGTCCTGGTTGTTCATTAGAGTCCGAGAAAGTAGCGTGGGATGCGCGCTAGCGGACGGGACGTCCTCACAGCCCTTCGGGAACACACGATGTGCGTGAACCGGCTGAGTCCCAGCATCAGGTCTTCGGTTCTTTAGATTTTCTCCTTTAGGAGGACTTTATCAAGGGCCAAAGTACCGCATTTTCTGTTGTCTGAGTGGGGACGCTCGTATTTTCAGAGAAAAGATGCATCTAGTGCCACCTACGTTAGTCACCCACGTTTTCGCGCCGGAAGGATGTTCTTGTGGTTCTGCCGTCTCATTGTATAGATGCAGTAAGAGGTGCTTGTCTAGTCGGATGAGGTAATTCCAGAGAGACCAGATGCGGACAGCAGGAGGCTCTGGGCTTTGGCAGTGCGGGTTTGTTGAGAAGCCGGGTGGGAAGCTGTGTGAGGGAGGTTTCCAGCGGGTTCTCTGACCCGCCCCTCTGAGGGGTGCACCCAGCAGGAAGCGCGTGTGCTCCTGAGCGGAAAATGCTGTCTTGCAGATTCCCTTTTGCAACAGATGTTTATAGTCCGGTTTCTGGGATCAATGGCAGTTAAAACAGACAACACCGCCGACGTGATTTACGAAGCAATGAGACAAGTGCTGGCCGCTCGGGCAATTCACAACATCTTCCGCACGACGGAGTCCCACCTGATGGTCACCAGTCAGACTCTGAGGTGTGTTGTTTCGTTTCAGACTTCTCACAGCTTCACCCGATTGCCCACGCGAGGCACCTTGACTCCTCTAGAACGCTCACAGTAGAGTGTTTGATCGGAGTACGTGAGGATGTCCCTCTCGTTTCCGCCCTACTCGTTTGTACAGTTTGATTGTGTAAGACACGTTGGGTAGAAGGTGCTCCCCCAAGTAACTGATTCCTTCCGAAATTGAGTGGCGACTGAATCCTACTGTTCATAAAGACGTCGTCACTCAGGAGTTGCTCCGTGTATCTCAGAGCTTGAAAAAGAAAGGGTTTGCTCCTTTCTGAATGTACTGTTTATAAAAATTAACAGTGAAAACAGAACACGAACCTGCCCGAGATGACTAGACCACCACAAATACAGTCTGATGAGTATCTGTTGGGGGGAAAATAAAGACACCAAGTGCTGTTACCAACATCACTTGGGGTCTCAGCTGGTAAGATGGATATAAGCAACAGCAGAGGACAGCCACACCATGGTTCGCATCAGCTTCCGCACGAGCCGCACCGTCCAGTATCGTGTCCACATGCAGCACTTGAAACAGAACTGAAGTTTGAGCTGAATGTTTTAAATGTAAAAAACAATAAATTTCTAAGACCTCATACAAACCCTCCCAAAATGCAAAATATCTCCTCAACTTTTATATTAATAACATGTCTAGCTAGTATTATTTTAGACCTTGTAGATTAAATAAAGTACATTATTTCACCTGTTTCACTCTTTGATGTGACTGCTAGAAAATTTTATATTATGTATGAAGCTTACATTTGATTTCTCTGGGACGACAGCACTGCTTTAGAGCCAGAATTTCTAGGTTTCCCTCTGGCTTTGTTGTTTGTGAGTTGTATGACCTGGGCAAGTTTTCCTCTCTGTGCATTGGTTTCTTCAGCTATAAGATGAAAATAACCATATCTATACCTCATTATGTTGTCATGAGGAGTAAATGAGTTAATACACATAAAATATTTACAACCACAGCTGACATTATGGAAAGTGCTCAGTTAAATGTTAGCTTCAAAAAAGTTAACTGGGACTTTGTTAAATATCAGAACATAGTGTCTTCCATTCATTAAAATCAGTCCTTTTCATTTATTAAAAACCTTATACTGAGAATAAGTTTCTTACAAATAAAACCTTGTATTTCCTTATTTAGAACTTTTCTCCAAGTGTGTCCTGCACTTTTTATGGGCACTGGCTTACTGTTCTTATAATCTTCACCAAAAATGTCAAGAGTAAATACATGTAAAAGCATTGTGAAAAATGACAGTACATCCAAGAACACTATCAAAGTACAAGGACAGTCCACAGAATGGGAGAAAATATTTGCAAGTCATGTATTTAATAGAAGTATATGTTCAGAATATATAAGGAACCCTTACAAGAATCAACAAAAAGACCAAAACACAAAAAACGGACAAAGGACCTGAGTAGACATTTCTCCAAGGAGATATACAAATGGCCAACAAGCACATAAAAAGATGCTCTGTGTCATTAGTTATTAGGGAAATGCAAATCAGGTCCACAAGGAGGCAGCACTTCCTACTCACTAGGATGGCTGTAATTTTTTTTTTTTTTTTTAAAGGAAAATAACAGGTGTTCGTAAGGATGTGAAAAAATCAGAATCGGTCGCTGGTGGGAATTGTTAAGACAGTTCAGCCATTCCGGGGAAGAGTCTGGCAGTTCCTCCAAGAGTTAAACCTAGAATTCCACTCCTGGCAGATACCCAAAAGAACTGAAAACAAGTGTTCAGATAAAAATATGTATGCATGTTTGCAATTCATGATAGCTAAAAAGTAGAAACAGTCCGGATGTCTGTCAACAAATTTTTACCCAAAATGTGGTATTTTACATATAGTGGAGTATGATTCAGGCTTAAAGAAGAATGAAGTCCTGACACGTGGTACAACATTGTTGAACCCTGAAAACATTCTGCTAAGTGAAAGAAGCCAGACGTGAGTGTCAGCTGTTTCGTATGAGCATTTACAGGAAAGGGCCGCGGTAGGCAAATCCAAAGACAGAAAGCAGGTTACTGGTTGCCAGAAGCTGAGAGGGAAGGAATGGAGGAGAAGGCCTCCTTAATGGGTTTGGAGCCCCCTCGTGAGGTGATGAAGATGGTTTAGGAGCCTGAGAGCGGTAATGGTTGTACAGTGTGGTAAATGGACGAAATGTCGACAGTGGTCAGTTTTATGTCCGGTATATTTTACCGCATTATACACACACATATCCCTGAACTGGAATTCATGTTTTGAGACAATTTAGAAATCCCACAGAAAATCTGATTTTTTAAAAAAGATTTTATTTATTTATTTCACAGAGAGAGAGACAGCGAGAGAGGGAACACAAGCAGGGGGAGTGGAAGAGGGAGAAGCAGGCTCCCCGCTGAGCAGGGAGCCCGATGCAGGGCTTGATCTCAGAACCCTGGGACCATGACCCAAGCTAAAGGCAGATGCTTAACGATTGAGCCACCCAGGCACCCAGAAAATCTGATATTAAGAGGCAAATCCGGGGCACCTGGGTGGCTCAGTGGGTTAAAGCCTCTGCCTTCGGCTCAGGTCATGATCCCAGAGGCCTGGGATGGAGCCCCTCGTCGGGCTCTTTGCTCGGCAGGGAGCCTGCTTCCTCCTCTCTCTCTGCCTGCCTCTCTGCCTACTTGTAGTCTTTGTCTGTCAAATAAATAAAATCTTTAAAAAAAAAAGAGGCAAATCCATGTTACCTGATTTAGACAGCAATCTCTTAAGTTACTCAGAAAATATGTTTTGTTTCTATTTATGAAAAAATTTTACAAAATACCTAAGTAAGGGAACTTAGCCCAATTTGAGGGAACTTGTTTATGATGTATAATTTTTAAATCTTTAAATTCATGTTCATTAATAGGGACATAAATAAAAAATAACATTTATTTAGCTTTGTAGATTACTACAAATTCCATACACATTTTCTCCTTGCCTTCACCACCTCTTTCAAGTGGGGGGTTATCCCCATTTTACAACTAGGCAGTTGTGAGAAGTCAGGGTGACCTGCACAAGACCACAGCTGAGCATCCAGGTTAGAGACCTGATTATAAAGCCGATGCTTTCACAAGTGTAACTGCTTGTATTTCTGACTGTAACCAGTGGGGGAGAGAACCGCTTTGCTGAGGTAGAACTCCCAATACAGTTCACCCATTCAGAGTGTTTTTAATATATTCATAATTGTGCAGCCATCACCACAGTTTCGACATCTTCATTATACCCAAAGAAAACCATAGCCATTAGCACTCGTTCCCTTTACCTTGAAACCCCCCAAGCCTGCAGCAGCCATTAGCCGCTCATCTTCTATGTCTATAGATTTGCCTATTTGGAACATTTCATATAAATGGAATCGTAACTTTTTTTTTTAACGCAGAATACATTTTTTCTTTTACCCACAGAATTTATAGCCTACTAGCAATAGATAATACCACATTTAGAAAGTAGAAATTCGTGTATATATATATGATAGCAATAGATTCTGTAATCTAGTATATTTTCCTAGATACATCAACCTGATTATTAGGTGCTGCAAGTGCCATTCAAGATACATCTAGAACAGCTCCATAAATAGTACTTCCCACACCCAAACTGACATAGAATAGTTTTGTTAAAATCTATTCACTATTCTCTTACCCCATATTTAAAAAAAAAAAAAAAAAAAGATGTATATCAAACACTTCAAAGGAAAACCCGTAGTCAGTAAATGGCTGTTGAGCAGCCGACTACACAGGATATGGCCCATGCATATAGGGAACTATAATGCTGCCTTTCTGGATAAGCACTGAAATGTGAAATTGTCGGGGCGCCTGGGTGGCTCAGTGGGTTAAGCAGATCTGTCTTCCGCTCGGGTCACGATCTCAGGGTCCTGGGATGGAGTCCTGCATCAGGGTCCTTGCTCAGCGGGAGCCTGCTTCTCCCTCTGCCTGCCGCTCCACCTGCTTGTACTCTCTCTGAGAAATAAAATCTTAAAAAAAAAAAAAAGGAAATTTTCTGTTATCTTCTTCCATGAAGATACACACTGAGCTTTAACTACTCAGGTTCCACAGAGCCAGGAACCATGGCACGTCCTCCCTTTGGACAGTCACATGGAGCCGTGTCGCCTTGCCCTCAGCCAGGCCTTCTGTTTTCATATTTGAAGTGTACTTGTGTGATTTCATTCTGAACGTCTATAGATCCTTCTAAGAATATAAGTGTATCCAGCTTGTGTGATATAATGACTCTCTTCAAATTTCAGGTTGATAGATCCTCAGACTCAAGTAACAAGAGCCAATGTAAGTACCACGTGCTCACTGACTTTAGCAGTTATTCCTTAATTCAAAGTAGGCACTTCACCGATTTTGCCAAATTGAATGCCTGTCTTCTAGTAGTGCGCTCTTCCACGGAGAACGACTGCTTTGGTTTTGCGTAACAGTTGTGCGATACCCAGTCTCTTCCTGTTATTTCCAGTTTGAACTCCCCAGCATTACCCAGTTCGCCGCTCATCAAGAGAACAAAAGACTGGTTGGCTTCGTGGTCCGCACGCCTGAATCCACCGGTGGAGAGGCTCTGAGCACATACGTTTTTGAAAGCAACTCAGAAGGCGAAAAGGTCTCATTTTGTTCATCTTAAGATTCCCTAATCTCTCTGTCCAGATACTTACAGGGGTTTTTGCACCGTCCCCTGGATATTTAGTTGACTGCTCCTTGTTTCCTATTGAGGTTAGAGAATACCTCTAGGAAGGCCCCACTGAAAGAAAACCAGCTAGAATACAGTTTCCCTGTGGAAAATGCATGTCGTCCTCAACAGAGTGATGAAGGATGTTAATGGTGGGATACAGTTGTTTAGAAGAGATATCAGGAAATGTTAAAAAAGCAATTGCCTTCAAGTTTGTTCTTTCTTTAAAAAAAATTAAAGCAAAAGTTACAATGGCGAAAATCTAGTCTCGGAGCAAACTAAGGAAACAGACATCAGGAAACTCTTCTCCTTTGGTATGAAAAATTTTATGATGGTATTTGCTACTTAGTATTAATCAAAATTAATCAGCTCTTCTTTCAGCAAACACCTGTTTGCTACTGTGTGCATGAACATGTGGTAGCTGAGTGTGATTTAGAGAGAAAGGAATAAAGTATTCCATTAAGAATTTTAAGCATCGGAGTGACTTCAGTTGCCACTGAACCTGGACATTTTTGTTATGCACAAATGGGCAACAGGAGACCAGGAGAGGTGGACACTAATGTTCAGAACCCCGTGTGATGAGTCTCCTACAGCCAAGTCCTCGGTCCCCACACTGAAAGGAGCAGTGACCTCACTGTACTTCCACAGTCACATTTTCCCCCTAAAGTTCTTTATCCTTTTCTACCTTTGCCAAACACTACTATTCTTGTCTTGCAGATATGTTATGCTATTAATTTGGGAAAAGAAATCATTGAGGTTCAGAAGGTAAGGTGCCTTTTAGTGCTGGTTTTAACAACTGCTCCAAATCTCTCTACATACTAAGATTTCTCTCAAAAAGAGCAAGGATGTTCACTAGGCAGTGTGGCCAAATTTGAGATTTCCTTTTAAGCATTCTGACCACCAGACTTGCTAGAGGTCCAATGTCACTGGTAACCCATGTGGAGTTCTTAATAATCACTGCTACAATCCTGCTTTATATTATCAGTTTTGTGCTTGCTACTGTTGTCTAGATATTCTTTCTTTCAAATTAAGATGGTAGAAACTTTAAGTATCTACCATGTGCTCAAAGGTCTTGTTCCTGAGAGCACGGACAGACCTCACCTGAAAATGTACTAGACATGAAGATTCCCACACGTCCCAGTCTGTCAGCTACTAACAGTCTTTCATTCACCAAATAAATTTTGAGAGCCATGTTTGGACAAAAAAACCTTGGAATTACAGCTGTAATTAAGACAGTTCTGGTCCCTTCCCAGAAGGCTTCTAGTTCAGCATTGTCCAGAACTTCAATAATGGAAATGACCTATACCTGCACTGTTTAATATACAGACTGAATGTAGCTAATGTGACTGAGGAACTGGATTTTTAAGTTTTAATTTAAGCAGTAACATACAGTTAGTACTGTATGAGCAGTTCCAGTCTGTTGGGGGAGGGTAGGAAGGCTGAGAACTAACACCAATATACATGAAAGAGTAGCAAGAAGCACAAGTGAGTATTTTACGATATATTTCAGGGGTTTCTACAAAGGGCAAGATAGTAAAGCTTTTACGCTTACATCTGTTGCAGCTACTCCTCAGCAACTGTAACACAAAAGCAACCAAATAAAGTATGTAAATGAATGGCTGTGTTCCAATAAAATTTCACTTATAACAACAGGCAATGAGCCCCGATGACCATAGTTTGACAACTTTTGATATAGCGTGAAAGAGAGAGAAAAGCTAAAGACCTAGAAGACAAAGGTCTTATAAGTTCCTCTCTGGATTCTTTCTGGAAAGACAGTTATGATTTGTGTGAACAATATTTTGGCTGAAAAGAAAACCTTGCTCTAGATTCTAGAAATAATACAATTGAGTTTTTTCGGAGAAGCAAGGAGACTCACCTGAAGGCACACATAACAGAAGGAGTGAGGCTAGATTACAGGACATCACGAATGCCCAGCCCACAGGGGTTCTTAAGTGCATTTTAAGCATTTTCTTTTCTCCTTCTTAAACTCCCCTAACTTCAGGATCCAGAAGCGTTGGCTCAGTTAATGCTGTCCATACCACTAACCAATGACGGAAAATATGTACTGTTAAACGAGCAACCAGATGATGGAAGTCCAAGTGAAAATAGAGGCGCAGAATCTGAAGCATAACTCTCTTGGGCCTTTGGGGGAAGAGCATCCAGGAAGGAGAGCTACCTCCTTAAGGGTTTTCAACTTCTCTGATATACAGGCCCATGACCTGGTTTCAGAATGCTGACAATCGCTTGTGGAATGTCCTCTGGATGCCTTGATACTGAGAGATGGGAGGGAAACAGTTCGAAATGGTTGACAACATTCCTACCCATCTACAAATGTTATTTTAGGTGCTTTGTGGTAAGTCTTTTTCTTAGATTGTGTTGTTCAGCGCTCAGAATGAAAATTAATGAAAAAATGCATTGTTCACTTTATTCAAATGTCATCTCTTCAGTTTCCAGTACCCTTTTTTAAAAATGGCAAAAACCTAGATTTATAACTTGATAAACACTAAATATTTCCTATTAATATCTATTTTTGTATTTTACTTAATGAGCTTTAAGTGCCTGTCACTCTGGAAATTGTGTATTTATAATCAAACTTATCTCACATTTGGACCTAATAGCATTAATTTGTGCAGTTAGGGGACATGCCCTGCTTTGAGGCCTGAGCACTAGCAAAAATGCAGGTCTAGTTTGGATAATTTTTCCAGACATGCAATAAAAAGACTAGCAGATGAGTACCACAAAAGATGTTCGATTTTACATTGGAAACTTGAGAACCAGCATTCACAAGTTTACAGGCCTTTAGATACTTTTACTGGTGGACAGAGTGAACTCTACCAGTTCCTGATTCCTCTGAGCCAGACCCTCCTCAAGGAAGGGACCAATTAATTTTAAAACTCACTTGAAGCACGGCTGGTTGTGGGGCTTGGTACAAAGTTCCTGTTTCCACCTCTACCTATGAAATAAGTATAGTGGTCTTGAATTGGCACAGTGTGTTTAATTATAACCAGGTTCAACAGAGTATCACTGTCTTTGTAATAAATTAACCTAGCAATAAATGCTAGCAAATAAAAACTATCATTCTGTTTCTCTCTCTCTTTTTTTTTTCTTTGTATGGTTATTTTCTGGATTAATAGAACAATTTTTCTAATCCAAAATTGCTATGGGGTCATCTATACTGTGTATACACCATTAGAGACAAAGTGAACTGATCTAAGCCAGCAGGAGATATACCATGAAATTATTAGTTCAGTGTTAGCTAATACCTTACAAAAATTTGTATATCATAACTACATTAAATTAGTAAGTTCTCTGACAGGTGGCAAGAGGCACAGTCCCCTGAATTTCTTTCTTGTTTAGCATTGTTCATGGTGGGAGGGAAGAATCTAATCGTGAACAATATTGTTAGAAACTACTTTTTCATTAACGTAACTTTTAAAAAACTTGTGGCTTAGTTAAGCCACAAAGCATGCAAATGATACGGGGGAAAAAAAAAAAAAAGCCTGAAATCAAGTACATTAAAACTACTTCAAAAAACCATAGGGGGGGAAAAAACATCATAGAGAATGAAAACACAAAATTAACTGAGCTTATTAAGCAAGCACAGATGAGTAATAAAAAATGCTACCCAGAATATATAAAATACATAAAAAACAAAACAGAAAAAGTCAGAAAAGCATTTCATAGAATAAAAATAAAAGGGTTTCGGAACGGAAATATATTCAATTTCCTATTATAATCAAGGAAATGCATATTAAATCCACTGCAATATTATATATTCACCAGATGGTAGAAATGCTGCTGTTGGTGGGGATGGAGTGATGGGGAACCTCCTCCACTGCTGGGATGGAAGAAGCCGGGTATTGTAGCCATTGCTCTTGTACTTGGCCCTGCTACCTAGCAGATTCACTTGTGGATACAAACATGGAGAAATTCTTAACACATATACAATAAGTTACAGTAGCCCTGTTCATAGTATACCATATTTGGAAATGACCCACATGTATCAACCGAATACTAGAGAAGTAAAACTAAATGAATTATAGCTATCATCCATCAACATGGATGGATTTCAGAAACAAGTCCTATAAACTACACAGTAAAAATCCTTTTATATTAATTATTTAAAAACGGGCAAACCACCACGTTGTTTAGAAAAATACAGAGAGGTTATGACACTAGAGAAAAGGAAGGAATAGTTACTACCAAAACTCTGCATATTATGGCTCCCTCTGGAGTGGAAAGGGGAGCTGAGAGCTGAGGAGGAACAATGGGAGCATCTGAGGCGGGAGCAACTGGCTTTGAACCTACATGGTGGCTACTGAATTGTTTTTATTCTCCATATAGTACATACATATTATATACTCTTTTGCATGTTATGTATTTTTAAGTAATTTTAAAATTTAGAAAAAGTAGATAACTTCCCCTTTCTTTAAATTTACCAAACGAAAGCACAATGAAAAATTAAGTGTCCTGTAAATGAAACGTGGGAGGGTGGAAAAACAGGACCTTTTTCTTAGCCAGCTATTCACACCAATTTTCATTTCCCAGCATTGCCTCTCGCTGGTTAGCTACCTGTCAGACTACCTTTTTTTAAGAAGTGCAAGACTTAGGGTACTAAATGAGGAAAATAGGCAGCCAAGAATACTATATCCAGCTAGGCTGTCATTAAAAATAGAAAGAAATAAAAAGCTTTCAGGATAAACAGAAACAAAGAATTTGCAACCATCAAACCAGCCCTACAAGAAATACTGAAAGGGGTCCTCTAACCAGAGAGAGGCCCTAAAAGTAACACAGACCAGAAAGGAACAAAGACGATATACAGTAACAGTCACCTTGCAGGCAATACAGTGACACTAAATTCATATCTTTAAATAGTTACACTGAATGTAAATGGGCTAAATGTCCCAATCAAAAGACACAGGGTATCAGAATGGATAAAAAAAAAAAAAAAGACATCATTATGCTGTCTGCAAGAAACTCATTGTAAACCCAAAGACACCTCCAGATTTAAAGTGAGAGGGTGGGAAAACCATTTACCATGCTAATGGACATCAAAAGGAAGCTGTGGTGGCAATCCTTTTATCAGACAAATTAGATAGGAAACCAAAGATTATAATAAGACATGTATCATACTTAAAGGGTCTATCCAACAAGATTTAACAATTATAAATATTTATGCCCCTAACATAAGAGCAGCGAATTATATAAGCCAGTTAATAAAAAAAAAAAAAAGCAAACACATCACTAATAGTAATAGGGGACTTAGCAACCCCCTCACTGAAGTGGACAGATCATCAAAAAGATCAACAAGGACAAGTTGGTGCAGCCACTTTGGAAAACAGTGTGGAGATTCCTTAAGAAATTAAAAATGGAGCTTCCCTATGACCCTGCAATTGCACTACTGGGTATTTACCCCAAAGATACAGATGTAGTGAAAAGAAGGGCCATCTGTACCTCAATGTTCATAGCAGCAATGGTCACAGTCACCAAACGGTGGAAAGAGCCAAGATGCCCTTCAACAGACAAATGGATAAAGAAGATATGGTCCGTATATACAATGGAGTATTATGCCTCCATCTGAAAGGATGAATACCCAACTTTTGTTATCAACATGGACAGGACTGTAAGAGATTATGCTGAGTGAAATAAGTCAAGCAGAGAGAGTCAATTATATGGTTTTACCTACTTGTGGAGCATAAGGAATAACATGGAGGGCATTGGGAGATGGAGAGAAATGAGATGGAGAGAAATGAGATGGAGGGAAATTGGAGGGGGAGACAATGCATGAGAGACTGTGGACTCTGAGAAACAAACTGAGGGTTTTAGGGGGGGTAAGCCTGGTGGTGGGTATTATGCGGGGCACGTATTGCATGGAGCACTGGCTGTGGTGCATAAACAATTCTGGAACACTGAAAAGAAAAAAGATCAACAAGGAAATAAGGGCTTTAAATGACACACTGGACCAGTGTTCACTGGACTGTGAAGTCTGTCGACTTCACAGATAGATTCAGAACATTTCATCCCAAAGCAACAGAATACACATTCTTTTCTAGTGCACATGGAACATTCTCCAGAATAGATCGCATCCTGGGTCACAAATCAGGTCTCAACCAGTACCAAAAGACTGGGATCATTTCCTGAATATTTTTGGACCAAAATGCTTTGAAACTTGAACTCAATCACAAGAGTAAAGTTGGAAAGAACTTGAATACGTGGACGCTAAAGAGCATCCTACTAAGGAATGAATGGGTCAACCAGGAAATTAAATAATTTTAAAAATTCATGTAAACAAATGAAAATGAAAACATAACTTCAAAATCTTTGGGATGCAGCAAAAATGGTCCTAAGACAAAAGTATATAGCAATACAAGCCTTTCTCAAGAAACAGGAAGTCTCAAATATGCACAACCAAACCCTACACCTAAAGGAGCTGGAGAAAGAACAGCAAATAAAGCCTAAACACAGCAGGAGAAGAGAAATCATAAAGATGAGAGCAGAAATCAATGAAACAGAAACCAAAATAACAGTAGAAAAGATCAATGAAACTAGGAGTTGGTTCTTTGAAAGAATTAATACTAAGACTGGTAAACACCCGGCCGGACTTTATCAAAAAAGAAAGGAGAGATCACAACCAACACCAAAGAAATACAAACAATTATACAACATATTATGAACAACTATACGCCAACAAATTAGACAATCTGGAAGAAATTGATGCATTCCTAGAGACATATAAACTACCAAAACTGAACCAGGAAGAAATGAAAACCTGAACAGACCCAAAACCAGAAAGGAAATTGAAGCAATAATCAAAAATCTCCCAAAAAAACAAGAGCCCAGGGCCAGATGGCTTCCCAGTGGAATTCTACATTAAATTCAAACATTTAAAGAATACCTATTCTTCTGAAACTGTTCCAAAAAAGAGAAATGGAAGGAAAACGTCCGAACTCGTTTTATGAGGCGATAAAGACCCCATCAAAAAGAATAGCACACCAATATCCCTGATGAACATGGATGCAAAAATTCTCACCAAAATACTAGCCAATAGGATTCAACAGTACATTAAAAGGATTATTCACCATGACCAAGTGGGATTGATTCTGTAATTCTCCTTTTGCAGCCACATGCAGCAATACTCTCAATAGATGCAGAAAAAGCATTTGACAAAGTACAGCATCCTTTCTTAATTGAAACACCTCACAGTGTAGGGACAGAGGATACATGCCTCAATATCATAAAAGCCATCTATGAAAAACCCACAGCGAATATCTTCTCAATGGAGAAAAACTGAGAGCTATTTCCCTAAGGTGAGGAACACAGCAGGGATGTCCACTATCACCACTGCTGTTCACATAGTACTAGAAGTCCTAACCTCAGCAGACAACAGAAAGAAATAAAAGGCATCCAAATCAGCAAAGAAGAAGTCAAACTCTCACTCTTTGCAGATTATATACTTTATGTGGAAAATTCAAGACTCTCCACCCCAAAACTGCAAAAACTCATACAGGAATTCAGTAGTGTCGGGATATAAAATCAATGCACATATGGTGAGTGCTGTGAAGTATGTAAACCTGGCGATTCACAGACCTGTACCCCTGGGGCTAATAATACATTATATGTTAATAAAAAATAAAAAATTTTTAAAAAGAAATTAATAAAAATAAAATCCTGTGGTATTAAAATTTCAAAAAATCAATGCACAGAAATCAGGTGCATTTCTATATACCAACAATGAGAAGAAAGAGAAATTAAGGAGTCAATCCCATTTACAAATGCACCCAAAACTATAAGATACCTAGGAATAAATCTAACCAAAGAGGCAAAGAATCTGTACTCAGAAAACTATGGAATACTCATGAAAGAAACTGAGGAGGACACAAAGAAAGGGAAAAACATTCCATGCTCATGGACTAGAAGAACAAATATTGTGAAAATGTCTATGCTACCTAAAGCAATCTACACATTTAAAGGAATCCCTATCAAAATACCATCAACATTTTTCACAGAGCTGGGAGAAATAATCCTAAAATTTGTATGGAACTCCCACAAGACCCCGAATAGCCAAAGGATGCTGAAAAAGAAGAGCAAAGCTGGTGGCATCACAGTTCCGGACGTCAGGCTCTATCACAAAGCTGTCGTCACCAAGACAGCATGGCACTGGCACAAGAACAGACACGTAGATCATGGAACAGAACAGAGAGCCCAGAACTGGACCCTCAACTCTATGGTCAACTTATCCTCGACAAAGGAGGAAAAAATATCCAGTGGAAAAAAGTGTCTTCCACAAATGGTGTTGGGAAAATTGGACAGCTATATGCAGAAGAATGAAACTGGACCATTTCCTTATACACAAAAATAGACTCAAAATGGATGAGAGACCTAAATGTGAGACAGGAGTCCATCAAAATCCTTGAGAACACAGGCAGCAACCTCTGTGACCTCAGCCACAGCAACTTCTTCCTAGATACATGGCCAAAGGCAAGAGAAGCAGGGTGAAAATGAACTACTGGGACTTAAGATAAAAAGTTTTTGCACAGCAAAAGAAACAGTCAACAAAACCAAAAGACAACAGACAAAATGGGAGAAGATATTTGCAATTGACCTATCAGATAAAAGGCCACTATCCAAATAGGAAGAACTTACCAAACTCAACACCCAAGCAACAAATAATCCAATCAAGAAATAGGCAGAAGGCATGAGCAGACATTTCTGCAAAGAAGACATCCAAATGGCCAACAGACACATGAAAAAGTGCTGAACATCACTCTGGCTTCAGGGAAATAAAAATCAAAACCACATGAGATACCACCTCACAATGACCCCGCAATGCCCAAAACAGCCAAACCATGGTAAGAGCCTAGATGTCCATTAACAGATACAGAAGATGTGGGGTACACACACACACACACACACACACACACACACACACACACATATACATCATGGAATATTATGCAGCCATCAAAAAATGAAATCTTGCCATTTGCAATGAGATGGATGGAAGCAGAGGGTATTATGCTAAGCAAAATAAGTCAATCAGAGAAAGACAATTATCATATGATTCACTGATAATGTGGAATTTGAGAAACAAGGTAGAGGATCATAGGGGAAGGGAAGGAAAAATGAAAGAAGACGAAACGAGAGAGGGAGACAAACCATAAAAGACTTAATCTCGGGAAACAAACAGGGCTGCTGGAGTGGGTAAGGGTGGGAGGAATGGGGTGGCTGGATGACGGACATCGGGGAGGGTATGTGCTGTGGTCAGCACTGTGAATTGTGGAAGACCGATGAATCACAGACCTGTACCCCTGAAACAAACAGTACATCATTATGTTAATAAAAAAATAAAAATTTAAAAATTAAGAAAAAAATGAAGTTTAAGACTTCCACTGACTACACTTAGCTGGGCCATTTAAAAAGGAATAGTTTTTATGAGACCCACTCAGAGTCACATACTGTTTATCTTCAAACTTTTCCACCTAAAAGTAATAATAGTGAAGTTAATTATATGCCAAGTGCATTTCTGCCTATGAGTAATCACAACAGCTAGCATTTACAGTAGTTACTGTTTCCTGACCTATAAAGTGCTTTACACACATTAACTCAACTCTCAGTCTATGAGCTTTATACTATTAGGCCACTTTATGCCTTAGAAAATGAAGCAAAGAGAGGCTAAGAACCTGCTGGTAGGCACCAAATCAGGATTTGAATCAGTCTGGCTCCAAAGTCTATGCTTCTATCGGTTCTGTGACATACAGCACAAACCAGAGACTGCAAGTGCTTTTCTCATCAAGTATATAAACCTTCGAAGATTATTCTGATATTCAGTAATTGTATCAACTTAAAGTTAGCATCTCTAATGCCTTGTTAACCTTTTGTGCCCATTCCGAAATGATTAAATACTATAAAGTTAATATAGATAGGTGTTTCTGGATATAAAAGTGTTAACCTCCCCCCGTCACCTTAATGATGAGGCATTACTTAAAAAAAAAAAAAAAAAAGATGAGGCATTACTAAAGAATGTTTTACTACACAAAGATCTTACATAGAGAATGTATAGCCCTTTAAAATGATCCCAGAATTATGACATCACATCTACACTGATCAGAAGATAAATTTCAACTCCATTGATAAGGGTAACTCCATTAATGGGAACAACTAGACTATCAGGTAAACTGGGCTTTACAGTAAAGACAGGCAAACAGAGTAGCCATATATTTGCCCAAATCGACTTCGTATACACTATACAGAAGAACTTTTTGTATAAACTAAGCATTAACTTTGCCATCACCGTCCGAGTTCACTGCATGATGGTCCTTTAATCTCTAAAGATGTCCACTTACTCCAGATTCCTTTTTTTTTAATCTGAAATCTCTAATAACATGTTTAAGTCTTCCTAACATCTAAAAACTTGAAATTGTGTTAAAACTTTCTTAAAAACTTCAAACTTTAGCTGAAAAAAAACACATAGAATTATTAAAATTAGTTAAAATCTATCTTTTTGCATTTATCCATCAAAGAGTAACATGATATATGTGATGGTATTATCCCATCACTCCCCCAGTCTTACAGATTTATTACCTCAGAAGAGTAAAGGAGCAGCAATCAGACTTTACCAAGAACAATTTCTCCAGTGTAGGACAGCTGATCCTTGAACAACACGGAGGTGAGGGGCACCAACCCCTCATGCAAATATCTGTATGTAACTTCTGACTCCCCAAAAACTTAACTAAGAGCCTACTGTTGATGGAAGCCTTACAATGAACACATATTGTATATGTTATCTGTATCATATCCTATGTTCATACAATAAAGTAAGCTAAAGAAAATGCTATTAAAATATTAAGGAAGAGGATACACATTTATCATACTATACTGTATTTATTTTTGAAAACTGCATGTAAGCAGACCCACACAGTTTAAACCCAGACTGTTCAAGGGTCAACCGTATTTAAAAGGCTTGTGTCTCCTATCTCCAGTGTAATATTTAAAAGGCTCCCATTTATTATTGCCATTTCAATTCAACTCATGTTTTGTAAATGGCACTAGTTATTTCTAACATTAAACACTGTAAACCAAGGATCCCTTCCCAGGATAAGGATTTAAAATTAAACATTCATATGGGTTCTTTTTATTTGAAAACAGCAGGCAACAGAAGGATCAAAAATGTACAAAGGAAAGTATGAGTTCTTCACCTGGGATACACGAAGAGGAACCAATACCAATTTTATACTTGAAATTTCTGGCTATGTACATGCAAGGATTTTTTTTAGAAATAGATTCCCTATATTTTATTAAAGTGAACTCCAAAAAGGTTAATGATAAGAAGTACTGGTATAAGACATTCAATTTTGAACATAAACATCCAGGGGAAGTAAATTTTTGAAATTGTATTTATTAATGTTTTATTATACATATTATATTTTCTTAGAATTAGGGGAGGGCGAAGCCCCACTCAAGTGAGGTAACAAACTTGCCTTTACAAAACTTAATTAGAACTGACAAAGTTATGGTTAGTCCTTAATTCCTGAGAATTTGAACATTGAATTTTTTTGTGAATTTACAACAAATGTTCAAACTAATTTTAAATTACAGTATGTCTGAAAACAATATTTAACAATACGTTAGCAAAGAAAACCATCATCTAAATGTGTGGATTAACTGGTGTGAAACACTCAAGCTCTATTGCTCTGCACTTAAATAACATTTAAGTATGCTTAATCTTTCCAGAGATTTTATTTCAAATATGTGTAACTTACGCAGACTGCAGTGACATTATTTTGAGTGAATGGCAAAATAATTATCACTTTCTTCTTAATTGTACATGTCCATGGAGTTAGCATATGAACTCTATATGGTATTCATAAAATCGATAATAACTGATATGTGGGGATAATGAATACAGACACTGGATTCTCTTCCAATGGCAATTTCTATCCTTATTAAAGGAGATTATTTTAGGGAAGTCAGAGACAAAAAAAAACAGAAAGAACAATATCGTTGCAATGAAATGGTGACGAATTTGATACAAAGCAAGATCATTAATATAAACATTTATAATGAAAATATAAATTACTAATTATGCAGCATGCTTTAGGGCCATTTCTACAGTTAGTATGAATTAGAAATATTAAATGCCTTTAATCCATCCATTGTACAGAATTCTGTTAAATCATGTTTACATAATAAACAAAAAACATTTCCTACCTATTCTGTTTCTTCTGACTCAGAACAGTGAAAGTGTTTATCTTGGGCTGGGAAAGCTACCCTGCCAGTAACCAATTAATACAGATAGGGCACTGTACACCTATTCCAAAAGCTGGAAATCAAATGCTAGAATCTTGCAGGATATACCCGAAGAAATGCTTAACAGGCAAGTGCAATGGAAAAATCAAGTTTTCCCAAATGATGTTAGTATTATGTGTACTTTGTTTCCATTCTGAAAGTATCACTGTATCATATTAAAAGATTATAGGTCATGATTAACCATATAATTATTAACTGATGTAATCTTTACAAAAATAAAGCTAGTAGCCTGCCAGGAACTAAATTTATTCAAAATCTTACTGTACTTTTTAAATCAGTAAATTATTTAATTTATTAGAACTTTATTATCACAGTGGTAATTTTTTAAAAGCCTGCACAGTGCTTAATCTGGTATCTTAGATTATGCTTGGTTTAAAGAAAAAGTCTGCCCAAACCATCACCAAGATTTCAATTCAACCTAATGTAGAAGAAACCTGAGTTTGGATGTAGAAATAAAAATCCATATAATTCTCTCTGATATCATATGTAGTGCCTTCAACCAAAATTGAAGCTTCAAGCAGGACTCTATGGCTTTCTCTGAATTTTCTTTCATTTTGAGTATTAAGTAAATCTTCAATTTAAAGCAGTTGTTGGAGGTTACCTGTTCTTAAAGCGATGTAAACTAGTTATAAAATGTCTTATTAAAAGACAATAACAGCTCTTATAAGTCACATGAAATTAACAATGAATCAACTTTACACTGTACACTGAAGGTACATAACATACTTGTGCCTCACCTCTACTATCAAAACCATCTTTAAATATTCCAGCTGTAAGAATATTGGTATGTCTGCTTCATAAATTTCAGACTTCATTCATTTTGTTTAAACATGTATTTGCTGGCTATACATAGTGTATGCATTGAATTTCCAATTACTAAGACAAAAATTGATCCAAGACCTATGCAAATACAAATGAAAAACCTTCACACAGATTACAAGAGATCTGAGGCAGCCGTTCAGGAATGCAGAGTGGCCCTTCCATGGCTTCACTTCAGATAAACCTCCACAGGCACATCTGCCAGCCTAAAGTCCAGGAAAAAATCGCATTTAAAACCTCATTCTCCACTTGTGAAATGTAAAGAGAGCCTTTGGAAGAAGGATAGACTTAACTTTGGAGAACTGCTTTAAAGAGTTGCAACATCCACCGATTACCAGAGATGCTGCCCAGGAAACACTTCTTCATTAACTCATTAACATCATTTCACCCGTAACAGTACTGACACGATCCTGATGATCTCAGACGGGCAACACATACCATCAGTATCATTTCACAACAGGATCTGCAGACACAGTGCTCTCGGACAGGTCTCCATTGCTTGTTTTTGTCTCTTCTGGAAGCATGGATAAAAATAACAACAGACAGATTTATGTTTATTTTTTTAAATGAATTAAGCAAAAATTGAGAAGGACTGCATTGCTAAATTTCAAATTAAGAAAATGGGCACCTACCAAATAGTTCCCTAACAGTAGTTCCCTAAAGTATATTGAGTTATTTACCTTAATTTTTTAGAAATCTAAGCTAACTATTGCAAATGTAATATTCTGACCAGTACTTACTAAGGGTACAGAATTGTGAGAAATCACAACTGCCTCCGGGGTGGAGTCTCACACACATCTGAAGGCATGCTGCCTCTTGGCTGGTTCCCCCAGTCAGGCCAACAAATCACTATTACAGTGCACTGCTGTTACTGATAGAAACACTGCTACAAATTCACATATAAAATTGTCCAGAATAGGGGCGCCTGGGTGGCTCAGTGTAAAGCCTCTGCCTTTGGCTCAGGTCATGATCCCAAGGTCCTGGGATAAGGCCCTGCATCGGGCTCTCTGCTCAGCGGGGAGCCTGCTTCCTACCCCCTCTCTCTCTCTACCTGCCTGCCTCTCTGCCTACTTGTGATCTCCGTCTGTCAAATAAGTAAATAACAAAAAAAAAATTGTCCAGAATAAATAACTTTCCATTTGGGTTTATAGTTTATTTTTTAAAGCAGGTTTTTACAATAATTACATAAAATGAACTCCTGGGTTTTTTTGTGCAAAATGTCACATGCATATACTTCATTAACAGAGGAAAACTATCTCATGTCTCCTGCAGCTCTGAGTACACATCTGAGCAACTTTAGCTAAGACAGAGTCCTAAAACAGAAGAGCCCAAACATATGGGTGAAATGCATCAACCAGGATCACAGACTTCATTAAAAAGAGTCCAAAGCAAGGAGTTCCACGGAGACGCAAAGGTTTGTCTTGATGCCTGAGGCCTGAAAGGAAGGATCTAAGCCGTCTGCAGGGTCTTCCCAGTAAGCTCAGCTGGAGACAAGCTTCTGGCAGGAAAACACCTAAGCAGAACCTAAGCAATAACTGACTTTCCTCAAAATTTAGATCAAGCTCACTCAAATTCTTCCAATTTACCTTAGCTTTAGAAAATGACCTATTCATGTAAGAAATACTGAACATCTTCCAGGTACCAGCATGAAATCACTTTCAAGCACATGATTATTACTTAGTCTAGACTCCAAAAATGCTTGCATATCCAAATTATTAACATAATATTTAATTTATGCAACATTATCAGGGAATACGTTAATTGATATAAGTGGTCTACCCAAGAGAATCACCTCTATTTAGTGTAAAATATATACATATCTTAAAATTTAACAAAATAAGATTAATAAAGCATTTTATGAAATACTAAGTTTTACGCCTTGATTTATGAAATACAAGAGAACAGGAAAAAGGGCAAACATGAAAACTCAACTCAGTTGCTGTACTTAGTTTTGAGCTTCCAAGCAAAGAGGAAAACCTAAGTTAAATAATTTCTGGAACAGAAAAGAAGAAATATCCATTCTTCAGGGAAGACAACTGTTCCTAAATTTTTTATCTGAGAGAAATGTATCATGTGAGTCCTTAAGTATGAAATAAGCAATTTACATCATCCTACAAAGAATACAATGGGTAGGATCCTTTCTGTAACGACCCAGTTCATGGATATGACAATCAGTTATCAGGACTACACTGCGCTCTGATTCTGGCTATGGTGGAGGGCGGGAGGCCTTGAACCACGACACTACACAGAGCCCCAAGTGCTTTACTACCTCCTCAGTCACCTGTCCCGTCTCATTCAGTCTGTGTCTAGTTATCAACAGCTCTGCCTTCAGAAAACACTTAGTGTTCCGCCTAATCGGTTCCTTCTTGTCAGCCACAAGTTGAAGGGTGAAAGAAAATCTAAACTTGCTAAATTTTATTTAAATTAAGAAAAGATGAAAATGAATAAAAAGTTACCCCAGAATGAAATGTAAAAACAATGTAAATTTCTTGTTGGTTTCACAAATTATCCATGTAGGCTGTACTTTTATTTTTTTTAAGGTATTTCTTATTTTCCAAAAAGAAAAGGAAGCTGGGATTCTGACTACCACATTTGTGGCTATTATTAAAGAAAGATTTACTGCCTTTCCAAATTTAAGCCACTCACTGACCTTTCTCTTTCTTTTCTTGGTTTTCTTCAGCTGCAGTCTTGTCTGCTCTGAAGAAAATTCTTGCACTGCTCAGTGAAAAATAGAGCAATTCAAATTCCTAAATAAATTAAAAAAAAAGTAAAATAAAAGCTGAAAACATTATAGCAAAATATTAAAATTATTAGAGATCTATATAACTTCTAAAGAGCTTTAGTATAAATCATAAATACAGAAACTGAGCTGGGGCGCCTGGGTGGCTCAGTTGGTTAAGCGGCTGCATTCGGCTCAGGTCATGGTCTCTGGGTCTGGCACAGACCCCCAGGTCAGGCTCCCTGCTCAGCAGGGAGTCTGTTTCTCCCTCCCTCCCCCTGGCTCCTACTCTCTTTCTCTCAAATAAAATATTAAAAAAAGAAAGAAAAAGAAACTCAATGAAGTAATCCCATCCATTTTTAATATGGAATCAAATGGCTTCCAAATGCCATTTTTTAAAAAATATAATTACCACTATTCATCTCATTTGTTTAAAAGGGGGTTTAGGATTTGTTTTTTCAGCTATCAAGCAGATTTGACTATTACTCTCCTCTACCTGTAGACAGACATCCAGGCGCTTCTGAGTGAGATTCATGGTCTGTAGTAGTTTTTCATCTTGACTAGCTGACTGCACATTCTGTTGCTTAGCAACTGCTCTTATCTCCTTTAGGTACTTCTCTCTAACAGACTGGAACCAGTGAAGTGAGTCAAATTCCTGGTACTGATCCAAAAGCTTCAATATGTAAGCCACACCTAAGTGATTAGCAAAACCAAAGCTAAATTATAAAGAGTTCAAAAGTTGTATTCTACTCCTTTAAAGAAAAAAAAGATACCAAAGTATAAAGAACTAAAAATAAGCCAATCAAGGAAAAAAAAAAACAAAACAAAACAGGCTATGAAGATCACTTAGAGAGAACATGGATGGAAGGTTGGGGAAAGACTTCCATTGCTAAATACCAGCAGCTGAGGAAGCTACAGGGAAACTCAACACAAGATGAGAAAACTCTTAAAACCACCACAACGACACAGTCTAAATATTAGGTCCAACAGACTAAGTGATTAGCAATACCAAGGGGGAATGAATGATAGTTATAAAATAATGGAAAACAAGTACTACTAATCAGATGACCCAGTTAAAAAATAAAGAGTAAACACTGCTCAGGAAAAACAAATCTACAAAGGGCACACAGTCTTATTAAGCAAGTGTTTCTAAAAATCCATTATAATAGGTGACCATAAAATTAATGGAAAAACAATTCCATTAAGCTTACCCATGGCAAAGCCATCATCAGTAAAAGCAGCTCCAATTTTATTTTTTTTATTCAATTTCTCCTTGCAGCTAATGGAATGCTCTACAAAGTTGAGGGTCTGAAAAGATATATTAGAGAAACAACTGTGCTGGAGTATCTTCAGAATTTAGTTCTTAAAACAGACATTTCAAAAATTATAAACAGGATCTTTTCTAGGTCCCTGTCCTTTTGATTTTAGACATCTTCCTCATATAAAGAGACTCCCGGGAGATCACAATCTGTACCAGTATCTTTCAATGGCTCTTTAACAAGCACTGCCCTAATCACCAATCACCACATACCCCAAGCACGGTGTCCCATATATGAGGACATTGAGGTTTAAGAGGCTGAGTAATTTGTCCAAAGTCATACTTTAAGTGAAAGCTGGAGCCACTTCATTCTAAATACTATTTATCATACTCTTTATGGTTAAAAAGAATTAGTAGTCATTTGGATAAATGAATTCCCCCCAAAAATGCTTCCCTAAAAATTCAACTCCTACAAAATGCCATCAAAGAGTCCATACTCTAGAGCCACTTTCTCATCAATGAGAGAAATACTGTGTATCTGTATTGTCCAACACAATAAGCCACTAGCCATATATGGTCACTGAGTGCTTGAAATATGGCTAGCAAAACAGAGGAACTAGATTTTTTTTATTTTATAAAATTCGAATTAATTTAAGTAGCCATTTGTGGCTATACAAGGATAGCACAGCTCTAGAAGGGAAAAGAGACATGTTCAGGAATCACTGTGATGCACTGTGAAAGATACTATACTAGCCTGTGCTGGAAACTTAGTATCCAGTCTCAGGTTTTTTGCCTGAGAAACTCACTGGGAAATTAATTAGATTCGTGAAATCTCTACCAACTATTACTTAAATCTTTTTGGGGTAGCTCACTGATGTTTGTCTTTCTTCTGGAATCAGATGACAAACTCAAGCACAAGCACTGTGTCCTGTACATCCCTGTAGTGCTGTCCACCCACCCGTCGCTGATGGGCTCGGACAGCGGCCCGGCAACACTCCACTCCTCCATTAACGCATCTGCTGTTTACTATGGTTTCAGTACACCGTCCTTCAACTTCAAGAAATCTAATGACAAGTCACCCTAAGTTAACTACACTGTTATAAAAGCATAACCAAGACAGATTGGCCTCCGGTTTGACACTATTTTAGGATGAAAAGATAATATTTGCTACATCACAATTACAACACATAATTATGATAAAGCATTAACAATTATGCTAGAGCATGAACAATAAACATATTACAAAAGAGTAGAAAAGAACATTTACAAAGAAAAAAGCAGTCCACAGACCATCGACTGCTTTCAAAGGACAAAAATGATAGTAATATGTAAGAAACTACGTTAACAAGTCAGGCAGCAATATGAAAATTTATTACTCTTGATCAAAGTAGATGTAATCAAAAGTTACATTTGTCTAGTGATATTTAGATTTTAGAGCTACCCATTTACAAATTTTTTAAAAAACAGTTTCATTATAGAAATCTTTAGGGAAACATAACTCTTACTGCTAGTATGCCGCTCTAATCTCTTGACTCCATTTTCCCCATTGCAACAACTCTACGATGTGATTTGGAGTAACCTGAGCTGTACTTAGACGGCAACTATATAGAATTAGAGCAGTGCACACTATTATACTATGAAGCAGCACTTAAAATTTCATCTAAATGTTAGTATTTACTACTGTATAGAAAGAACTTGTCCTTAAACAGTAATACTTTTAAGAGATGTGTGAGAAATAACTTCATATTTTAACAATTAGAAATAAGTCTGCGTTCATCACTTAAAATGATTACATAGTATAATCAGCCCAAAGATATTATGGTGTGTGTGTGTATGTATATATATATACACATATGTGTGTGTGTGTGTGTGTGTGTGTGTGTATGTAAACTGGCGTACACTCAATTTAAATAACACTAAATTTTTCCAGCAGTTACCAACAAAAATCCATCTCAACTGTAAAATAAGTTTCATTCTACATAGCTAGTTAAGTAAAATTCCTAGGCCGCATTCACTGAGATCACATTTAAGTAACAAAGTCTATATGCATTTCCTGCTATAAAGAAACTGGATCTATTTTCTAACTTAAAAAAAAAAAATCACTAAAAATACTCACCAGAGGGGGAACAATGATATAGAAATTTCGAAGATGTATATTCTTTGGCCTTCGAAATTCCGGAGCAAAAACATCTACAAGCATTTTGAAATACTCCGTGCCTTCAGCAGAATTTCGTGTGTGATCACTGAGGACTGAATCCAAATGCCTAAAATACAAAAAACATTATTTACTGGTTCCTTTCTCAAAAAGAAGATATGGCTGGCTGGCTGGCTGGCTGGCTATCTATCCATCTATCTGGCGAGAGACACAGAGAGAGCACGTATACAAATGCGCAAGGGTGGGGAGGTGGGACAGAGGGACGAGAGAATCTTAAGCAGGCTCCACACCCAGCACAGAGCTTGACATGGGGGATGCAATCTCATAACCCTGAGATCATGACTTGAGCCGAAATCAAGAGTCAGACCAAATGAACCACCCAGATGCCTCAAGTCTCCCAATTCTTGATTTCGGCTCAGGTCATGGTATCTCAGGGCTGTGAGATCCAGCTCCACACCTCAGGCCCCATGCTCAGCAGGGAGTCTGCTTGAGATTCTCTTCCTCTCCCACTGCTCTTCCCCCCAACCCACACATGCATGTGCACTCTTTCTCTCTCTCTCAAATAAATAAATCTTAAGGAAAAAAAAAAAAAGAGTCAGACATTTAACCAACTGAGCCACCCAGGTGTCCCGAAAAGGTATGGCTTTTTAAATCCATCTCTTACCATCTTAGATGAGAATGCTCAAAAGTATAAAACATTATCAAAGACATTTTTAAGTCAGTTTCCTTGGAGTTCAGAATGAATTCATTTTCATATAAAAAAAAAAGCTGATTGCTATTGCTTATTAACTTAGTCCCTAAAATAAAATACGTAGGGCATCTTAGAACTTAAATAGTTTTGTATTTCTTCTTCCCACAGTAAGTCCTATAGAATTCCATTTCATTGTAAATAAATTCCTCTTCATTTTAAGTGTCTTCACTAACACTTCATCTGTACCTCCCTACCTCAACTGGAACCTGGCCCCTTTTCAAGAACTTAGCTTCCCACTTAACGTTCAGAATGATTAGCTGCTTTTTCTCCTTCATCCATCATTTATACCTACCACCACTTTCAAATTATTCCCCTACCACCAAAAGGTAGAAATCTCTCCTTTGAGACTCACACGATCATCCCATTTTATCCAACTACCTAACTACTCCTTCCTGAAAGCAGGCATCTACTAATTAACCTTTTAAACCACTTCCCTACCTTTCTTTATCTTAGACTACGATAAGTATTTTTGTTCTCCATTATTCTGGAAGGCTTCATTGTCCATTTAGATACTCGACTCATGATCATAATCCCACAACTTCTTGACTTCACCTGCCACGCACTCTCCTTCACGCGATGTCAGTCTTCCATTCCTTTGTATGGATCTGGACCTTGCTATTACCAGACAGCTTTACCCTACAGATCTTTTTTTTTTTTTTTTTAAATGAGAATTCAGTAATATTAATTTATATATTTAAATTTCTTTTCAGTGTTCCAGAATTCATTGTTTATATACCACACCCAGTGCTCCATGCAATACATGGCCTCCTTAATACCCACTGCCAGGCTCACCCATACCCCTACCCCCTTCCCTCCAAAACCCTCAGTTTCTCAGAGTCCACAGTCTCTCATGCTTTGTCTCCCTCTCTGATTTCCCCCAACTCACTTCTCCTCTCCATCTCCCCATGTCCTCAGTGTTATTCCTTATGCTCCACAAGTAAGTGAAACCATATGATACTTGACTTTCTCTGCTTGACTTATTTCAATCACCATAATCTCCTCCAGTCCCATCCATGTTGACACAAAAGTTGGATATTCATCCTTTCTGATGGAGGCATAATACTCCATTATGTATATGGACTATATCTTCTTTATCCATTCATCTATTGAAGGGCATCTTGGCTCTTTCCAATTTGCTGCTATGAACACTGGGGTACAGATGGCCCTTCTTTTCACTACATCAGTATCTTTGGGGTAAATACCCAGTAGTGCAATTGCAGGGTTATAGGGAAGCTCTATTTTTAATTTCTTAAGGAATCTCCACATTGTTTTCCAAAGTGGCTTTACCAACTTGCATTCCCAACAGTGTAAGTGCCCTAGAGATCTTAAGACAATATCCCACCTCTCTGACCTCTTGCAACTGCTTCAAAAATATTTTTAAAAGGTCATCAATTTTTAAATGAATGACATCATTTAATAAGAGAAAACAGTCTGATTTTCTTCTTTGACATACAAGCCACAAACTAATAATTTCAGGACACAGGACTTTAAATATATTATTAACTGTACATGACTTATTTAATTTGGCAAAAAACTAAGTTATCTAATAGACTATTTCAAACCAAATCTTGTGCTGGGGCCTTATTCTCATAAATATGGACACACTTTTTCCATTTCTTTTCATTTAAAAACGTTTTAGGCCTACTGAAAAGTTAAAATATAGTGTACTAGACACCTATTTACCCCTCACCTAGATTCACAATTTAACACCTGTCACATTTTCTTTTGCCCAAAACATTTCAAGTTGGCAGATTTCATGTCATTAAGCCCACAAATGTCTTAATATGAATCTGTTAAAAACCAAGACATTTTCTTACAAAGCCACAATGTATCATTACATCCCAAAGTAAAATACAGTATTACCTAATGTACACAAACTGCAACTTCCCCAATTATCCCCCAAATGTTCTTTTTTTTTTCCTAAGATATGACTAAGGATTACCCACTGCATTTGGTCGTCTGGTCTCTTTAGTTTCTTAATCTAGAAGAGTCTCTTGGCTTTTTTTGTCCTTTATGACGTGATATTTTTTAAGAGTCCAGGCCAGGTGTTTCATAGAATACCCCACACTCTGAATGTCTCAGATGGTCTCCTCATAATAAATTCAGAGTAAACCTTTCTGGCAAGAACACAACATAGGAGCTTGCTATTACACTCATTAGGAGGCTCCATAATACCAGTGTGTCTTGTTAACTGGTGATACCATGTTTGATCGCTTGGCGCAATACATCAATCTCTCTAAAGATAGTTTTCCCTTTTGTGGTTGGTTATTAAGCAATTTGTGGGATAATCTTCTGATAGTGAACGAATACTCTGTTCTCCTACACTGTTTCATTGATGATTTTTATCTGGTTTCAAGCATTATAGTGGTGGTTGCAAAACAATGACTTCTCCCTAGATTTTCTCATCCCTTCTGCACCTATTAGCTGGCATTCTTCTGTAAAAAAACGAACTTTTTTACAAAAAGTTCTGCTCTTCACCTTTCTTACTACCACTAGGGCTCATGATTTTTTTATACAATGTATTATAATCAATTTCTATCATTTTTTTATTAGCTTATTTTTTGAGAGACAGCATGCAAGTGCACAAGTCGGGGAGAGGCAGAGGAAGAGAGAGAATCTTACACAGACTCTCCACTGAGCTCAGACCCTGACAAGGGGCTCGATCCCACAACCCTGAGATCATAACTTGAGTCAAGAGTTGGACATTCAACTGACTAAATCACCCAGGCACCCCTGCCATTATTCTTTTTGAGATTCAAACTGTCTCCACTTTGTCCAGGGGTGCCCTTTCCTGCCTGAGTCAAAAAACTGTTACAATTATTAATAATGAAATTTACAGTTTTCTAAATAATTTCTTAACAATTCTACATGCCTCTCTCAACTTTTAAATTGAGTTCCAAACTCACTACTCAAGTGTGTAGGTCTGCACTGTCCAATAAGATAGCCATCAGTTATTTACATTTAAATGAAATAAAATTTTAAATTCAGCTCCCTCATCCCATTAGCCCCATTTCAAGTGTTCAATAGCTATATGTGGTAGTGGCTACTGTACTGGACAACACTACTCTAGATTACATGAAATGAAGGACTGGTATTCTAGAACTGTGCTGGCAAACAAATATAAAAAAAGTTCAACAGTGAAATGAATTTTATTAATGAGATATTTGCCTTTTTTTTTTTTTTTACACTAAATCCCCAAAATTAGTTATATACTTTATACTTCAACACAGTTCGATTTGGACTAGTCACATTTCAGGTGCTCAATAGCCACAGTGGCTAGAGGCTACCATATTACCATGTTCTAGAAGATTCCTTTTTAATGAAGTTGGAAAAATCTCATAATACTGTAGTCTTAAAAAAATTGTATCTCATAAACTGAGACCATAACTTGTATAATAAAAACACAAAAATATAAGTATATGTATATTACTGTCTAATCTTCCCTTTAAAATGTTTTTATTATAAAAATATACTTTTTAGGGGCACCTGAGTGGCTCAGTGGGTTAAGCCTCTGCCTTCAGCTCGGGTCATGATCTCAGGGTCCTGGGATCAAGCCCTGCATCCGGGCTCTCTGCTCAGCGGGAAGCCTGCTTTCCCCCACCCCACCTGCCTCTGCTGCTTGTGATCTCTGTCAAATAAATAAATAAAATCTTAAAAAAATATATATATATGTGTGTATATATATATATATATACATATATATATATATATATATATATACTTTTTAAATCTCCAAATTCAGATTATTTCAAAATTAGAGTACCTTGCTGCTTTTAATGTTTCTTCTGCAAGACCTTCTTCTTTCACTAATTCTTCAAAATTTACAATATCTTCGAGATCAGGCACAAATCTAAGAATTTGGGAAATAATTTTATTAAGTTAAATATGTACAACTGACATAGATATGAAAGTGGTATTGTAAGACTCTAAATTTTTCAACCATATATTTGGAAAGAACTTTCCATTTTAGTTATATTATTAATATAACCAATTTAATTCCAAAATTGACTTTCAGATATGAATAACCAAATTTTAATCCTTAAAGTCATGTAATCTTTAGAACCATTCAGAAACTGTACTGATAAGTTAACCATGACTTTAAGAGAAATAAAGATTTTCAAGGATCTGCTATAGTCTTAAAATTCAAGAAAAAAATTTAACCAGTAGAATTAATGGTTTTCTCCCATATTTTAAATCAAAATATATCAATAAGAAAAACTTCTTCACAATATCATCCACAATAAAGATAAATTAAAGGACATAAAATTTTTATATGGCATAAGCAAGGCAAAAGTGATGTTTGCATCCATACCTAATGGCATTGCTGCTACAGTGAAGGCCGCCAGATCTTATCATCCGTATATAGCCCATAGCATTACCTTAAAAATGACACACACATACAAAACAGATATTTATACAAATAATTCTAAACTCCAAAAGTCAGGAATACAGTCATTCATAGCATGGCTTTACCACTCTTAAGTACCAAAGGATTCTTGTCTGTTTTACTTTAGTTCTTACTCTATAAAAGTAAAACTTACATTATTTGTGTGCCTAAAATATAAATACATATACTTAAACACAGCTATGTCAAAAATTATATGTGAATGACATCTGATGAACAAATTCATTAAATGTTGACTACTTTTTTAAAAAACAAATAGGGGCGCCTGGGTGGCTCGGTGGGTTAGGCCTCTGCCTTCGGCTCGGGTCATGATCTCGGGATCCTGGGATCAAGCCCCACAATGGGCTCTCTGCTCAGCAGGGAGCCTGCTTGCCCTTCTCTCTCTGCCTGCCTCTCTGCCTACTAGTGATCTGTCTGTCAAATAAATAAATAAATAAATAAAATCTTTAAAAAAAAAAGTCAAATAATTTGAAATTTCTATGTCAATAATTTCTTCCTCATCACATTGAGTGCCTCCCTCTCTCTTTCCTCCCTTGCCACCCCCATACATGCAAAGGGAAATGATATCAAGAAATCTTGATGCTTCCAAATTATATCTCCAAGCTTGGACTACTCCTCCAGGTTTTTTGATCCAATGCCTATGCCCACATGACTAAGAAGAATTTTTAATTTAATATGTTTAAGTCAAAATCACCCTGTTATATTTCCTATCTCAGAAACTGACATTTCCATCCTTTCAACTGCTCAGGCAAAATGTCCTGAAGTCATTCCTGACTCCTTTCTTTCTTTCATACTTCATATCTAATCAATGGGCAAATTATAATAGGTCTACTTTCAGAACGTTCATAGCTATGACCTTATTCCAAAGCACCACATCTCTTGCTTACACCTCTGTAATATGCAAAGACTCCCTGACTTCCCTCCTTCTACCTTTAGCATCCTGCTTCCTAATCCCTTATGTACATAGCAGCAGTGCTGGTGGTTCTTTTCAAACTAAGCTGGAACATATCCTTTCTTTTCTGAAAACTCTACAATGGCTTTCCATCTCTATAAAATTCAAATTTCTTATGTGGTCAACAAAGCCCTGTGTGATCCTGCCCCTTGCTGCTGTTCTGATGTCCTGCCCTACAACTCAGGACTTTACTAACCCTTCCATTTTGGCCCCTATTTCCCAAAAATGCTAAACAGACTCAGGACTTTGGCACTTATTGTCGCCTCTCTCAGATACGCTCTTTCCTTCCCCGAATATGCACATGGCTTATTCCCTGATGTTATTTAGGTCCTGCTCAAGTATCACCTCCTTAGAGCTTTCCCTGAACATCACTGAACAGCAATGTGCAGAACCATTACATCTCCTTACCCAGCAGTTAACACTGACATATTCTGTATCTTTTTTTGTCTCTCCCAACTGGCATGCAAAATCCATGACACAGCTTCTGTTCTCACTGCTCCATCCCTAGAGCCAACATATCCTGGCACATGGTACGAATTCACTAGTACAGTTGACCCTTGGACAACATGGGAGTTAGGGGCGCCAAACCCCCATCCCTGCATAGCTGAAAATCTGCATTTAACTTCTGACTCCCCTAAATTTAACTACTAATAGCCTACAATTAACCAAAAGCTTTAATTAGTGACATAGTCAATTAACACATTTTTTGTATGTTAGGTGTATTATATACTGTGTTTTTATAATAAAACCAAAGAAAATGTTATTAAGAAAATCATAAATCTCCTCATCTGTTTAATTAAGCTCTATAGGGCAGAAATTTTGTTCAGTGCCATATATATCACAAGTACCTAGAAACATTTGTTGTCCTCAATAAATACCTGTAGAATGAATGTGTAGTAATGCCAATAGCATTGTGAGAGCACTCAGAACCCTTTGGCACACAGTAAGTGCTCAATAAATGTTAGTGGTGGGGTGATTATGTCAGCAGGCAGGTTATTAGACTAAGTGACTTTTCCTTTTGCTCCCAACTCTGAGATTTCTTACTCTTTTTCTCAAGATATTTAACAGACTCAAGATATATAACAGACTCAAAAACACATCACTATGCTTTACAAGCATTTCTATTTCTATTTATACTATATTTATATAATTATATTATATATTATATTATATTACAAGAATTTATATTTTCTAAGAAGAGAAGAATTTCTAAGAAGAAGAATTTATATTTTCTAAGAAGAGAATAAAGAATAAAACCCTGGAACAAAGTGAAAAGGATAACATTCACAAAACCCTGGAACAAACTGAAAAGGATAATATTCACGGTATGTTGAATGCATCCTGGTGGCAACTGAGGTGACACTATTTTTTGTGTGTTGGGGGGAATTATTTTGATGTGTACTGTGGGAAAATGACCAGCATAGTAAGCTCATAATTTAAGGACTACTTCTTAAGAAAAAATTATACCTTAAAAAATATAAAAATATTAACTAAGTAATAGTGCAAGCAGTACTCACATGTGGAAAAAAACCTCTGACATTGGTATGCAAGTAAATGAAGTTTTAAGCAACAATGCTTTAGAAAAACAGCTCTTCATCTGAGGCCCATGGACTCTAACTTTAAGCACCTGAACTCTGGTATAATAACATGCAAAACTGTAGGCATAATACATGGTTCTGGGGGAAACCAAACCAGAGTTTTCATCAGATTCTCAAAAAGGGTTAAGATCTATTGCTCCAGAAGTTTATAATCTAATATGACATCAAATGTCTCTATGAAGAAAAGTGTACTTGTGGAATAATACCTCATTATTCAATTGTTTAAAATTTAAAAAAAGGGGCGCCTGGGTGGCTCAGTGGGTTAAAGCCTCTGCCTTCGGCTCAGGTCATGATCCCAGGGCCCTGGGATCGAGCCCCATATCGGGCTCTCTGCTCGGCAGGGAGCCTGCTTCCTCCTCTCTCTCTCTCTGCCTGCCTCTCTGCCTACTTGTGATCTCTGTCAAATAAATAAATAAAATCTTTAAAAAAATAAATAAAATAAAATAAAATTTAAAAAAAACTATAAATGTTAAATTCTCTAAGTTCTTGTACTAATACATAATAGAAATGTCTACTATGTAAACCAATTAAATTATAAAATTTAAGCTAGTGTTCAGTGATTTCACTCCAGAACTAAATCTTTCCAATATCTTCCCCACCAGTAAATTTAAAGCCCTGTGAGAATGAAGGCTATCTCTATTTTCGGCATCTAGAAGAGCATGATTTTACCAAACTGTTATCAATAAGAATTTACCAACTGCTTGAAGTCTGTAACTGTAAAGAATATTAAACACCTTTGGATTTAAGCTAAAAGAACCCTGCTTAAGTCCGAGCAACACTATTTCTCTGAGCTTCTCTTTTTTCATCTTTAAAATGATGATTACATGCCTCTCACTTAGGGTTTTTGTGAGGACATTTCCAGAGATAATGTGTGTGGGAAGCTCAAGTAAGTATAGTTTTGTTAATCTCTGATTACTAAATGTAGTTCCTGCTTTTAAATATGATGTAACACATTTCAGAAAGACACGTTCTACCTGTGAGGCAGGACAGCTCAAATTATATACACATATGAAAGGATGTAACACAGAAAATTATAATATTTAATATTTCATCTTTAATTAAACTGATCCATAAGTAATGTGACTTACTTATATTAATTAACTTTCCATATAAATTATTTTATACCTTTGCACTTAGGCTGTAACTTCAGGGAACCAATTTTTCTTTTCTTTTTTTTTTAAGATTTTAGTTATTTATTTGACAGAGAGAAAGACAGAGAGAGAGCACAAGCAGGGGGAGCAGGCAGAAGGAGAGGGAGAAGCAGGCCCCCCACTGAGCAAGGAGACCCAATGCAGGACTTGATCCCAGGACACTAGGATCATGACCTGAGCTGAAGGCAGATGCTTAACCAACTGAGCCACCAAGGCACCCCAGGAACAAGTTTTTAAAGCCCAAAGCAGTGCCAATGAACAGGGTTAAGTACCTAATAAACAGTTACCGGCTGACTATTATGAGCATGATATTTGAGATAAGTTAAATATATTTTTAATTTAATTGAAGAGATTTTATTCAACATATATTAGTCCACAGTCTATCAATTATTTCTGTACCAATAGTCTAATCATACTTGAAAAACTTCTGGTAAGAACATCACTCTAGTGGGATAAAATTGATCTCAGGCACTCATATATTAAGTTGATTACTTGTATGGGATATTTAAGCAAAAAGATTCTTGGAATTTGTATTTGTATTTCCCAACTCTTTTATAATAACTTACCAATCTGGCTAATGAGTTGCCTGAACTGATCAAGGTAGCTTTGTCCCTCTGGGGTAATTCCAAGTTTTCTGATGCCTCGATTGAATTTTTCTGCTCTTTCAAAAGGATACTAAAGAGATAATTTAAAGATTACCTTTATTAATAAAGACCCCTAAAGCATAAATTGCCTATAAATTCAACCACTAAAATCAACCATGCTAATACCACTTGCTTCTAATTTTTTATTTCCATTGTGCTTAGAAAAAAAATCACTCAAATCTAATGACAAAAAATTTATAGCACAAAAATTACCAATATCCAAGGTCAATATAAATTAAACTTCTTTTTGCCACTAGCTAAGGAAAATAATTATTATTAAAGTCACCAAATTTAAGTTTTGCACCACCATTATTAGTCTCCCAACATCCAACTACTCTAATAGATAGTCAAAAGAAACCAATTCCTCCTAGAAACATTTCTTCAGAGATGTCCAACCAAGTTCCTGTGGGCTGAAGAGGTAGTATATATATAAATACACTCCTTCCCAAATAATACACATTAGCTAAGCTAAAATATCTAGTTGCCATCACCAATAAAAAAAAAGATTTTTCAAGTCTTAGCTGATTAAAAGTTAGGAAATCACTCATTTTATACTAAAAACAAATGGACACAATTCTTAACAAACAGAATGATAATTTCTCTGAATACTAGGAATTTATTCCAATAAAAAGGAGACAAATTCTCCACTGATAACTGTAATCTGTAATTTTATTAGTTATTTTACTAGAAAGTAGTATTTTACTGCTTTGACACTGATGAGAACTACTAGAGGGTTGCAATTAGGTAATGCTTAAGAGTAATTAAAATAGTTCCTTATGTGGCAAATCAAATATAAAACTCATCTAATAAGCATGTTGGTTCTCTATTCGCACGGCTACATGCATCTATACTAGTACCACTCAGATTTCTCTTCATTATTAGAAAACTCAGCCCAGAGGGTGAAGGGAAAAGGGCATTCTTATAAATTATAGATGGGAATATCAACTGGTACAGTGTTTTTAGAGTATGTAGCAACATGTATCAGAATTTCAAATATTCGTATTATATGCCCTAGAAATTTCTCTTCCAGAAATTTACCTTTCAGAATTTTAATAGTCTCCAAATACACTGAGATAAATATGTAAGGATGTTACCTGCAGCACCGTTAATAACACGAAAAAAATAAGAAAAACCTAAATATTTGTCAGTTGTTAAAAAGAATGAGGCAGATCTATATGTAAAAAACTATGATAAGCATATTGTAAAATAATCTGTGTAGTATTACACCATTTTTGTTAGGAAAAAAAGTAGTACATGTAGGGGCAAAGAGCTATGTTTATCACACAGACATCTAGAAGCATCACATCACAATATTAACAGTAACTGCCTCCAGAGAATGAAAGTGAGAGAAAGACAAATGAGGGAGATCATTCAGTTTATGCACTCTATGTTATTTAAATGTTTCAAAGTATGTTTTGCTTCTGCGTTATTTAAAATAAATAAAGTAACACCTGGTTACACTGATCCTTACACTGTAGCCTACAGAGAATGCAAAAAGTAAGAAATTATAAGGGGAAATACAAGAAACTGGGGAGACCATACCTAGGAGACATTATTGTGAAAAATAATTGAAAAAAATGAAAACCCCACTACAGAGTATCATAATGAACTTCAGCATAAACATCTGCTATATACTCAAGGGTTGAATCAAACTACCTTAAAAAGAATATGTGAAAATACCTTATGATCATTTTGGTCCTTGATTTCCCTGAAAAACCGAATATCTTTAATCAACCGAGATTTGATATGTTCATCATACATAAATTGGCTGAATATATAGAACTTCTTTTTCAAAAATTGGTAGGTGAAATTAACCTATAAAATTGAAATACAAGAAATTGGGCAAAGTTAATATAAAAATTAATCTCAAATCAATGTGACTGAATAACTTATCTATAACACTATACGAGTTTTCATAGCCTAATATTTACAAAGTCTAATTCACACTGGAAATAATAAATGAAGTTTTTTTACTGCCCAAGATTACAAAACTTTCTATAAGCTCCCCTTAAATATTTTAACTACACAAAAGGGGGAAAAAAAGGAAAATATTTTCCTACCAGAAATAAGAGTTATAGTGAGAATCAAAAACTCAGATTCAACACTTTAGTTTTTAAGTCATAAATCACCATCAGAAGTTTCTGTTCCTCCATCTGCAAGACTACTTATTACTAATCTACATGTCTAGGATGATAAGATACATGGTGCTCTTTGAACTCTTCTGAAGGAAGACTTTCAATTATTTACCCAGGAATATTCTGAGCACCTCTATGTGCACAGCACAATCTCTCCTCTCATGCTAGACATGGTGCTTGTCATCATGAAGTCTATATTCTAGCAGGAGTGACAGACATTTTAAGCAAGTATATGTTAAATAAATTATTAAATATCTACTACATAATTCATACAATGAGAAGTTCCAGTGCTTTGAGATTGAATAATAAAAAGCCCTGACCTAGACTCAGAAAATCCTGAAAAGGTTGAATTTGAGCTGAAATTAAAGCCATAACATAGGATTACTTCTGACCTAGAGATGGAAGTCCTATATTAATTTTCATCTCCTCCACTCTCCTCCAGCCTACTGTTGTGGCAAATATATGCCATTTTTAACAATCTTCATTTACCCAGTTTTAGAAATAGGTGCTTTCTTGTAACCTTTCTTGTGGCTTAAACACTGCTCTTTCTTTTTATCTATTTATTATTTTTTATTTAAGTTCAATTAATTAATATATAGTGTATTATTAGTTTCAGGGGTGGAGTTCAGGGATTCATCAGTCTTATATAATACCCAGTGCTCATTATATCACATGTCCTCCTTAATGTCCATCACCCAGGTACCCCATTCCCCCACGACCTCCCTCTCTTTCAGCAACCCCTCAGTTTGTTTCCTATGATTAAGAGGGTGCCTGGGTGGCTCAGTCTTTTAAGCATCTGCCTTCAGCTCAGGTCATGATCCCAGGGTCCTGGCTCCCCGCTCAGTGGGGAGTGTCTGCTTCTCCCTCACCACCCCCCCACACCGCTTGTGTTCTCTCTCTCACTGTCTCGCTCTCCTACTTTGTCAAATAAATAAATTTTTTTAAAAAGAGTCTCTTATCATTTGTCTCTCTTTCTCTGATTTCATCTCGTTTCATTTTTCCCCTCCCTTCCCTATGATCCTCAAACATTGCTTTTTCTTGATCTCCTTATTACTATTCATGTTAGTAGAAATAGTCTCTTCTTTATCCTTCCCACTCTTAATAATGGGTACGGCCAGTCTCTGATCTTGTCTCTTTATACTCACTTAGTCATCACCAGACATCAGGAACGTACATTCATTAGTGTAACCAACTATTAATGACTATACCCCATGCTAGAGTGTAATCGCCATGAGAGCAGGAACTGTTTTTCTCACCCTAGTGCCCAGCACAGTGCCTCAGACAGATAAAATATACACATAATTATATCTAGTACACGAATGAGTATCTGACAGATGAGGTCAAAGAAAAGTTTACTTATCCGGGAAAGTTCAGACATGACCTCTACCTGGATGACTCCTTATTTTAAATTATATAATCCATCTCATTTCTATATTGGTAACCACTAAAACAGAACTCCAATCACATCTCCTAGCAGCTCAAATACTTTAATTGCTCCCCTACAGAATAATAAAATGACCCCTATGTAATTTCCAGTTATATAACTCCTCCCTATTCCCTTACTTTCAAACATGCTTAATAATATTTTAGTATTTAAGCATTCATAGCCTTCTTCAAGGAGAAATTAAGTGTACCCTGGAAACTTGGTAAATTCAAAGACTTTTCTTGTACACAGAAGAAAAAATAGCATACAAATTCAAGAGATTCTCTCAAGTGATAATGCCAACTTCTAAGACTCAAAGTCTTTTTAGTAAATTTCTACTTTTAAATAATTAGTAAGCCCCCAAAAAAGAGCATGACTGATATTAAATAAAATTCTATCAATGATTCATTTGCAAAAGCAACTTTCAAAGAATATCAGACAATCCACACAGATACATATATTTATGTCAATGTGTTCAAATCTCCAATGCTATTTATAACGATGATCCTGAGAGGGTAAGATATTAAAAAATGCCTTTTGTACCACTGAGCTTCCATCACATCCAACACAATTTTAGTGCCAGATATTTTTTTAAGATTTTATTTTTAAGTAATCTCTACAGCCAACATGGAGCTCAAACTCACAACACCAAGATCAAGAGTTGCATGTTCCACCAACTAAGCCAGCCAGATGCCCCCCAGACATTTTAATTACACCAACCAGAAGAATGGAAATTCAGGTATAATATAAATAGGCAGCAGTGTATGTTTACCAGAATATTCTATGAGAAAGCTATTTGCCAAACCACCAAATTAAATAGGAGTCTATTACCCACCCAACCCCCAACAAAGTTTCTTACTGTTGTATTCATGATTCCTGTGCCATGTGTTCGAATTGAATTAGCAATATGCCGAATATTAATAGTGTTCAAATGTTTGTTATTGCTTGTTCGTTCAATAAAAATCTGCAATGAAACAAACTTATGCTAAGTAACAACACAATCCATCGCAAACACTGGCCAGTTACACAAAGAAAATTTTACAATCTATTTCATTAGAGATAATTTAATTAGAAAGTCATTCAAGAAGATAATGTAATCAATGCAAAGGAATAAGAAGCTGATCTCTAAACAATTATTTTCTGCTTTATTTCACTAGTTTTCCCTAATGAGAATCAATTCTTTGCCACTCAGCCTTCCTACTATACATCCACCCACATTTAAAAAGAATTCTAAAACCTACTCACCTGATTGTTGAGATTGTAGAGGTACCGAGACACAAATATATGAATATTTCTCATAATTTCCAAAACATCCAGGCCCTACAAAACAACCCACACAGTTCTATTATTCTTGAAGACAGACTTATATCAATGCAGTGACTTACTACCAAGATTTTTAAATTACTTTTAAAAACAACTATACAAACGTATGACCAAAGGCTAAGGAGCCTTCTAACTGCTATAATCAGGACTGCCTCCTTGGAGAAACCTGGCTGCTTGTTAATCTTACCCCTTTTGAAAGACAACAGTTATGTTCAGAATTTCAGAGATTCATTACTCAATCATTTCACCATCATTCTTGAGAATATTTGTCTTCCCAAAGATCTTCTGTACATTTTACAAAATAAAATAAGGGCCAGATTCTAAAAAGTAGTCAGGATATGTGGTGATATTTATAAAATACATACTATTTTTCAGGCACCGTGCAAGGTTTTTTACATGTAAGTCTCAAAAAAACATGAGGTATTAGTCTTATAAATCCCACAACTGAGGAAAACGAAGCTAAAGGAGTTCTCCAAAGTCAAATGGCTAGGAAGAGGCAGACCCCAGAAATTTTCAGAAAATCAAATTTTGAATCCTTATGCTTCTTTTAATTACACTAGACCACTTTTAACATCCAAGTTACCTATGAAGAATCCTTCATTTTCCAGTTAATAATCTAATGTCTAATGGCATCATATAAATAGTCCCACAGCTCTTCTAACTAGGGCTCAAAGGAGCATCACAATATCCACTAAACTTTTTATTATCGTTTTCTCATGTTTCAACCTAAAATTCTGTTTACTCACTTTTTCTCCTACTAGGTTATAAGTACATGAGCTGAAACTGTTTCTTTTTATTTCTATATCCCAAAACATAGTTCAGTGCCTAGCATCTTTTCAGTGAATACTAAATTTATAAATGAATGAAAGGATATACAAACTGATCCTGGAAATGCAGTAGGATGTAGGAAAAATTATGATCCTAAAATTTTGGGAATGACTGTTTTTTGATAAATATGATTTCTGGGTTTTCTTAGATAAAATATATGCAAATTAACTAAAAACATAAACTTTTGTACTCATGAGATACTACCTTACTGTAAATTAGCTCACTGAATTAGCAAAGCTAAATGCTTCTAGGCACTCGTCATTTTAAGAATATATTTATAATTATACACATTTAACCATTTTTTCCTAAGACATTAAAGCTTATATATTACACCTACGTTTAAAATCCTTAGCTGTGATCTTAACTTTGTACAATTCTGCACAAGTCACCTCACAATCCAATGTTTCTGAAACACTATCTCAATCTATACAGCTTTCAGATGTCCAACAAAAGGCAGAGTGTAAACAGGAAGCCTGTGGTAAATTATTCATAAAGCAAATTAGCACCATCTAATTTTTTATTCTTGTCAAGTATGTAGTTTTTATAGCAAATATTTTCTTGAGATATAAACACACGCTAAATAAAGTAAAAAGAAAAAAAAAGACGATTTAGAGAAACACTGTTATGCTACAAACACACTCTGCTAAAAACACTTTATACTATACCTGTTCCAAAGTCTGACTAGGAAGATGAGCCTCTGTCATAACCAATCCATAACGCTGGGTAGCTAAATTTCTCATTTCACTGTAAGTGGCCCAGTCATGAAGAGCTACTGTTGTTAGATTGTAGAAGGTCTTGTCTAGGTAGTGAGTTACGTAAGCTACCAAAAAATATATAAATAAAAAACTTTTTGATTCATGAAAATAGAAGAGAAATAAAATTTTTGGAAACGTCTTTGAACATTAAATTTCTTCCTTTAAAATAAGGTACTAGGAAAATAAAAATGAAGAAACAAAAAGGAACTAAAGAATAAATGAATAACATAAAAATACTCTCAAAGTTTTGTTTTTATTTGTTCTTTAATAGTTAAGGGCAAACAGATATAGAACATGACTTTAAGAAGGAAAGCAGAACACTCACCTCGAATGTCAATAAAACGATTAAAAAATCGAATTGGATTTAAAGAGAAAAAAAGGGCCAGGTCTTTCATGCCAACTTTGAAAGGATTTCGGTCATCCAGCTTTAAATGAGTGTGAACAGAAAGTCGTAGATCCTTCTCTATCTCCTTGCATAATTTATCCAATAAATGCTATTCACAAAAGAATTCATATGTTAATTTTTCAAAATAATATTCCGACTGCATTGTTCCTCCAAGGCATCTATGCTTTGACCATTAGAGTTTTATAATCAGTGCAATGATGAAAAAATTTGTCAAACTGGTTTAAAAGTCTAAATAAGCTATGGTAAAATATTTTTATTGACAAGATGGAAATTACTTTGTTCTCCATTTTATTTTTTTTCAAAGCTTTTTATTTTTAAGTAATCTTTACCTCAAATGTGGGGCTTGAACCCACAACACCGAAATTAAGAGTCACACATGCCACTGACTGAGCCAGGCAGGCACCCCTATTCTCCATTTTAAACCAATGATTTTGGGGGATGCCTGGGCAGCTCAGTTGGTTAAGCGTCTACTTTAGGCTCAGGTCATGATCCCTGGGTCCTGGGATCAAGTCCTGCATGGGGCTCCCTTCTCAGTGGGGAGTCTGCTTCTCTACCAGCTGCCCTTGCTTGTACTCTCTCTCTGACAAACGAATAAATAAAAATCTTTAAAAAAAATTTTTTTAAAAAGAAAATAAACCAATGATTTTTAGACCAGGGAGCAGTTAGATAAATTCTAAGTTTTTATTTTCATTAATACTTAAAACCTTTGAAAAGAACTTCAAAAGCTGTCTGATGACTTCATTACAAGGAACATGAACATACAATATAAAGTATAACATTTATGGAAACCAGTAACTAAGAAAGAAAGGTCCTGAGAACTAGCAAAAGAAATTTTTTAAAAGCTTCCTTATAGGAGTGCCTGGGTGGCTCAGTTGGGCGTCTGACTCTTGATTTTGGCTTGGGTCATGATCTTGGGGTCATGGTATCAAGTGCCATGTTGGGCTCCATGCTCAGCAGGGAGTCCGCTTGGGATCCTCTCTCTCACTTTCCATCTTTCCCTCCCACCATGCTCTCTCTCTCAAACAAAATCTTTAATTAAAAAAAAAAAAAAAAAAAAAAAAAAAAGCTTCCTTATTATAATAATCATTTTTTAAAAAATCACAAAATTCATTGCCCTAAAGGTAAGGAAATTAATCATCTTTTCTAGTCTGCCATGAAGTTCTAAATACTGGCCAGACACGTATGTTATTGTTATTTTTTTTTTTTTAAAGATTTTATTTATTCATCTGACAGACAGAGATTACAAGTAGGCAGAGGGGCAGGCAGCTAGAGAGGAAGGGAAACAGGCTCCCTGCCAAGCACAGAGCCTGATGCAGGGCTCAATCCCAGGACCGTGGAATCATGACCTGAGCCTAAAGCAGAGGCTTTAACCCACTGAGCCACCCAGGTGCCCCACGTATGTTATTTTTAAATAAGAATAGTTAATACAAGAAATTATATAAAATTTTGCAGAATTTTATCCAACCTGAATATCATTTATATTGTGAGTTCACTCATTCTTAATCTCTCCTTCCATATAATATTGCTAGATGAAAATTTAAAGATATCAGTGTTTATAATATACATTCCATTAAAACAAGAAGGTATATACTACACTGCATTTGATTTGTTACACAAGTAAATCTTTTCAATTTAGAAAATTTAAATAAAATTTTAGTCAGTGACGCTTCAAATAATTTAATAAAATCAGTTTAAGTTGCAATAACTATATTTCCATTAGCAGCACTCAATTTTCAAACCAATTTTGCATTTGCATTCATCTAATAAACAGAATTTTAAATTCAAATCTGCAGGGGCGCCTGGGTGGCTCACTGGGTTAGAACCTCTGCCTTCGGCTCAGGTCATGATCTCAAGGTCCTGGGATCAAGCCCCACATCGGGCTCTCTGCTCAGCAGGGAGCCTGCTTCTCCGTCTCTGTCTGCCTTTCTGCCTACTTGTGATCTCTGCCTGTCAAATAAATAAATAAAAATCTTAAAAAAAAATAAATTCAAATCTACTATTTACTAAAGTGAAAAAATTTTTCCAAATTCCTTGTCTGAATTTCTATTAAAAATTAGGAATTGGGGCGCCTGGGTGGATCAGTCAGTTGAGCAGCATCTCTTGATTTTGGCTCTGGTGGTGATCCCAGGGTCTTGAGATTGAACCCTGCCTTGGGCTCCACACTCAGTGGGAAGTCTACTTGTCCCTCTCCATTCCCCTGCTTGTGTGCACTCTCTAATAAATACATAAAAAATATTTTTTAAAAAAATTAGTAAAGACCAATTTAACACAATAGTGATACTATAAAAAGAAATCTTTTGTTCTAGACAGTGATTCATAAATAACTTATGACTTATATATAAAAATGAATATACAGTATATATGTAAATGAAAGCCTGCTTCAATCCAGGAAGTTTTTCCAAATATTGAAAAACTTATAACATGTATTTGGAATGCAATCTCGAATAGGATGTTACCTCGTTTAAAATTTCCATAATTTCTTTGTCATAGCAATCCAGAAGTATTTCATAGGACTCTAAATGCCTTGCATGCATCATAGCAGGTACACAGTCCCGTAAAGCACTGAACATGTACTAAGAAGAAAATTAGAATGTTCATGAATTTAGAAAAACCAGAGATCTAATTAAGAAATATCACAAAGGGGATAAAAAAAGAAAAGGAATATCACACAGGTTAATTATCTATCTTTAAAGACAAAAATCTCAATCTGAAGACTTTTTTTTTTGACATGTCTTACTTTCCTAAATAAGAAGAGCCAGGTTTTATTCTCTAAAGCAAATACTTTAAACTAAAAAAAATTCATATTCACTTATCCTTTCTTGTCTTGAGCACTGAAATACTTATTCCATAAGGAAACAGATCTCAGTAACATATACCTTGCAGACAGGTAAATGTCAGACTATTGGGACATAAACTAAAATCAAGTGAAATGAGGATCATCAGGAATATAAGTAAAAAAGTTAGTTCATTAACATTAATATCAAATTTAACTAGGCTAAATGCTTATTAAATATGTACAGCATTATAAAAACATTAGAGTCAATTTTAAAATGATTTATTAAGTCAAATGATTGTATTTAAAACTAATTAGAATGGTTGGTATGGTGACTAAAAATGATTATTTTTTACATTATTCTTCACTTACATGTAATCTGGCTGCATCAACGGCATTTTCATATACATCATCTAAATAAATTGGGAAGACAGCTCGATGCCAGTATAAAAAACAACAGTCACATTGTGTTTGGACTCTACAATGTAAAGTAGTAATTAGTGGGAGCAAAACTGAAGTACCCTCCCACCCCAAAAATAAGGAAAGGAACAACATTCTATACCATAATGGCAAGAGCTCAGTCTTACCCATTTTTTTATTCCCTGTATCATATAACCCAAAATTAGTATAGAAAAGCCACAAAGTAAGTATTTTTCAATTAGAAAAATTCTAAAGCATACTTGAAAAACAATATGTATAACTTTTAAATAGTTAAAATTTTCAGTATTATTTGGTATGACTGAACTTATAATACTTGTACCACATGCACCATTTTACCTGTCCCAAAGCTGAAAAGCAGAGTCTTTTAAAAAATTGTGACAAAATACAAAACAAAACCAAAAACCCAGTTACACTTAGCCTGTCTGTCTATAATCTTTGCCAAGTGACATTTTCACACGATTCTATGGCAACAAAATGATCACTGAGTATCTTACAATGAAGTAGGGTCACTATTTCTTCCAAAGATAGAAAGTTAAATGCTACTAACTATAAAAGTCTCAGCTTCTCAGAACAGAAAACAGTAAGTTTTAAATGAGTTAAAACATTAAGTTTCAAAAATTAAGCATTAAATGAAAACTGTGCTGTAACCTTAATTCACCTAGGAATCGAATTCAGAAGACCCATTTTCCCTTCAAGAAACTTACTGCTCCCTCAATAAAAAGAAAATAATAAAGTTACAAGGGGCTTCCAAATACTAATTCATTTGAGTGAATTCCAATTCATGTATCAAAACAAAATTACAGAATGTGACATGTGACATGAATCTCTACGACCCTCACAAATAGATGAAATCTTGTTATAAAGCAGCAATTTTAGAAGTCCACTAGGCTAGTGGACAATCACAGCAATCACAATTACATCAGGGTCTAGCAGATGCTCTAGGTATCACATGTTCTCATGGGAGTTCTTTCAGAAGCCACCTCTTTATTGTAGAAGCAAAACTAAAATATAATCCCTAGTCATAGTCTCATTTCGGTCATGCTAAAGGAATGACAAGGAGGAACTAATGGTCTATCTAGGTTATATTTCTTCTCTTGCTATGCTAAACAGCAAATTGCTGTTTCTATTAGCCTTCTCTTTCGAATATCATTACATATCCCGACTTACCTTTCTCTAAGCTCACTGATAAGATCCAGCTTTTTCATGACTACTTGCAGTGGAAAAAGTTCTTCATCTTTAAATGTTTTCTTTCAGGAAGGGGAAAGAATGACAGAGAAATTGCAAAAGTAAGGACAGATTTCTTAGGTCAATAATAAGGGAACTGTGAAAGCTCAGATTTCATTATCCCTCCAAAATAGCAATATACTTACCATCTGTGTGCCAACACTTAGTGCCAAAGAAACAATAAGTCGTCGTTGCCTTGTGCTTGGTCCATTAAGAGTGTTTTCAGCCAAAACTAGAGCAGAGAGCACATCAAGACGCTGTTCGCTATATTTTTTGTCAGAAATTACTCTTTTCTAAAAGATAAAAGGAGAGAACAAGAAATAACAGTTTTATTTTTGAATGAATAACAAAAGATTCTGAGGAAAAACTTAAGGGTAATGTTTCCAGGGTTCAATTTAAGAGAGCTTAGACAAATGCTTTCCCTGTTCATCTTTTTCTGATGTTATATGCTTTATTTCTCTCTCTTTTTTTTTTAGATTTTTATTTATTTATTTGACAGAGAGAGATCACAAGTAGGCAAAGAGTCAGGCAGAGAGAGAGGAGGAAGCAGGCTCCCTGCTGAGCAGAGAGCCCGATGTGGGGCTCGATCCCAGGACCCTGGGATCATGACCTGAGCGGAAGGCAGAGGCTTTAACCCACTGAGCCACCCAGGTGCCCCTATATGCTTTATTTCTGTAACATTACCATTTAATGCTGTCAGGGAAAGCAAATGTATTAAGCATCTTTTTAAATTTCCATATTAGGCTTTTTGAGAGGCAGTTCAAGATAACAGCAGAGGCCACATTCTAAAATTTCCATATTAATTTAAGAAGGAAATTATTTCTTTAAAGAGGCATATTTTAAAACTATACGCAATATTGGGACGCCTGGGTGGCTCAGTCGGTTAAGCCACTGCCTTCAGCTCGGGTCATGATCCCAGGGTCCTGGGATTGAGTCCTGCTTTGGGCTCCTTGCTAGGCAGGGAGCCTGCTTCTCTCGCTGCCTCTGCCTGCCACTCTGCCTGCTTGTGTGTACTCTCTCTCTCTCTCTCTCTCTAACAAATAAATAAAATCTTTAAAAAAAAAACTATACTCAATGTAATTTTTTTAAAAATATTTTTTATTTGAGAGAGAGAGCGAGAACAAGAGAACACAAGCAAGGTAAGCAGTAGAGGGAGAAGCAGCAGCAGACTCCCTTCTGAAGCCGAACACAGGGCTCGATTCCAGGTCCCTAGGATCGTGATCTGAGCCAAAGGAAGACATTTAATGGACTAAGCCACCCAGGTGCTCCCACAATGTCATTCTTAAATACAGGAGTGTTAATATATTACATGCTGCAAGTTCAGAGTTAAGACAACCCTGATCACTCTAAGTAACAATCATAAAATACCACAGAGAAAACGGGCCAAGAATTAATATGTTTGAAAGCATGGAGTAAACAGATTAAACTAAAAAAACATATATAAAACAACAGAATAGCAAACTAAAAAGATAATTATGTTGAATACATAATAAACTTCATACCTTGGCCACAGATATAGAATTAAGAGCCTGATGCTGAAGGTGCTGTGTTATATGTGAGACCGAATCAGCCACAACCAAGCTTCTTCTGTAGAACATATGTTCTATTGCCTTAAAAGAACCACAAGGAATATTGTGAAAATCAACTCAAAGCTTTTAGGCAAATTTAGAATACCTTGAAGACCTTGGGTTAGGTAAGGAATTTGTAAATGAGATCCAAAAGCACTTGATATAGGATAAGATTGATAAGTTCAACTACATTAAAATTAAAGAATTTCTGTTCATCAAAAGCCACTATTAAAAACATAAAAAGACCCAAGTATGAGAAAATTTTTGCCGCACACAAGGATTTAATACTCAGAATAAATAAATGAATGGAACATTTTTAATGGCAAATAATTTAATAGAAAACTGAACAAAAGAACTGATTTTTCACAAAAGAAAAAACACAATCAATAAACACTTGAAAAAGACCCCATCATCAACAATCCGGGAAATAAACACTACAAATAAAATCATTTACCTCCCACCAAAAATTTGCCTCCCACCAAAAAAAAAAAAAAAAATCCAGATATTACCAGTGTTGGTCAGATAGGGAACAATGGGAAATCTAGTCCATCGGAAGGTAGGTAAACTGACAGAATATAGGAAACAATTTGGCATCCTCTTGAAAAGCTAAACATGTACATAACACACAACCCAGCAATCCACTGTAGACACATGATACTTGAGAAAAACTCTTGGCACAATTACACCAAGAAACATATGCAAGAACAACAACTTTGTTTGTAAGAGCAACAACTGGAAACCACCCAAAGGTCCACCCACAGGAAAACTACACAGCAATGAAAATGAAATGAAATGAAATGAAATGAAATGAAGTGAAAATCATCCCAACATGTTCAAACACAAAATTCTGAGTTTAAAAAAAAGCAAGTCAAAAATATATGAAGTATTACTTCATTAATATAAACTTCAAGAACATAACTGAACAATGAATGGTTTATAGATTCATCCATATCTGATAAACCAAAAGGAAAACAAGGGAAACGTAAGCATCAAATTCAAGAAAAGGGTTTCCTCTGAAGGAGCGGGATAAGATGTAATCACCAAGGGATGGCACAGGGGGTTTGTGAAAATATTAATATTTCTTAAATGGGATGGTGTGTTTTTAAGTGTCTATTTTCTAATTATGTTTATTAAATACATATGTATAAACATACCTATACATACATTTCTGCATTTAAATAAATTATATCTTTAAAAAAGGCTAAAAATCAGCCCCAAATTTTAATTTCTTAAGTAAATCTAAAGACATTAGCAGAAATAGCTAACAATTTTTTTTAAAGATTTTATTTATTTATTTGACAGAGAGAGGGATCACAAGCAGGCAGAGAGGCAGGCAGTGAGAGAGGGAGAAGTAGCAGGCTCCCTGCTGAGCAGAGAGCCAGATGTGGGGCTCAATCCTAGGACCCTGAAATCATGACCTGAGCCAAAGGCAGAGGCTTAACCCACTGAGCCATCCAGGCGCCCCGCTAGCAAATTTTTTAATTTCAATTTTTACAAAAGTTAAGTGGATTCTCCTGCCTAGAAGGGGTTTTATTTATTTATATAGAATATGCTAAGAAACATTTTATCATATTTTCAAAAGTATTCAAATCACAAGATCACAGCACTTCCTCTGAATTACAAAATGATAGCCTTGGGGCGCCTGGGTGGCTCAGTTGGTTAAGCAACTGTCCTGGGCTCAGGTCAGGATCCTGGAGTCCCAGGATCGAGTCCCACATCAGGCTCCCAGCTCCATGGGGAGCCTGCTTCTCCCTCTGACCTTCTCATCTCTCATGTTCTCTCTCACTGTCTCTCTCTCAGATAAATAAATAAAATCTTTTAAAAAATAATAATAATAAGAGCCTCATTTTGATAGCCTCATATGCATTTCAACACAATAAAAAGGATCTTTTTTTTTTTAGTATAGTTGATATACAATGTTATATTAGTTTCAGGTGTACAACCTAGTGATTTGACAAATTTATATACTATGCTATGTTCACCACAGGTATAGCTACCAACTGCCCCATTACATTTCTATTTCAGTATCACTGATTATATTGCTCAAGCTGCACTTTTTATTCCCATGACTTACTCATTCCATAACTGGAAACCTGTACTGCCCTCTCCCCTTCACCAATTTTAACCAACCTTCTACACCTACCTCACCCTGCCAATAATCATCAGTTTGTTTCCTACATTTATAGGACTGATTCTGACTTTTTAGTCATTTGTTATTGTTGTTGTTAGATCCCACTTATGAATGGAATTATATGATATTTATCTTTCCATCTGACTTAATTCACTTAGCATAATGCCCTCTAGGTCCATCCATGTTGTCTCAAATCTCATCCTGTTATGGCTGTGTAATATTCCATTACATATATACCACATTTTCTTTATCCATTTGTCTACTGAAGGACACTTACGTTGTTTCCATATCTTAGTTATTATAAATAATACCGCAATGAATATGGGGGGGCATGTATCTTTTCGAATTAGAGTTTTCAGTTTCTCTGGGTAAATATCTAGTTGTGGAATTACTGGATCATGTGATATTTATATTTTTAACTTTTGAGGAACCTCCATACTACTTTCCACAGTGGCTATACCAATTTACATTCCCACCAACAATGCATGAGGGTTCCTTTTTCTCCACATCCTCGCCAATACTTGTTATTTCCTGTCATTTTGATATTAGCCATTCTAACTGATGTAAGGGGATATCTCATTGTTGGTTTGATTTGCATTTTCCTGATGAGTGATGTTGAGGATCTTTTCAACTGTCTATTGGCCATCTGTATGTCTTCTTTAGAGAAATGTCTCCTTAGATCCTCTACCCATGTTTTAATTGTGGTTTTTTTTGTTTTGTTTTGTTTTTTTGGTGTTGAGTTGTATAAGTTCTTTATATATTTTGGATATTAACTCCAAATATCTTCAGCCATTCAGTCAGTATTTTTGTTTTGTTGATGGTTTCCTTTGCTGTGCAAAACCTTTTATTTTGACATAGTCCCAGTAGTTTATTTTTTGCTTTTGTGTCCCTTGCCTTAGGAGACATATCTAGAAAAACATTATGGCTGGTACCAGAGAAATTACTGCCTGTGCTCTCTTCTAGGATTTTTAGGATTTCAGGTCTCATATTTAAGTCTTTAATCCAGTTTGAGTTTATTTTTGTGTATGGCATCAGAAAGTGGTCCAGTTTCATTCTTTACATGTAGCTGTCCAGTTTTCCCAGCACCATTGATTAAACAGACTGTTTCCCCACTGTATATTCTTGTCTCCTTTGTCATAACTGACCATATAATTGTGGGTTTATTTTGGGGTCCCCATTTTGTTCCCTGACCTATGTATCAATTTTTGGGCCAGGTCATACTCTTTCATAGTTCAGGGAACATGCTTAAAACTTGAGTAAAACTTTACTAATACTTAAGCTAACCTTTTCATTGTCCTCCTTCTCTCTCTCACTAAACGCTAATTTTCAATAAAGTTTAAACACATTGGTAATTCATAAGAAGTTACTCAGAAAATTTCTTTCAATGGCCAGTTTCTTTAGCCAACTAAGAGATAAGTACACTTTCCCATTTTTTTTTTCATTTTAAACAATTTTATTACACGGTGTTAATATTCAGGACACTTCAGAACACCCTGTACTTCTAATAAGATTTTTGGTAACTGGCTTTAAAGTGTTACTTGAGTATTTTGCTCATACTGGCTTTCAGTCAAAAGTACTACTTGGTGATTGTTTAAAAGATGTTAATTTGATTAAACAGTTTATCCTTCATAACCTGAGACATCAATCCATGGATAGCTTCTATGGTAGTTTTACAGCTGTCTCTTGTAGCTTTGGCAAGTTTGTCTTCTGACTTTCTGTCATGCGTTTCTAAACCCAACATGAAACTCCCTCGTCCCAGCTGAGCTTCTGACTGTTCTAATTTTCCAGACAAATCAAAGACCTGAGCAGTGGTATAGTCTGCATTAGTAAGCAAACTAGAGTAACTCTATATTCACCCAGTATTTATTGCACAAAAGCTCAAGCAATTTGTGATCCAATAAGGATTTGAAATATGAGACTTCTAAGGCATAATATTGTTTGCAATGTACACCAAAGTCTTCTATTTTATTAAGTGGGATAGTCTGGTACTCAGAAGGTCCTTCATCAGGGGGTTTGTAGCCCTTTGGGTATGTCCTAAAGGTCCAAGATTCACTTTCCCTGCTGATACTGTTCTTGCTGGGTCAATTACAACTGCTACGAATGGTTCCTGGAACTGCTGACTGAGCATCTGAGTAGTATCAATCCCAGAAAGCCAGCAGCCATAGCCAGGATGGCTGTGATACCCGCCAACTGCATTTTCAAGGCAGCCGCCCTGTTTGGCGTTTTCTATATACGCAGCCATGGACTCATATGCAGCAGCCTGAGCATTTACTCGGGTTTCAGTGCCCTCTACAAGCAAGCCAAACTGTCCATAATGATCATGGTTTCACCATTCACCTTTCCCAGCATTAAGCCCATCACTTCTAAGTTGCCTCCCGATCTGCCATGCATCACCATTTTCAGTAGAGCCAATGCTGACATTTTGCAGTACTTAAAGTAATGGTGATCCTTAGTCCAGGGCTTTGTCGCCCGTATTTCTTGCTGCTGTTTCTTGTCGTATTTGTAGATTTCGTCGATGTTCTGGGCTTCCAGCAAGTTGTTGGCCAGTTCCCAGGTTTTCTGAGCCATAGCACTCCCAGACGCCACCATCGCCAAGGAATCAAAAAAGTTGTTGCCTCCACAACCAAGAAGCAACTTTACATCGCTAGGTTCCCGGGTGTGGGCTTCAGACCCTTCCCACCACAGGTGCAAACTCGTACTAGTCCCTCGAGGCAGCCATGACACTCCCACAATTTTTTACTCTCATAATCAAGAAGTCTAATATTACAAAAGCACCTTAATTTAAGCACAGGTCAATTTTCAATTAAAATGGCAAGTAAAATAATTTTAAACATACCTTGAGAAGTTCAACAAGCCTGCATAATGCCTTAACTGAGGTTTTGGTCATTGGCTTTTGCATCGACATGTAGAGATTCATTGTGGTTTTAATAATGGTACTAATACTGTATGCATATAAGAAGCCCTATAAAAAAAATAAAACACTGATTATAATTACAATAAAAACTTTCATTTCTTCAACATTTCATTCTCTATGTAATAATTATTCCTCAACTTGCCAATAACTATTGTTTGTAAAGTTCATTTTAAAGTCTGCTCTTAAGATTTTTAAATACTTTTCCGCATACAATATACACACGATGGTGAAGTTTCAAAGTAACCCTTAAAAGTGTATTTAACCCATTACATACCATAAGTTTAGTACTGTTAAAATTATGGTATGTAATTATAGTTAAAGAATCTTCCCATTAAGAAAACACACAAACCCTTCAGAGAAATTATCTGAATGTCAGGAAGGTATCTATTCATCCTTATCTTACCTGCCAGACAAGAGTATAAAGACTCCTATCTGCTGCAGACAAAAGCTAAGGACTCCAAGGAACTAGGAACTGAAAAATGAGAAGGAGAAGGATAGCTGCTCTCTGGCCAGCACATGTATCAAAAGGTATTTCTCACTTTCAAGCCAATTCCCCCTTTCCTTTTCACCAAAGCCGATCACCACTGTCCATCTGCTACCGTGTCCCCTGCCTATACTGGTACTAATCAGAGTTTTTCTCCTCCTGGCCCAATTAGAACAAATTTCTTCCTATCCTTGTATTCACAAAGGAAGAACACAGGTCTTGTGAGGTTTAAAAAATATTCTGAGTGCTTGCAAACCCAGGGAAATGGGATGGAATAAGAAATCAGCAAAAAGAATATTATCTCTCAGATATATTTTCACTTAGATCTAAAAAAACCACACAGAAACATAATAATAAAGATTATTTGGGTTATCAAGGACCAAAGAAAAGATACATGTTACAGTTTAGAGATGAACCTAAACTATACTACTGTGGATATATCCAAGGAGTTGGGCAGAAGTGATATGGTACTGATTCTCAACTTTCTTTCTTTTCCTCTATCATATGTGAGAGATACAGAACTCTCTGACATCAGTGTCACAATGACTCAGTAAAGGAGTAATAGTCAATACAGATGGGAGGGAGGAGTTTCTCTGAACCAATGATGGCTCTGTGATAGAGATGTGCTAAATTAAAGAATAAGAAACGAGAAAAAAGGTAGCATCCTAAGAAAGGTGACAGACAATAATACTAAAGCTTGGGGCATACACACAGGAAAGAGCCCCAAGTCTTACCTTGTCAGATACAGGACTATTACACCAGACTCTGCCCTAATGCAGCACTTAGAAAAGTTAAAAAGCAGACACAAGGAACAGCAAAAGTGTAACTCTAAGGCAGGGAGAAAAGGGAGTTTCTTCTTTGCGGGGTAATGGAGGAGAAAGAACTCATAGGTTGATATCATACCATTCAGATGGCCATTAATTTGCGTCATTTAAAAGGATGTCATTTAAAAATCTAAATGGGGAGGGAAGAGATCTAGGGCCTGTTTCTGTTAATGGCAGAATAAATAAATTGGACCAGTCTTCCTACAAAGAACAACTAGCAAATCTGGGCAAAATATGTTTTTAAATTTCTTAGAAGGCATCAAAGAACTACCACAAAAATAAGGTAATTTAAGGGCAAAATCTAGAAGACAGAAACCCAGAGAGGTGAGTATGGCATTTGTGGCCACTTTCCCTTAAGAGACATCTGCCCATTCCAAAAGAGAATAAAGACAGAAGCCAAACGTTATCTTTCAACATCTCACAGAAAGGAAAGGGGGATGAAAATAGGAGTTCATGGCCCATCAAAGAGGGATGGAGGTCCTGTAAACCTAGGTTCTGGATTGGGATCCTGAACAACTACCTAAAAAGTAAGGGTGAACTCAAAAAAACAGCCATCATGGGATTTAGGAACCATTTCAAATTATCACAATCCATGACTGAGTTGAGGTGATCTGGGTTGCTAGTTGTCCTAGACTAGCTGTACATCAGAAGCAAAGATTATTAAATCTTCTCTAGAGAAAAAAAAAAATCCAGATCTTTAATTATATCCACAGTTTTTCATATACAATGTGCCACACATTATAAGAAAATAACCAGGCATACAAAGCAATGAGATATATCCAAAAACCAGAGAAACAAGAGATAAGAGAAATAGCCAGATAATGAAATTATTAGACATGGGTTTCAAAATAATTATGCTGAATATGTTGAAGGAAATGAAACAAAATTTATTCAGAAAAAGAACTGGAAACTATAAAAAACAAAAAGCTAAAAAGTAAAATAATTAAGAATTCAGTGATAGGTTTAACAGTAGATTAGACATAGCTGAAGAGAAAATTAGAGAGAGAGAGAAAGAGATAATAAAACAAAAAGAGCACTTGCAGACTTAATGGCTGAGAGTTTTCCATAAATCCTGGAAGCTCTACAAATCCCAAGCAGCACTGACACAAAGAAAACTACACCTAGGTACCTCAGAGTAATATTAACTAAAAACCAAAAAGATCTTACAAGCAATCAGAGAAAGACTCACATTGAGAAAGCAACAAAACTGACAGCTGACTTCTCAACAAAAATAAAAGAAGAGAGAAGACGATAAAGTGGGGAGGAAGGTAAGGGATCCTGCCAACCCAGAATTCTGTATGTAGCAAAACTGCCTTCAAAAATGAAGTTGAAATAAGACATATTCAGACAAAAAAATGGTGATAATTCATCATTAGAGAGACAGTTTAAATGAAATACTAACAGATATTCCACAAATAGAAGGATGGAGAGATGCAGGAAAGACAGAACAGATAAATATGTGGGTAAATCTAAATGGACTATAAAAACAGCAGCGGCAATAATACCACCTTGTGAAGTTTAATATAGAGAATAAAAATAAACAATAGCAGCAGGGGTGAGAAAGTGATAAATATGATTAAGTTGGCTTAAGATCCTTACACTGTCTAGAAAGAGATAAACTACTCATTTATTCTGGAGTTGACGGTTAAATGATGTATCTTAAAATCTCTACAGTAACTATTAAAAAAAACCAATAAAGGTATATAGAATTAAAAACCTAATAGTGGGAGAAATAAAATGATGAAACTAATTCAAAAGAGGAAGAAAGGAAAGGAAAAAGGGACATAGAACAAGTGAGACAAACAGAAAGCAATTAGTCAGGTGCTACTTTAAATCCAAATACATCAGCAATGACAGAAAAAGTAATGAAAAGGGATGCCTGGGTGACTCAGTTGGTTAAACATTTGACTCTTGGCTTCAGCTGAGGTCATGATCTCAGGGTTGTGAGATTAAGCCCCACATCAGGCTCCGCACTTAGCACAGTCTGCTTGTTCCTCTCCCTCTGCTCCTCACCCCACTCATGCATCTATCTCTAAATAAATACATAAAATCTTTTTAAAAAATGAAAAAACAAAGATTATCAGACTGAAGAAAAATTTATACTGCTTCAGGAGACAGACATTAAATATAAGGAGTCAAACAGGTTGCGAGTAAAAGGATCAAAAAAAAAATACCATGTAGACCTTAACTGAAAGAAAACTGGTATAGTTATGCTACTATCACACACACAAGACCTACGACAAAGAACACTACTAGAGATAAAAGGGACATTTCACAATGATAAAAGGTTCAATTCACCAAGAAGATAAAACAACTGTGAATGTTATACACTCACTTGGCCTCAAAAAAACTGACAGGCAAATCCACAATGTCAGAGGGAGACTCTAAACCAATTCTCTCAGTAACTGATACAATATGCAGACAAAATCATTAACAAACATGACCTGCTTGACATATACAGAACACTACAACCAACAAATGCAAATTAGATATTCAAGTGCACATGAAAAGTTTACCAAAGTTGACCATAGGGTGGGCCATAATGCCAATCTCAACACATTTCAAATTACCGAAATTATCTTGTTATTTCTAGATATCGATAATAAAAAATAACAAGGAAATCCTCATATCTTTAGAAATTAAAAAATATCTTTCAAGGTAACTCACAGACCTAAGAAGAAATCACAATAAAATTTCTTAAATATTTTGAACTAAAGGATAATGGAAATACAACATATCAAAACAGCAAAAAGTCGTGCTTTGAAGGGAATATAATTGCATGTATTAGAATATACAAATTAATAAATCACACAGATCCAAACGCAATCAAATCAATTTCAGTTTTTAAAAACAAAAACATATCCTATCCTTTCCAGTTTTTTCAAAGGGTTACTTCTATACATTGGATTAACAAAGAAATGACCCCCAAAATATTCTAAGTAAGAAGATGCAACTACCTGTATAAAAACATTACATCTATTGGTGAGGTCTTCAGCAAATTTATCCATTCTCTGCTCTTTAGATAAAATAGATTCCATTTTCATCATCCATGAGCTCACAAAGACGTAGTAAGACTGTACATCTCTAACAAAGGAAAATATTGCAGTTACTCAGCACAGGAAAGAAAATTTACTTCCATTTCTTTGAACTGGTTGGGATAAAATATTTCCTTGTAGCAGCCACGGTTTTCAAACTATAAACATCCTACATACATCTATAATTTACTCATTCAACAAATGTTTACAGAATGCCCATATAGCTGAAGCACTCTTTCTCAGTACTAAAAACAAAAGTTAGCAGTAAACAAAATGGATAAAAATTCTTGCCACAATGAAACTTACATTCTAGAAAGGAGAGCGGCTTAATAAAGAAATCAATAATTAAAATCTATAAGATGTTAGATGATACGTGCTATGGAAAAAATGCAGCAGGGAAAAGAGATAGGGACTTGAGTGGCAGATACAATTTTAAATACAGTGATCAAAGCAGGCTCATTGAAAAGTTTTTGAGCCATGATTTGAAGAAGATGAATGAGTAATCCATGTTAATATATGAGAAGGGAATTCTAGGAAAGTGAATAACAAATGCAAATGCTCTAAAACAGTAAGTAAGTCTGGCATGTTCAAGTAATAACAAAGAAGTCAGTTCGGCTGGAGGTCAGAGAGCAGGGATGAGCAAACAAGGAAATCAGAGAAGTGGGAGGGGGCGGTATGGGAAAGAGGGGGAGTAGAACAGGATTTGTGTAAGAACTTATAGGGAGGATTTCAATGGAAAGCCACCAACAGAGTGACTTAATGAACAGAGTGACTTAATCTAACTTTGCAGAGGACCAGTATCACCTTGGCTGATATGCTAAAAATAAACTATAAAGGGAACAAGGGTAATATTGGAAAACCACTTAGGCAGCTACTGTGATAATACAGAAGAAAGGGGATAACAACTTGAACCAGAATGGGAGACTGGAAGTGGTCAAAATCTGGTCATAAAAGTTGCATTTACTGAATACTTATTATGTCAGCCACTGTTCTGAGAACCTCACACAAAGTAACTCATTCAATCCTCACATTAGCCTTATGAGGTAGGTATTATGATCTCCATTTTACAGAAGAGGAAATTGATACTCAGGGAAGTTAATAACATGCCCAAGATCAAACAACTGGTACACAGCTGAGCCAAGATACAAGCCCAAATCTAGAAAGATTTCCCATCCGGGAAAGACTAAATCAATAACATAATTTTCCTATGCAGCCCAATTACAAACACTGAATCACTCTATCAGTGCATCTCAAATTGCTCAAGATGGGAATTTTTGGCCCAGAAGCCAAAAGTGTGGGAAAAAAATGAATTCCCCTTTGTAGGATCTGATGTTACCAACTCTTTCTAAAAACCTCCTTCAGGGGCACCTGGGCGGCTTAGTTGGCTAAGCCACTGACTCGATTTCGGCTCAGGTCATGATCTCGGAGTCCTGGGATGGTGCCCCACATCAGGCTCTGCACTCAGAGGGGAGTCTGCTTAAGGATTCTCTCTCCCTCTCCCTCTGCACCTAACCCCACTGAAGGGGTTACTCAGGCTCGCTCAAACTTGCTCTTTCTAAAATAAGTAAATAAATCTTAAAAACAAACAAGCAAACAAAAAATACTGCCAAGCCGTCTGACAATCTCAAGAACTCAGCCTGAAGAGGGATTACACCAAAATTTTTAATGACTGTGTTTTAAGGAGTGAAACCTAGCATCAAATCTCAGAAAAATTTCTGCTGAGCCAGGATTCCATTAAACAAATAACACCAACCGCTGCATTTTTGGCTTTGCCTTGAATGGTGCTAACATTATTTGACTTGTGGATTATTCAACTTAAAAGTGTGGAACACAGAGAAAGAGTAAAGTCCTAGGGCAATGCCTCCACTTTTGAGGAGGCTGTGATCAGTATTCAGCAGGGACATAACATACAGGAAGGAACAGAAAAGTCACAAGCAAGGACAGAAGGGAGAGGCCTACATTACGGAGTGCTCCCTGACGATAATCGATAACATTATGAAGAAGGCTAATACCGCAGTCAAAGGCATTCACTCGGTTTTAGATCAGACTATGCAGAACGAAGCAGAAGTTTGCCTGTTACTCCACCCATTACTACTCCCTCCAGACACCAGATGATCTTCATCTCTTGCAAATACATAAAAATGAAACTGCTTCAAGCCTTAAAAAGCAAGTTCATTGACAAAGGGTGTCCAAAAATAGCCAAAGGTCTGTCATATGGTCAGCTTCATTTCAAAGTATGAACAGGAAAAATACTAATGAGAAAAAATTTCCTGTCCCAATATAAAACACAAAATGGTGTCAACATTTGTATGTCAACAGAGGTTTGAAACGAAGGTTCATACCTCTATCCTTTAAAGTCAGTGTTCCCAGGGTCGAAATGGTTGTGAAGGAAAAGCAAAATGTAGCAACACACCTACAAACCTTGAACCCCAGTCAAGAACGTGGCTGGGGCACTTGGCCAGCTAGAGTCTAGTGCATAGTGGGAGGGCAGGGAAACTGTCCCCCACTGCTTCCTTCTCACTTACGTAATGAACTCTGGAACCTTACTGGGAGAGCTCTCAGTAACTCCCTCAACTTTTCCTAAAATATTAGACAAAACTTATGCTGATCACAGTGTTTCCTCTCTTCCGAGGTTTCTTTGGGAGAACTGCAAGGAGACTGAAAAGGACACTATCCCCTTTAGCTCCCTGAAAGGACACTTCAGCTCCCTGGAGCTCTGTGGTGACTGTATCTTTAGAATCAAATAATTTAGAAACATAAAATGTTATCGGGGAGGGGGGGTGTCACTGAAAGTCAACTTCTTCAGTCTTCCGCCTGATAAGCCTCCCTTCCTACAGCATCTTGGACCACTGGTCATCTACAGTCTACCTACTCAGCTCGAGGGAAAGAGCGCATTAGCTCTCAGAGCAGCCTGTCTGACTGCTGCAGACGCGCTACAGGAGGACTGGTACAGGTCTGCATGCCTTCTCTAACACGTACTTAGTTGTGTGATCTGGTGAAGTTCACTTCTCTAAGCCTCATTTTCTTTATCTAAAAATGGGATAAAACGAGGACTATAGAGTAGCAGGTAACAGCTTGTGCTCTAGAGTTGGGACTGTCCAGCTCCGCCATCTACTAGCTGCTTAAATTTGGGTAAGTTTAATCTACTTCAATTTTCTCACCTATAAAATGGCCATAACAACAGTATCTACCTCATAAAATTCTCGGATGATTAAAAGAGATGATACATGTGAAGTTCCTGAAATATTTTAGTTATTGGCTTACAGAAAGGACCAGGTTAATATTAGTTGCAACCTTTATTATTTTCCATATGAGAAGACTGCTACAGAGTTTGTATGAGACAAAGTGTTTAAAGCCTTTAGCACAATGCCTGCTACACAGAGCTCAATAATATTGGTAATTATTATGATCTGTCATCATCTTTTGGTTCTAGTTCAACCTTCTGGATCCACAGAGATCAAATCTATTCCCTCTTCTATCTGAACGCCTCTCAAATATTTAAGGAGCATTCCTCAGATTTCTCTTTGAAAGGCCAAATTATATAGAGATTCTTCAAAGGGCATGGTAGTCAGGTCTTCTGACATATCCTGACCAGCTTCTTTTAGGGTTGCTGCATTTGTGTCCCTCTTAAAACGTGACACCACCAAATACTGACTATGATCTGATGAATAAAACTTCAACAAAACTACCAATTCAGATGGCATAGATAATATAACTATCAGTTCCCACAACCCAGGTATAGTTATTAATGTAATCCAAGTATATACCGGCATTTTTAGCAACTACATCACACTGTTAAAGAACATTATGCGTCTGATAATCAAAATATTCATTTAATTACTGCTACTAAACCTGATCCCTATCTCTCCATCTTATTGGATTCATTTCCTTAAATCCAAACTATGTCTTTTTCCCTTCTTAGTTCTGTTTTAAAATGTACAAGAGAGTTCAGAAATCTCTGCTGTGAGTAATTCTGCCTAAATTGAGTAATTGTCATTTTCCACTGACTTTAATCACAGGACTTGGGAGTACTAAGAGATGCTTCAGAGGACCTCCTACATTCCTGACCTAACTCTTTCTTTCCCTACTCTGAAATAGTGGCCCTATTTCCCCTTGATGGTCGAAATCAAAAGGAAGTAGATAAACTTCCCTATTATCTTTTAACCATGTCACAAATAAAAACTGTCTCCAGCACAGGGCCAGTAGCACAGTCCTGGATCACTTGACTTAAAATCTTCATCCAGGTCAACATGTGCTCTTGGTAGTGCACTCAAGAATGTGCAGTTAATTTAAATGTTGAATCTAGGCGATGAGAACATGGAGGTCCATTATACTGTTTTCTCTATTTTGTGCATATTTGAAAATTTACATAGTAAGACTTAGACAAAATATAAGGATGTAAATATCAGAAGAAACTAAAGTTAAAAGTGTTCTTTAACTGACTAGGACTCTGATACAGGGTGAAAGTGGGATGGAGACAATTATTTTTCCCTTTAAACTTTTAGTACTTGACTTTTTAAATATGTACATATATTACTTTCATAAAAATAAAAATTTAAAAAAAGGAGTGCATCAAATTAAAATCAACTCCTAAAAACTATCACTGAATCATGAACACACAATACTTTTAATGTCATCAAATGGCGTCTACTACAGGAACTACACTTCACACAAAAAATATTTAATGTATCGATAAAAAGTTATGTGTGCATGCATCCATGTATGCAAATGCACTTATATTTAGGTACGTATGTACACACACATACATCTCCATAAAGTATAGTTTTCCTATATCTTTAACAGAGTTTAAACCTACATCATGTAAAGCAAAAAAAAAAATCCTAAAAAATAAGTCTCCTAGAGATTGTCCAACATTTTCCTCTGGTAATAAATAAATTTATTCTTATAACCAAGTGTTTTCCACATATTTTGAGTCAATATAAAATCCAAGAATATGAAGTATATAAATATATTCATTATGAGCACTTATAAAACCTACTTGGTAAGTGAGTGAGCTTTCTGCTGTAGGAACGTATCTCTGTGTACTTTAATGGCCTGAAGACTTTTTCTGTCTAGAAGTTTGGCAGCTGCTGGTATTTTCTGGATCAAAAAATTATCAGGAAACCAAATAATATTAGCAGTTAGAGTGATGGCTGGTACCTGAAATAGTAAACATAAGGAAGGGAAATTAATAAATACAGGCTAAACAATAAGCTATTTAATAGTTCTATCATATGCAATGGAAGACAATTTATAATCACTAATAGATCATGAAACATATTATTGTGCTGTGGCACAATTAAGGCACTCCAGTATCTGACGTGGAACATGAAAATAATTTTATTCTGCCTAAATATTAAATACATACACACACACACACACACACACACACAGATTTTCAGATAAAAATATGCAAAAAGCAAACAGAAACTTGAATCCTCATGACTTTTACTTTTATTCTACATTAGTGAAAAAATAAAAGACCCAAGATGGCTGGGTACTCATAGTCATGTATCACTTGATTCTACACACAAACTAAATTTTCAATTTTGAAACCAGATATTACATCATGGAAATAGCAAAGATGTAAAACCGATTTCAATTTTTTTTCTACTTCAATAATGAGAAGGGATGGTAAGAAGAGGAGAAGAATAGAAGAAAAAGAAGAGAAAAAAGTAACAGTAGTAGGAATTTAATTTATAGGAAGAAATCTGGAAAAACCTCCACAAACAGGTATTGATACGATGTGGAATTATATAGTACTTATTTCCGGGATGCCTGGTTTTTAAAAATGAATACTATAATATTATTTTTATAATTATTATAAAATATTATAAGAATTGCCACTTTTGTAAGCAGGAATAAAATACATTTTAGAATATCCAATTTTATCCAAAATCTTTTTCATCTATTGAAATTGAAAAAAATAAAAATTCCAAGTTCTTACTTTCTTACAAATGTCCAATAAAGACTTATAAAACTTCTTATCAATAGTTCGAAAAATTTGAAAGTGCAGTACAAAAAGTCCACAAATTCCAACATACTTGTCTCTCTGGTCAATTTCAGAAGGTTCTCCTTATAAAAAACAAAAGCATGAAAGAAAATTGAAACAAATAACACTTAAGTTCTACGTTCAAGGAAATGCAAACTTTAGCAACAAAAATTTAAAAATGCACTTTACATTACCGAGTTTGGCTTCTACATTTGTAAAAATTGAACGAATACTATGTGCAAATTCTTCAGCAAAAGTGCTATTTTTTGACACAGATACTCCTCCATTCAGAGAATCAAACTGCTGTTCTATACAGGCCTAAACAGGAAACATTTAAAGAGAAATTTAGACCCTGGATAGTAAACTATTAAACAGATTTAAATATAGTATGTGTGATCTACATTCATCATTCTAATTTTACTAACTATGAGGCTCAAGTTTTTACCTTAATGTCATCTAATATCTAAATCCTTTAGAATATGTATGTATGTACATATTTGAGTACCAGTTAGTGCAATAAAACTGAACCACAAATCCGTAATTCTTTTTTTTTTTTTAAGATATTTTTTATTCATTTGAGAGAGAGAGAGGGCATGAGAGGTGTAGGGTGTGGGGAGAAGGAGAAGCAGACTCGCCACTGAGCAGGGAGCCTGACTCAGGGCTCCATCCTAGGACCCAGAGATCATGACTTGAGCTAAAGGCAAGAGGCTTAACCATCTGAGCCATCCTGGCACCCCACAAATCCATAATTCTACATGAAGAGACACACAGGGATATTCAGTGATGTATAGAAGATATGTCTGATGCAGCACTGGAAAACATGTCTTGTTATTTTACTTTGCACTTTTAAGAGTAAATTTTTTCTGATTACAATTACTTTCCTAGCACTTTATTACAGAATGTATAGAAATGTCTCCTGGAGGGGCACCTGGGTGGCTCAGTCAGTTAAGTGTCTGACTTGGGCTCAGGTCATGATCCTAGAGTCCTGGGATAGAGGCCTGTGTCAGGCTGTGTGCTCAGTGTGGAGTGTGCTTATCTTCCTCCTGCCCCTCCCCTGATTCGTGCTCTCTCAGTCAAATAAATGAATAAATAAATAAAATCTTTAAAAAAAAAATCTCCTGGAAAAAGAATCAATGACAAAAAAAGACCTTCTGAATCTAATACACTAGCCATTAAACTGATATAAACAAGAGTTCAGATCGATCTGTAAAAACTGTGATCCTGAGCATAATATGATGTATAGACTTGTCAATCACTATGTTGTACACCTGAGGTTAATGTAACATTATGTGTCACCTATACATCAATTTTTTAAAAACTGTGATTATGTAAAATATATTAAAAATAACCCTGAAGGGGCACCTGGGTGGCTCAGTGGGTTAAAGCCTCTGCCTTCAGCTCAGGTCATGATCTCAGGGTCCTGGGATCGAGCCCCGCATCGGGCTCTCTGCTCAGGAGGGAGCCTGCTTCCCCCTATCCTCTCTGCCTGCCTCTCTGCCTACTTGTGATCTCTGCCTGTCAATAAATAAATATTAAAAAAAAAAAAACCCTGAAGCAGATTTTAAATATAAAAATATTGCAATTTCTGATAAATATTACCCAAAGCAGTGCTAGCCAAAAGAATTTTCTGTGATCACAGAAATATTCTACATTTGTGCTAGTAAGATAGCTAGCCACAAACTAATTATGGCTATTTTTCTCCCAGCTTCATTATGATATTATTGATATATATATAAGTTTGAAGTGTATGGTGCAATAATTAGATTACATATAGCTAGTAAGCAGTTGAAAGTGGTGGAGAAAGTGAAATTTTATTTTCTTTCATTTTAATTAATTTAAGCTTTAAAAAGCTACTAAGTGGTAGGAAGCTATCTGACTGAACAAACCCAAATTATATTCCCTGAGCCCAGGAAGAATTAACCAGACATTTAAAAGGCAGTATAACAAACCCAGATACAGAGGTTAACCACAAACATTAACATAACTGCTTAGATCTTGATCCTTGAATAGTTTTATCCTTTTACATAATTTAAAAAAAAAAAACCTCACCCCAAATATAACTAGTACTATTAATTTTTTTTACTACTTGGTACTAAAATAATTGTATTTTAGTACACTAACAATGGTTTAAGCTACAGCACTTTTAAAGAACACATATTTCAACAATATGCTATGAAAGCGTCATACTATAGTTCTGAGCTGGCTCAACTAAGGAACCCATTCAGTATAGCCTGATAAAGTGCTCATACCTGAAATATCATTCCATCAAGTAACTGCCCTTCTAGCTTCAGCAAGAACTTTTCAAATGGCTTTAGTTTTTCTTCCTGAATTCCAAATTTTGAAGGATTGTGATGGACAGATTTCAGTAACCTTATGGAAGATTAGGAGAAAGACCTTCAATTTTCCTAATAAAGTCTTCAATTGAAAATTTTTCAAGAAATCAAAATTTTATATTTGTATTTCCTGTTTGGTTCTATACATTTGAAAATCTGAATAAAAACAATGCTAATATATTTAATTTTCTAATCATACCTTTTTCTATCATCCTAAATTCAGATATTCTAGATACCAGATGAACAACATAAGACGCCTCAACTTAAACAGGTCTTAAGAATATACAGTGAAATAAAACCAGGTTCATGAAAAACAACGGTCACTTGAATAGAACCCTAGGAAAAAACAAACCTGAGTTCTAAGGTACTCAAATTAACATTCTACTATACTTTAAGAATTAGGAGGCTTTATACAAGTATAAATTTATACTCTCAAAAAATGGTTGCTGTATTCATAAAAACATTTAACATGAGATCCTTCTAAATACAGATCTCCAGGTCTTTTAAAAGATCTCCATTATTTACGTTTACTTCCTTTTTACTAATATATTAACTATACAAAGTAAGAGACTATTTTAACCATTTTAACTGGCTCACCTTTTGTACATAGTCCAGTGCTCTTTCAATGTGACATGATTATCAATAATTTCATCCAGAGTAAGCAAAACAGTTAGCAGCTCCCCCAAGTGCTCATACATAGTCTGTCAAAAAAACCTTTAATGATTATCATTTAATCACTAATTACAGGTTAAGCTTCTTAGGGATTTTTAAAGTTAAACACACTGGGCTAATTACTACTGAATTAAAGCAGTGGATAAATCAGTTTATTAATACACAGATGAAACTATTAATCCTCAGATGGAACAACAAGCCTTAAATAGAGAAACACTTTGCCCACTACTTCATCCTTAATTGTGATTTTACAGAATTGTTGAATTGTTTCACTCTCTAAAGAGACCATTTAAGAGAACCTCCACTGGCCACAACTGGGGGAAAAAAAGAGTTATACTGGGGCGCCTGGGTGGCTCAGTGGGTTAAAGTCTCTGCCTTTGGCTCAGGTCATGATCTCAGGGTCCTGGGATGGAGCCCCACATCAGGCTCTCTGCTCAGCAGGGAGCCTGCTTCCCCCTCTCTCTCTGCCTGCCTCTCTGCCTACTTGTGATCTCCGTCAGTCAAATAAATAAATAAAATCTTAAAAAAAAAAAAAAAAGAGTTATACTGATAGTGGGTCAGTAATACCTCATCAACTTCACAGATAAAATAGAAAAAAGGCAAACAACAACAACAACAACAAAAAACCTCTTTAAGAGTTTCGCTATAATTTTTTACTCCCCAACCATATAAACTCCACAGCAAACTATAGTAAAAATTATAGTTCTACAGTTCAACCTAAATTACTTTTACCTGAAAATGAACTCCAGTTGTCTCTATAATTTTGGGTGCAATCCTGTAATAAAATAACATCCAATTTAAAAAACTCCTTTTTTACCACAGTCCATTTTTATTTTAAGGAAAACACACAGCAGCAGAAGGTCTTGGGATTTTAACACCTATGTATCATTATTTAGGCTGTCATCAGCCTAAAGAGAACTAACTAACTAGAAGAGAACTAACTTGTATATGCAGAGTCAAGGCTATCCCTGCCCACACCTTACTCAATGGGCACGGAAATAACAATATGTGGCCCATGAATAACCCTAGCCATTTAAACCTAAAGGACTGAGTTTGGGATAGAGGCGGAGAAATAACAAAATTGATACTCATTTCTTTCGAAACAGTTAGAATTTCTCAATTCCCAACCAGAATCTTTGTTATCCTACCCAAACTGGCATTTGGAAACTAGTCAGATTTATTTCTGAGTTCCCATTCCTACTGAAAAACAATGCATCAACCAACATTGTACTAAAGTCAAAAGCCCTGGGATAATTCAATTTTACTTCCTAGACATCTTTTACTCAACAGTAAATAATTTAAAGTAGTACTTGTATATCAAAGGACATATAGATATTCCACAAGATAGAATATTTTAAAAATTAAATACAAAATACAAATAAATTTCATCTTTCTTGGGCGGGGTGTGGTGGTGGGGAGTACTCTCTGAATTATACATCAGGTACTGCAGGGGTTAGAGGAGCTATGCTCTCATTCCCTCCTGCCATGAGAACAGCTTCAGTGAAAGAACAGAACACAAAATAAACACCTGACTGAGGAGAAAAACATGAAAATGAGAAGCAGTTAACACAGTCTCCCAGTTTATAAAGAGAGTTAAGATGCAGCCTGGTATATAGTAAGAACAACAATGAATGGACTGGTGATCAAAGAACAGCATCTCAATTGCTGCGGAATCTCATACAATTCCTCTGGGCCTCAATTACTTCTCATAACTGAGAACCCCTTGTCATGTTACTAAACAAAGTTACAGTAAGGTCACAGTTAAATTGTAAATGGGAAAATTTTTAAGTATAAAGTATTAATTGAATGTGAGATACTACTTTGTGGTCATTAAGAACAGCAAGGTCTATGAAAATTTGATCATTTTTCCTGATTTAGAACAGTGGTTCCCAAACTCAGAAGATCATTTGAATAAAAGCAAAATTTTTTCAGCGTATATTCCCTGGTCCCACTCCCCCAGATTCTGTAGTTTAAGGAAAGTCCCATGTGATTCTAATAAGCCAGGGAACAGTCACTGTAAAGGAGAAATAAGGAGAGAGAATTTGGTACATGTTCTGATTCCATAATAGTCTTTTTCTATATAATAAAATTTAAGTATATTCTGTCAACATTCTTATTCAGACAGATAAAAGATCATTCACCACAGCAGAAACTGTCTTATTAGCCTACGTATTACACACCTAGTGTTTGAAACATTATGAGACTTCAAAGGATGGTGAATAAATGAATGAAAGAATGAATAAATAAATGAGCAAAGAGACAAAAAACTATTTCAGATAATGGCTAGTTTTAGAAAATATTCCCTGCATCTCTATTACAAATGCAAAAATATTTATAAAATCCATTACTTGTTACTGATATAGAGAACAGCCAGCTGATGGACTACGTTCATCACCACTTCATAGCACCTTGTAACAAAACAAGACAGTTCCTGAAATGACAAGTTGAGTATATGTTACGTAGTTGTTTTTTAAATGCCACCATTTCTCAACTTTATGGTAACATATTAAACAAAAGCAAAAATGTTTCCAGTTAACCTGCAGCCAGAGAACTTCAAGCATCCTTCAAGCAATCCATTCTTAACTCCTCTCCTGAACGTCAAAGTAATTTCTACTGGTTTGTTCCCATAGCATTTCACTCACACTTCTATTTTGAGTCTTGTATTTTAGTTACTCATGTAATTAACAGAGATCTTATTCCTTCTTTTAAATATCCACTGGCCAGCATGGTGGCTAACCCTCAGCTGCTTCTCAATATATTTTTGTCCTATTAAATGAACACGGAAGTGAACATCTGAATGAAAAAGCTCAAAAACTGCCAATTTAGAAAGTATGATATGAGGAAAAAGGCTCTCCCAAAGTCCCTCTGAAATAACTTCAAATGTTTATTACTTTTAACTTCATCTATAAACAAGCCTGGCACAGAGAAAGGGAAATTTTAATTATTGCAGGAATATATTTGTCATTAATTAATTAATTCGCATCTACTATGTCCCACACCTTTGGAAAACTTCTTTCAGAAGCTCTCGATGCTTAAACCTAAAAAACCAGTTTGTATCCTAAAGTATTCAAAACTTGACTAAACCCATGGCTATTCCAGATTTTAAGTTCTACGAGGGCAAGAATTTCTGTTGGTTTTGTGCACTGCTATATACCAGCACCAAGAACAGTTGCTAACGTATGCTAGGTTTATAGTTTAAAAATGGAATTTTATGCAGCTGTCAATGAGATCCAAAGTCAATTGAAAATGTTTGAAAATGAAAATAATGCATTTCAATTTTACTTAAATAACTCTAGTTTTGTCTTTCTTATTAAACTTCTAAAAGTTCAATAAAAGCAAAGAGCAGAAAATGCAGACAAACAGCACAAAGTTAAAAAAGGTAGAAACAAGTCCAGATATATAACAGACTATTTACATAAGATAGAGATATGGGGTGCCTGGGTGGCTCAGTAGGTTAAACCTCTGCCTTTGGCTCAGGTCATGATCTCAGGGTTCTGGGATCAAGCACCACATTGGGCTCTCTGCTCAGCAGGGAGCCAGCTTCCACCTCTCTCTCTGCCTGCCTCTCTGCCTACTTGTGACCTCTCTCTCTATGTCAAATAAATAAATAAAATCTTAAAAAAAAAAAGAAATAGAATGAATTAGCCAATTAAAAGACAGAGATTTTCAGATTTTCAGATTGCATAATAAAGCAAAATCCAGATACATGTGGTTTTAAAAAAACATAACTAAAACATAATGATATTGAAAGGTTGAAATATAGAAAGATAAACCAAGAAAATGTTAACTAAAACAGTGCTGAGGCAGTGAGAATATCAGACAAAATTGTTAGCACATCACAGCTATAATATATGATATACATTTATGTAACTGCATATTATATACATAATTATAGTTGAACAGGGTCAACTGCTATAACAACATAATAAAAGATTCAATTTATAAAGAATGATGAACAATTCTAAACTTGTATGCACCAAATAGAATATCCTTAAAATAAGAAATGCAAAATTTGGTAAAACTAGAGGGAGAAACTGACACATTCACTGGGACTGCAAATTACATTTCTTAGATCTCTGCCAGTAGGCTTCCTGTTAAGTACTGCCAACAGATGGCACTAAAAGGACACTAAAGATGGGAAAAGGACATCCTTTCTACTTCTTGGTGCTTTGGGATTTTTACAGGTGGTATATGATTTAATTGACAGTTAAATGATTCAAGAACCACACAGAATGATGCAGAACTCTAACCCACACTCCTGAAATCATACAGGACTGTATTTCCAACAAAGTAAAAGCATGAAACATACCTAACTCCTAGTAGGGGTGGAGAAGGAAAGGGATACAAAGACCTAAGTCTAAATTCCTTTCAAAGACTTTGGGAATTTTTTTCTCTCTTTCTGAGGTTACATTTATTAATGTGTAAAAATAAGAGAAAAATGATTACTTCACTAGGATGCTCTGAACATTAAATATGAAACATTCCTAGTAATTCATGTGTCAATGTCATAATAAATGCCTTAATAATGTCATTAGCTAAAAGGCAGTATAGGTTTGGCCCATCTCCAAAGTGCATCAATCAAAACAATGAGGGAAAATTTCAATATACCTTTAGTCAGAAAAACATACAAATAATATCTTCCAGACCCTACAAAGATGTTAATCATACCCCCAGTTATTTAACTCAAGACCTTATAGTTCATTTTGACACCTGGGAAATCATCAGGTCTTCTAGAAACTTCCCAAAGTTCTTGTTTTTTCCCCTTATAGCCTTAACTTCCACAATAAGTACTCTTGGTGTTTTTACCAACATAACCCAGGCAAGAGCAGTTCACCCCAGCAATGGCAGTTTGCTCCACCTCCAGCTTCTTTCAAACTCCAGAACCGACCTTGTATTGCCCTCTCAGAGGTGCCAGCCAGCCAGGCAGCAGCACTGCCTCATTCACAAGTATAAGCAACAACTACACAGGGCTCCTGCTCCAAGCTCCCATATTCTGGTAACCCCAATCCTTCCTCCTTTTCCCCTTCCTCTGGATGACCTCACTGTCCTCTTTTCTTTCAACCCTCCAACACTTATATAATCAATCCTCTATATCAAATCACCTCTTCTGAAGCTGTGATTCGTTTTCTGGACTAGCCCCTGACTGACACATAACACAATAGAGGTCAAGTTCAACAAAAATGCTCTCAATTACAACAAGGAGACAAAAAAGGGTAGTAAAGATATAAGTGAACTGAATAATATGTTAGTATGCTTGATTCAGTGAAATACATCAAGTCTTGAACTTAATCAGGAGGTAGGGGGAGTTTTTCCTTATCTCCAATTTTTGCTTTTTTCATATGGTTTTAGCATTGTTTTTATAATGGAGAGAGAAGAAATGGGAAGTTCTTTCATTTTTTTCACAAAACTAAACCAAAGACCTAGAATAACTAAAACTGCAGTGATGAAAACATCTGGTTTGAAATGTTTGAAACATCTGGTTAGAAGCATCAAGTGCTACTTTTAAAAACCTTATCATTGCTCATGTACTAGCTTAACCATCTCCACTAACAAGTTTTTCTGGCATAAATTATCTTCCTACCCGGCATAAAGTTTAAGTTATTTTAAAAGGCATGGTGACAAATTGTTCACAAATTAAATTATTACAAAACAAAAAACAAAATCAAAACCTTACTTTGAGACCTTATTTCTATAAAATGCTATGAAAACACTTCACGAATTATAACCTCTTAAACTACAATCCAATGTCTACTTAGTGTTTTACCATTCAAAGTACTTATTCTTAGCATCTGAAGGTTTCAGAAATCTTTTTAATTTTGTGTAATTCACCAAACTTAAAAAAAAAACAAACAATGGAAAGTAAAAAACAGTCACCTGTAAGAATGAAATAAATCTTCCCATTTGAATTTGGCAATCACCTTCCACCATGCTGGAATCTGTAGCTTTAAAAGGCAACATGAAGAATCTTATTTCAGTTTTTTAATTTAAACTTAGTCAAGACCCAAAAAGAAAAATAAATACAATTTTTATTCATTAGTATATCTTTTAATCTGCATAATATTAAAAACAGAATTTTTATACTGAAAAGAAACATAAGACAGTCATTAATCCTTCAATTAAAAATAACCATCTGTTTCACTATTTAACAAATTCAAGGGAAATCCTTATCTAGTCACAGTTCTTTTTAACTTACAAAAATATCACAAATAGATTTTAGAGAATTTGCTACTGCTCCATCACTCAGGTTTATTCCACCTGCTTATCAAACAAATAAACCAACAAAAAATTTGAATGCTTATTTTCTCAAGGTATACATTAATTAATCACGGTAGTCCTAGAACTGTCAACTTTTCATTCATTTCAATCTCAAAAAAGGCATCATGACACTATAATATGAAATTTTAAAACTTACCTCCTTCTCCATAAAACAAGAGACCATTATAAAATTTAGTTTCTGCCTGTTTAAAAAAAATTAAATAATTTTAAAGGTTGCTGTCTTGTTTTTAAATTCCTAGGCTCTCTTAACTATCTATATTTAATAATAATCAGAGGACTATATCACATATACAAACTCATTTAAATTCAAAAACTGCTTACAAAACAGGTAAATTCAATTGATCTTTAGAATACCAAAGATATCGTTGATACTCAAAGTTATTTCTCAGTTTCTTTACCCCTGCTTTTGTCTTTTCTGACCTAATTGTCCTACATCTTCCCACTAGTTCATGGGAGATAGAAAGCAATCACATAGTATCAAAAAGGTACAGAGAAAAGAGGAAGTTTACCAACTTCTACCAGAGTTTTAATGACCTGTGGCTAAGAAAATGCAAAACATATTAAAAATTCAAAGCTTTTTTTAAAAAAATCAGTTATATTTATTATATCTAGGGACACCTGGCTGGCTTAGTCAGTAGAGCATGTAACTCTTGATCGTGAGTTCAAGATCCATGTTGGGTGTGGAGACTACTAAAAAAAAAAAAATGTAAAAAATCAATTATATCTAGAAAGCCAGTATATATGGCAAATAACACAGACTTGGAAGGTATATAGACCCAGGCTCAAACAGTTACTACCAGTAAAATTAAGCCTGTTTCCTCATCTATTCCTCACATTATCTGCCTCTCATTCTAAGTATGAACAGAGTTAGTATGGTGTCTGGCACACCGTTAGTACACTCAGTGAATGGTAACCACTATTATTAGTATTCAATAAAAAATTAATTCAACATGCATTAAATCTTTATGTACACTATACATATAAGCACAAATTTGCTTTTAAAATCATGTTTTTAACAACTTAAGAGTACAAATAATTACCTCATATTTTAATTTCTTGATTTCACAACAAAGTGCAGCATAAACAGTGATGACTTTGTTCAAGACCTAGTTTCATGAATAAAAACATAAAATAAAAAGATGAGTTATAGCAGAAAGCTAAAGCATTTTAAAAATAGATTTTTAGTTAAGAAATCTATACCTTGTTTTCAGTCTTTATGAGTTCCAATAGGGAAGACTGTTCATAAGGCAAAAGCTATAGAAACAAAGGGAAAAAATCATTTTTAATTTGAAAAAAATCATGGAAATTTTAAATATACAAATCGAGTCTAACTCCATTCTATTTAAACCTGTGTTGGACTCTGTACTTAGCACTAACACACACTGGAGACTGATGGCTAATGGGTATAGGATTTCTTTCGCAGGTGGTAAAAAGATTCTTCAGTTGGGTCTGGTGATGACTGCTGCACAATTCTGTCAATACTCTAAAACCCAAAGAACTGCATGATATGTGAATTTCAAGAATATGAGACACATGGGGCACCTGGGTGGCTCAGTGGGTTAAGCTTCTGCCCTCTGCTCCCGTCATGATCTGAGTGCTGGGATGGAGCCCTCCACTGGGCTCTCTGCTTGGCGGGGAGCCTGCTTCCCCCTCTCTGTCTGCCTACTTGTGATCTCTCTCTGTCAAATAAATAAATAAAATCTTTAAAAAAAAAAAAGAATATGAGACATGTGAATTTCAAGAAAACTGTTACTAAAAAAGTCAATATGTAACTCAGAACAGTGTCTAATACATAATAAATGTTCAGTAAATATTAATTATTACTTAAGTGGTAACAGGCTATAGTTTCAAAGATAAAACAAGATAGAATGATTTAAAAAAAAATTAGAAAAAGATAGAATGATCTCAAAATGGAACAGAGGAGTGAATTATTTTATTTTATTAAAGATTTTATTCATTTACTTGAGACAGAGAGCATAAGCAGGGGAGAAGAGGGAGAAGCAGACTCCCTCCCAAAATGGGCAGGAAGCCCAACATGGGGCTTGATCCCAGGACCCTGGGACCATAACCTGAGTCGAAGGCAGATGCTTAACTGACCAAGCCAACCAGGCACCCCAGGAGTGGCTTATTTTATACATTAAAAAATTACTCCTACATAAAATTCTACTACTGAAACTAGTATTACAGTACATGTTAACAAACTTGAATTTAAATAACAACTTAAAAAAAAAAAATTACTTCCACATTAAGATACCCTAAATGGCATAAGGGAAAATGATGGAAATCTTCTATATATTCATTAGAATATGAGTGATATGGATATATGTGTTTGACAGAAATTCACTGAACATTATATTGTAAATCTATGCATTTCACTGTATGTAAAATAATCTCAATAAGGAACAAATAAAGTTTGAATATTCTATTCCAACCTGTTCGTTTTCTTGATGAAAAACAAAGGCTACCCCAGAAGTCTGTCATTCATTAAAAACAAAACAAACAAACAAAAAAACACACATCTGCCTAGCTTCAAGATAAGGAAATTAACAATTTTTCTCCAAGTTTCTTTTAGTTCTCCAGATTCCAAATAATGAAAATATACAGTTGACCTTTGAACAACACAGGTTTGGATGGCGTGGGTCCACTTAGATGCAGGTTTATCTTTTTATAAATACAGTACAGTACTATAAATGTATTTTCTTTGTGATTTTATAACATTTTCTTTTCTCTAGCTTACTGTAAGAATATAATACACAATACATACATGAAATATGTGTTAATTGATTGTTTATGTTATTGGTAAGGCTTTTGGTCAACAGCAGCCTATAAGTTAAGTTTGGAGAGTCTCAAGTTCTATGCAGATTTTCAACTGCTTGGGAAGTCAGCACTCCTAACCCCCACACTATTCAAGGGCCAAATGTATATTCCATTTTTTAATACCATGTCTTCAAAATATAGTATGTCCTGAAAATGTATACGTAAATTAAAAAATATAACAAAATCAAACCTTTAATGCTATTGGATCAAGATTGAAATCCCAAACATCACCAATTGAATCATCCAGTGCATCCTCAATTCTTCTCAATTGAGATGTATACTCCTCAAGAAACTTCCCATAATTCTTAAGTTGGACTTCAGCATGAATTTCTAAATTTCAATTTTAAAATATTATGTAAGATGTACAAGTAATAAATTGCAGGACATTTATTTCAAATAATCTCAAAAGTCACAACAAGGTAGTTACTAAGCATTTTTAAATGTACTACTCTAGTATGTCTGGACTTCTTGAAAATAAAATTTCAAAGTTAAACAATAATTCAGCTTTTAATCTTTTCCAAATAATAAAATAATTTTAAAACCTATAGATGTTAACCATAACCATAACTTTGGTTAACCATAAACCATAACTTTAAAGCACTATGAAAAAATTAATGTCTCATTTATCCCATAAGCTGGGGCTTTTAAACAATTTGAATAATGTCTTAGACAACTCAACATCTTGATTCTAAGTTTTAGTCATAAATAACTCTTTTGCAAAAATAAATAAATAAATAAGACCTGAATAAGTATAAAAATCTGTGTTGTCATAGAAGCAAAATTTAAAAACATAATCCTTAAGTCTCTATAGTGTAAATTGTCTAAAAATACATCTAAATATTGTTTTTAAAAGTTTTAAATCTGCTTTATCATAATGAATGTTATTTCTGTAATGCCAAAAACTTACTAAGATATTTTAATTATTTAACTCTCATAATAGGGCTGGAAAAGCCAGTAAAGAACACTGAGTACAGAATACTGTGCTTATGGGAAGGGCGCAGATGTCCATCAACAGATGAATGGATAAAGAAGATGTGGTGTGTGTACACACACACATACACACACACACACACACACACACACACACACACACAATGGAATATTACACAGCCATCAAAAATGAAATCTTGACATCTCCAATGACATGGATAAACTAGAGAGTATTATGCTAAGCAAAATAAGTCAACCAGAGAAAGACAATTATCATATGATCTCACTGATATGTGGAATTTAGGAAACAAGGCAGAGGATCACAGGGGAGAGAGGAAAAAATGAAATAAGAGGAAACCGAGAGGGTGACAAACCATAAGAGACAAACTGAGGGTTGCTGGAGGGGAGAGGGATGGGAGGGATGAGGTAAGTGGTGATGGACCCCGGGGAGGGTATGTCTTGTAATGAGTACTGGGTGTTATATAAGACTGATGAATCACAGATATCTGCTTGATGTCTGAAACAAGTAATACATTATATGTTAATTAATTTAAAATTTTAAAAAGAATGAAAAAAGATACTGTGCTAATATTTAACAAATTTCCACATTAAATAGATGACTAAGGAGTCATTGGAATAAACTAAACAATAGAAGTATGTCTAGTCATCAAAGTTAATAAAGAAAGGGAACATTCTATATACACATAAGAATTCACTATTGCAAAGGCAGCAAATCCAATTCAGCCTCTTTTATTGATATGAACAACTATTCAATCATTGTCTAAAAAAAGGTAAAATTATTGTCTCCTCAAATCAGCAATACAAAGCAATTCTTAGATAAAGTACATTCTGACTAAAGATAAAGACCTAGCTCTCCAATCACCCTTATTCTGGCACTAATGCTCCCTATCAGGTGGATCAATTATTAAAATTGCTATCTGGTTATAGCATTAATCTAAGCAATTCTGGAAGACAGTCTAGATAGGATTCATAGCACAAAAATTAACAAAACCGGGCACACCGAACGGATGGGAATTCTTCTCTTCCCTAAAGCTCAAATTAAATAACTGCTAGAGATTCTTGAAATCGCAAGTACATGCCTAATTCTCATTTACATGGGAAATAACCAAAGCTGCATTTAATCAGCAAATGAGTTCTTAATGACAATGCCAGAAAAGCATGCTGGCATTCGGTCTGTTTGGGAAGTCACAAAAGAGTAAGCAAGAGAAAACCTGCAGTAACATTAAAGTTTCTTGCTGATAAAATAATGAATAGTTGTAAAAATAGTAAAAATTACAATAAAAAGATTTGAAATAAGGAATCCACGGTGATTCTTCAAGAGTAAAATCCCAGAAACCCTATTTACAGGCTCATCTCTACATTCTTTATTATCTTTCCATCCCTAATGCCTAGTACAGTCCCTGATATGGTCTGTTGACCGAATCACATCATTCTACTCTCAGCTGAACCGTTTTCAAACCTAGCAACTTACTTTCATCACAATTTTTTGAAGATAAGGAAGTAGGAGAACTCTGTCCATAAAACTCCATACATGAAAAGGTGCAGTTCACTCTGTAACAGTAAATACAGAGTCCTCTCCACAAAAAAGTTAAAGGAATTTGTCATTACCACCAAGATTTTTTTTTAATGCTGCACAAGAGCTAATACCTTATGGAATGTTTTATGAAAAACTGCAAACCATTATGAATTAAGCTCATGCTTCTCTGAGACGCTACTAAAACCTAATTACATGTAAGTTTTTACACAATTCTTTGTAAAGTTAAGCAAAATTCACGTGGAATTTTTAAAAACTACATTCACCTTCTTAAAAAAAAAATTACATTCACCTTTTGGGAAACTGCGTTTCAAAAAACAAATTCACAAGCAGTAGGTCCCAATCTCTCCTATATCACTTAAACGGAAGAGACAGATTACCAACTTGTATTAATCTTAAGTAGAGTTTCACTAAAATAATTATTTGCCTCTAACTTTTGCTGCATGGAACTTAATCTGGTACGGTTCTTTGACTTCTAAGTTCAAAATGAAACAATTCGATTTTGTGAAGTAAAAGTTGCTTAATTTTTGAAGCCTTTCTAGGTGCAATGGAAGCTCTATGGCATCCCTGAAAAACACCACTTATCGTAAGTAAAAGGCATAGGAGGAGATAAATTGACATTCGCTTGCTTATTTTTACCGTGTGAAGAGCGCTTTCTCCCTGTCTTGTACGTTGTATGAATATGCAGAAAAAAAATACTCAAACTTCCAAAAGTTGATTGGAGGAAAAGTAGAAAAACAGGAAAGCGAAAACAGGAACCCGACCTCTGCCCGTTCTAGAACTGAACGCTCAGCACAGGTGGCGAAAGCGCCGTGAGGCCGGAGGCAAGGCCAGCCTCGGCTACCCGGGCTACTGGGCCCTGGGCGCGCCCCGCCCGGCCCCAGGCTGTGGACAGCCCACGCCGCTGCTCTGGGTACCGCGGGCTGCAACCGGGAGCCGCCGCCCCAGACGCCAAGCCCTGCCTCGCCCGGCCTGACGCACCGCCACCGGTACCCCAACCCCGAAAGTAACGTTCGAGAGCGCGTCCCTCTCGCACCCCAAGCGGCAGCAAGTGTCCCGGACCGGAGGGCTGCTTGGGGACCACGACGCAGAGCCCTCCCGCAGGAGCGCTGCCGGAGCTGAGGCGGGCCGGGGAGCATCCACCCGCAGCCCTTGCCCCGCAGCTCTCTTACTCTGTGAGCCGTCGTCAACGCGGTCGAACTCCCAGTCGGGGGAAAGAGTCTCCACCGCCATCACCCCGGCACCCCCCCCCAGTCACAGCCCCAACCAGCCCGGGCGACCGCGGCGGCCTCACCCCGGCGGCTGTCACGGCACGTGACTTCCGGCCCCAGCCCGGGCCCCGCCCCCGCTCGCGAGGGCAGGCCGGTCTCAAGGCCCCAGCGAGCCGCGGGGGCTGCTGGGAAAGCGAGTCGGCTGGGGTGGCCAGAGGCGGCCGTTACATCTTCCGCGGCACTCGCGGCGTCCTCCCGTGGTGACTTGGGCCTCGACACCACTCACTTCACATCTCAAGCCATATCGATGCCTTGACTTCGCCCTGCTGTCCCCAGGCCATTTTTAATACCTGGGCAGTTGTTCCATCAGTCTAGCCTGGGAAGGGTAAAAGTGATGGGGTAGTGGCTCAACAGGAGGGCGTGGTCCTCGAGTAGGTCGCTGTCCAGGCGCTAAGAAGCAGCAGGAACTGCCAACGCCCTCTCCGTCACCACCATCCGAGCTCCTGCGTCGCTCCTCTTGCAAGCCCTATGCTGAATGTTCTTGAGAATAAAACGGTGTGTGAGAGGCGGAGGTACTTTACGAACACCCTAGCGAGGAATTTTACTACTCTGCTTACCTTGCCCTCACGGATCCTCCGCCCTCTCCTCTTAAAAAGGCAGAGAGGGAAGAAGAAGCGCTATTTAAGTGTATTCTAAAATGCTCCTACGTGCTAACTGGCTTTTCCGCAAGCGGGGAACTATGTTACCCAGTAATTCTACATGTATACGGATGTTTGCACAGTAGCGTTCATTGCTGCATGGTCTTTAATACATATTACTGTATGTATACTAATGAAATGATCTTAAAATGCATCAATAGGGAATAATGACATAAAATTTAATACATCCATATTATGAAATACGTTTGTAGAGACATGGGAAACTGACAGAAGGTGATTGCGGAGTAATGTGTATTTGTGGTTACATTTATACTCATGTAAACGTGTTTGTGCATATGTGGGTGTAATTGCATAGAAAGAGAGCGCAAATCTCACTAACAGGATAGTGGTCTACTGGGAGAGTATGTGTTAGAGATTAAAAAGTCCCCCACTGGGCTCCTTGCTCAGCAGGGAACCTGCTTCTCTCTCTGCCTGCTGACTACCCCTCCCCCAGCTTGTGTACTCTCTTTCTCTCTCTGACAAATAAATACATAAAATCTGTTTTTAAAAAGCATACCTTAGAAAAATCTTTTGGGGCGGCGGGGTGGCTCAGTTGGTTGAGCAACTGCCTTCAGCTCAGGTCATGATCCTGGAGTCGCAGAATCGAGTCCCGCATTGGGCTCCCAGCTCCGCGGAGAGTCGGCTTCTCTCTCTGACCTTCTCACCTCTCATGCTCTCTCTCACTGTCTCTCTCTCAAATAAATAAAAAATCTTTAAAAAAAAAAAAGAAAAATCTTTTAATTAGCATGTTAAAGTAATTGACAAGAGCACATCTAGAAATGGACAAGCAAAAAGTAGTCAAGTAAACCTACTTGCAGTTAAAAACTAAGAGAAGTAGACAAAGTATAATAATTACTTTAAAAGATCTGAAAGAGGGGCGTCTGGGTGGCTCAGTGGGTTAAGCCTCTGCCTTCGACTCAGATCATGATCTCAGAGTCCTGGGATCGAGCCCCGCATCGGGCTCTCTGCTCAACGGGGAGTCGGCTTCCCTCTCTCTCTCACTGCCTGCCTCTCTGCCTACTTGTGATCTCTGTCAAATTAAAAAAAAGAGAGATCTGAGAGATAATGAAGTCTGAAAAGCACAGCAAAATGATTCAGAATTCTGAGTGTACTCAGAATTTACTATTAAGAATTATGAGTTTGTGGTTTTCTGCCTGACAGTGTCCCTGACCCCTTCAAGTCAAGAGATGAAACACTGTCCTACCAGCTCAAGGGGGCAGCAAACCAAGTTCAGAATTGTTGGAAGTGAAACTGGAAATTTGGGGGAGCATCCTGAAGCAAGGGACCCAGAGAGGAGATGAGATTCAAAACCTTAGTGTAAGCATTGCACAGATCCCTGGTTAACCATCAAACTACGTGCAGAGAGCCTACTGAAATCACAGTCAAGAGTCCTTAAAAACACCTGCACTAGGTGAAAGGCATGCTTGCTGCCCTTTTGGTGATGCATATATTCCCCACCAGATGTGCACCTTGGGTAGGAAAAACCTGAAGCCCTGTGGGTTCCAGACGGCAGAAAACAGAGGTTGGGCTGGCAGAGCAGCTTGAAATTTGGAAGAGAAAACTGATAATCAAGGGAATTACTAAGGAGGTGAACCCCCAAATCTGAGCAAAAACGTTGGCCAAACTGTTGTCTAAATGAATTGAACAGAAATATAAGCTGCTCCCCTCTGCAGGGTTTGAGTCCAAGCAAATTCACTCTTTTCTAAATAAAGTCCCCTGAGGCGCCTGGGTGGCACAGTCGGTTAAGTGTCTGACTCTTGGTTTCGGATCAGGCCCTGATCTCAAGGTCATGAGAAGGATCACTGAGTTGGATTCTGTCTGTGCTCAGCATGGAGTCTGCTGGAGAGTCTCTCTCCCTGTTCCTCTGCCCCGCCTGCTCATTCTCCCTCTCTACCTCTCTCTCAAATAAATAAGTAAATCATAAAAAAATAATAAATCAATCAACCAAACCCCCAGTAGTTTTTTTTTTTAAGAATGTAACAGAATCCAGACCATGAATTAACTTTTTTCCTTTCTTTTTTTGGGGGTGGGTGAACAATAAAATTTAATTAACCAAAACCTGACAGAATAGAAAAAAACAATAAATGTAATTATAGTTGGAAATCTTAATACTTCTCTCAATATTTCATATGACAAACAGAATATAAGAGAATAAAGAATTGAACAATACTCAACCAACTTTCTTTAGATCATATTTACAAAACATTCTACACGACAACAGTAAAAGCAGACATTTTTTTCCAAGTATACAAGGAAGGCCATTTTCTAGGTCATTAAACAAATTTCAATGCATTTGAATGGACTGAAATGTGATGATTATATTCTTTGACTGCAATGGAATCACATAGAAATCAATAACAGAAGAATCTCTTCTGTTCTGGAAAATCCCTAAACTTGAGCACAAGTCACCAGGGCATTGTGCAGAATGAAGAAAATCTACAAAGTTATATACTATGAGATTCCATTCATTTGATAGTCTTGAAAAGATAAAACCACAGTGACAGAGAACAGACAGAGATTCTCAAGGTGAGAAGGGTGGTTTGGTTAGCCATGACTGCAAAGGGCCAAGGGAGTTTTGGGGTAGGGAATGGAATGGTTCTGTATCCTGACTACAGTATTATTACATGAATCTTTATATACATTAAAACTCATAGAACAATACAGCAAAAATGAAATCAATTTAATTGTATATTAATTTTAAAACATGTAGTGGTGGGATGGGCCTTCGCATGTGTTTGGCTTCAGGACTCAAATGATGTCAGGTCTTGGATTTTCACTATTTCTTTTCTATCTCTTCCACAATTTTTGCTACATTCTTTAGGACCCATAGGGTAGCTCTTGGTAGCTTCAGGTTCACATTATCACAACACCAAAAGTGATGCAAATGGTACACTTAACTGAAAGTTGAAACAGAAGTCCTAGAATTAGATCTTGCTGGACTTCATTAGCCTTACTAGGATCTTGTACATAATTTGAACCAATCATCATAATTAAGGGGATGGGAGAGATGTACTAATTGGCTTAGTGCAGGTCGTATGCCCCACCCCTGAATCCCAGTGGGATAAGGGGGAAAGAAAACTTCATAGGAACCACAAGGCCTAAGACAGGGGGAGAAGCAGATCCTCACATGGAAGGGAGGATACTGTTATCCTGAAAAGTGGATTTTAGATGGTAGGTCGAAAAAGCAATACCTAGTTTGTACACCAGCCAGTCATTTGGTCATTTGCAGTCAAGCAGATCACACTGTTGCTATTTGCCAAGTACTAGAGCAAATAATTATTTAGTTATTACAATAGTATGCTTTTTTCTTTTTAGTGTTTGGGTGGGTTTTAAAAAATCATCCTATCTGAATCTTTTTATTTTATGGCTCTCTCTTATAAGAATTTTGTTTTTGAAGCAATGACAATCTTTGCCTTTTAATTGAAGAGTTTAGCCCATTTTCATTTACTGCAATTACTGGTATATTTAGACTTAACCCTAACATTTTACTAATTTCTTTTCATTTTCCCCCCAGCTATTCTGTTTCTTTCTCTCTCCTTTCTCTCCTTCTTTTCAACTGATTTTTAAAAATCATTCTACATATTACCTTGATAATTTTACACTCTGTTAACTTGGTAGTTATATATGGTCATTGTATATAGTCATTAGGGTTTTCTATATATAGTATCCTGTCATCTACAAATAGTGACCGTTTTACTTCTTCCTTACCAATTTGGATGCCTTTTATTTCTTCTTCTTGTCTGATTACTGCACCTTGGACTTCCAGTAGTATGTTGAATGAAAGTGAGGAGAGTGGACACCCTTGTCTTATTCCTTATCCTAGAGGAAAAGCTTAGAGTTTTTCGCCATTGAGTATAATGTTAGTTATGAGCTTTTTTATATATATGGCCTTTATTGTATTGAGGTATAGTCCCTCTAAACCCACTTTGTTGAAACTTTTTGTCCTGAGTGGATGCTGTATTTTGTCAAATGCTTTTTCTGCATCTATTTGAGATGATTGTGTGGTTTTTATCCTTACTCCTGTTAATGTGATGTATTACATTAATTGATTTGCAAATATTGAGCCACCCTTGTAGCCCTTGAATAAAACCCACTTAACCATGCTGAATGATTTTTTTAAAGATATTGTTGAATTTGGCTTGTTAATATTTTGTTGAAGATTTTTGCATCTATGTTCATCAGAGATATTGGCCTGTAATTACTTCTCTTGTCATGTCTTGGTCTGGTTTTGGTATCAGGGTAATGCTGGGCTCTTAGAATGAATCTGGAAGTTTTCCTGCCTCAGATTCTCTCAACTTTTTGTTAGGGAGACACAAAAATGACTTTATTTCACCTTCATTTTTGCTGTGTCTAGAAATCTAGGTTGGCAGGGCTTTTCTGTTTGTCAAACTTGAATTGCCTCTGGTCTAACCACTAGTTATCAGGAGAAAAATATCTTTAATTCTTACAGAAGAAAATCTTAGACATCATTATGTGGATAGACATAAGGTCTACATTTCCTGAAGCTAGGAGTTAGAGAATATAACTATGGAATCCCTACTCAGAAAAAAACCACACTTCTTGCCCACCTCTCCCAGTATACACAGATCACAACAAATAAAATGATTATTAGCATTTGGAAGCTTAAAGGAAGCTAGCCAAAAGTCACAAAATGCTCTTAGGGAAATGGGCTGAATTGGCAAAGGGCAATTTCCAGAGCAAAACTCAATGTTTGCTGTCATTCTCCAGACTTTAAGGATTTATTTTCTCTCTCCTTCTTAAACACATTCATTCATTCATTCATTCATTCATTCTCTCTTTCAACAAGTACTTTTTGAACTCTGCTAAGTGCTAGATATTGTAAGTCCTGATAAGTTAGACATGGACTCAACCTGCAAGAAGCTTCCAGTAGAGCAGATGATAGGTACACAAACACCAATAAAAGAATGAGATGTCAGAAGAGACGCATAGTCAAAAATCTTTCTCGTTTCAGAGGAGTGAAAGATTCCTTAGAGGAAATAAGGAGGTTAAGGGAGGAGAAAATCAGGAAAAATGCCTCCAGGAGGCAGCCCTTGAGGTATACCTTAAAAGAAGGAATTTGGTCACGCTGAGATGTTGACAAATGACAGATGATAAGCTTTTCATGGAATCATTGTCCAGGGAAGAATCAGCACATACTAGAGAGTTAAGCTAAATTACATGTGCAAAGGAGCAGCAAGAAAATTAGGAAAAAAAAAAAAAAAAAAAAAGGCCAAATTGCCAATGGCCTTGAATGCCAGGCTAAGGAGTTCTGTTTGCAACTAGCGCTTAGCTAAAGCATGTCTGAGCATTCTTTCTAGAGAGATAAGGGGAAAGGGTGGGTATCTATCTGTCTGTCATCTATTGGGGACCAGCCTCTGTGCCAGGCACTTTGCCAAGTGCTTTATACACAGTCTTCCTTAAAATCCTTTTATTAGCTTACAAGATAGGTATCAGGATCCTACATAGCCAGGTGTCTCCACCCTTATCTTTCGTATCTTTGCCTCCTCAGGGCGATGTTATGGCCATGACTTGGGATGTCAGATCCACCATTAATAAGGCAAATCCCTGTCTACCTCACAGGGTTTGAGTAACTGGTAGAAGACCCCCAGCTGCTAAGAACCCGGGCGGAGACTGGAAGCCGCCCCTCCCGCTAGGTACTAGCGTGGCTCCGAACTGGGGCCCCGCCCAGTCTCAGGGGATTGGCCATCCGAGCCCCGCCAGCTGAGAAGGCGGGGCCGTGCCAGTCGAGGGGGCGGGCCGTGGGCGGGTCCCGAGAGTCGCGGACCCTGCGAGCCGCGACTGCCGCCGCCGGGCGCTCGCAGGCTGCAGGCCGCGTCCAGGCTGAGCCCTCGCTGTCGCGCGGCCCGCCCGAGGGCTCCCTTCCAGCATGCTGTGGAGAGGCAGCCAGGCGCTCCGGCGCTTCTCCACCGGCCAGGTGAGTCCGGCCCGGGCGAGCTTCCTGGCTGTCACCCGGGGCTGTTTTCCAGACCCCGGGGCCGGAGGGCCAGTCGGCGGGGCTGGGGGCGGGCACGGTGTTGAGACTTGGCTAAAAGCCAAGACAGCGTTTTTAAAACTGGGAGACTGCAGAGAAGGATCCGGAGAGGGTCTTGGGTAAGGCTTGTCAGGCGGGCCTTTGTCTTGTCGGGGGAAGGGGCTGAGGATGCGGCTTTTGAACATCTACGGACGGTCCGGCTGGGGTTGACAGGGTGGGAACAGCCACTTGGCAGCGGGGAACGGAGTCAGCTTCCTTTCTTTTTTTTTTTTTTTTTTTTTTTTTTTTCATTTCAATCATGAGATCCCTGGTCTGGAGATGGAGCCGAAGTACAGGACCGAGGGAGAGTAGTGTTCAAGTCAGCCGAGTCCTTCTGGGCGGCCTAAGAGGTGTGAGCGCTCCAGACTGGCATTCAGGGCCCATTCAGATAATGGCCCTCGGAGCTGGTGGCTTGCAGGCTCATTTTTCTTGAGCTGCAGGCGGCAAGATTGCTAGGATTGCCAGGCGCTGCAGAAGCAACCACGCTGGAACACTATTTAACTGTAGCCCAAGAACAGACCAGTGGCCCAGCCCAACGCCTTGGAATTGCATCAGCTCCTCCAGAAATGGCAAGAGAGCAGACACGTTGCATATGGCCAGGGGAGGGATGTCTCGCTGCATCTAAGCAGACTCAAAGCTGTTTAGGGAAGGAAAAACAATCCATCTCACGTACATTATCTCTTTTATAGGAAGTCAATGCTTTCTGGGCTGTGAAGGAATTTGCTTTTCGATTCCTCTTCTTTGCAAAGGTCCCATGTGCATGTACACATATCCAGATGTAAAAAAATCTTGAAGGCAGGGAGAAGTCTTGAATAGCACCAAAAACCAGCCGAGTGGTGCATACATGGAAAAAGCTTTTGTTTCCCAGGCAATCCCAAAAAATGAGGATTCACTTTACCCCATCCAGTCCTAGTTATTTGGGGAGTAGTCACCTTTTTTAAAAAATAAGGAAAACGAGAGCTGCACTTAATTGAACTTTTGCTTGCTCTGGACTCCTCCTTAGCTTTCTCTTGCCACGTGGCATCTGGGAATCTGGGGAGGATGGCACAGAGACAAGCGCTTGTGCTTTCCTGTTTTATTGGCCTCCTCTATCAACACCTTTCATTGACTTGCCTTTTTTGGAGAGCAGAAGCGATTCTTGAGGAATGCAAAGATGGCAAGAGCGGGCTGTACATAAGATTTCAGTAACCAAAGTTGAACATGCCGGTTGGCAAATGATAGAGACAAAAGCATGCATGTGGGGAAGCACCAAGCATGGTCAGGGGTCATGGGTCTGAGTCTAACTGTACCCAGGAGTTCATGTGAAGAGCAGTGACATTTGACTGGGAAGAAGACAGGTTCTCCCGTGGCCAAAAGGAACGACAAGTGGAGTACTTGGGATATTTTACTCCATAGAAAATGGGGAGCCATTCTTTGGATGGAATTCTATAATAATTGTTCAGAATCAAACATGGCTGGCGGGAGCATAAAATGGTACAGCCACTTTGGAAAACTGGCCATTTTTTATAAAATTAAACATACACCTATGATATAACCCAGCCATGGCACTCCTAGGTATTTACCCAAATACCTATTTATGAATGTCTACAGTAGCTTTATTCATTATTAGCAAAAACAGGAAACAACTTAAATGTCCTTCATTTAGTGACAGGATAGACAGAGGATAAATCCATCCACATAAGGGAATCATACTCAAACAAAAGAGGAGTGAACTACTGATAGGCACAACCGCATAGATAAAACTCAAATACAGATGCTAAGTGTATGAAGACAGACTCAAAGGGCTATGTATTATAGCATTCCGATTACCTGACATTTTAGAAAACGTCAAACTATAGTGATAGAAAAAAGTGTTATCAGGAGCTGGCACTAGAGGAAGAATTGACTATAAGAGATTATCTCACAAAGGACATGAAGGAATTTTGGGACGTGATGGAACTGTCCTTTGTGTTGATTGTAACAGTGGTTAGGTGACTGGGTGTCTGTCAAAACTCACAGAACTATACACTGACAAGGGTATATTTTACTGTGTGTTAATTATACCTTCATCTTTAAAAAGAAAAAAAAATTACACAGTATTTTTGAGTTTGGTACTAAAGCAGAATGAAAAAAAAATAAACTTCTTAGAACCTAGCAAAATCCAACAGGAAAACTAGTTTATAACACTTCCTGACAGAATCGATTTTTCCACTCCCTGTCTTAAAAGAAATGGACTTAGAAATATGTAATGATTTCAGCTTAATGACGTGGCTGGATCTTTTTAACCACTGCAACTATAAATAATAAAACCCTTTGTCTATTAGTTATTACCATACACTTCCAATATCTTGCCTGATTCATCGCCTCTTGACTTCTCCCCATGGTGGGTGTTATTTGGCCTTCATATTTATTTGGCACTGTTACTCAACTTCCTCTACCAGTGTCTGGCACAAGTCTGGGTTCTGGTTCTGGGTTCATAGCCTGGTTTCAGAACTTGAGGTTACCTTATGACCCAAATCAGGAGTCTGGACCCATCCCTGCTTCTTGGAACCAAGTACTGGCTTTATAACCTAGTTCTAGCAACCACATCCTTGTTTCTGAATTACCCAACCCCCTGCTTTGGTGTCTAGTTTGTTTTTAGGACCTTCAAATTCAACTTCAAACCCTCTTTAATTATGTATTATGTACTGAGCATTTGTTCTAAATCCTGAGGATATGATTAATAAATAATAATAATAATAATAATAAATAGCATTGATAAAGCACTTAGTATGTATCAGGTGCTAATTTAAATGCTTTACATATATACTCACCTGCTTAACATCTCAATGAGGTAGGTACTATTATTATGCCCACTTTACAGATAAAGTAACTGAGACCCAGAGAAGTTAAATAACCTTTTTAGAGTCTCATGGCCAGAAAGGACAAAACAATAAACAAGAAAGAAACAGTCCCTGCTTTTAAAAAAAAAGTCCATAGACATCCTTATTTTAAAAATCTGTTATCCTTTTTGTGATTAAAAAAAAATGTTGGCCAGATATCCCAGAAAGTCCTCATGAATACATTCTTTATATGATTATGCAATAGGAAAATCAAGTTGCACAAGTTTGCCCTTTACGGTGTGTCATGAGTTTTGTTGGAATCTTACACAGATTTACATCTGTTTCCTCTATTAGTCTGAGGGTTTGTTACATTAAGTAACATGGGCTTTTACACTATTTCAAGCTACATCCTGTCAATATATGGAGGCGGATTATTAGGTAGGCTTTTTATTTTCACTATCTGCTCAATTCTCAAACACTAGAGGGATGCCCATCCGAAGTTAATTTATGCCTCACCTGAGTGTGTGTCAACATAGAAGTAAGACAATGTCATTCTCCTGCTTAAAGTCGTTCAGTGGATCTCACTATCTTCACAATAAGGTCCAAATTATTTGGTATAGACAAGACTCTCCGCAGTTGGTCTTTTGACTGTCCCTGGAGTGTCACTCGTCATCACTCTCCACTTTCCAGTATTGAACCCACTTTGCTCACTTACTCATTTCTTTCTAAATGCTGCCCCCTCTGCCTGAAGTTTCCCAAGGACCTCCCATAATCCCCACTGTTCTCTTGGCCAACCCCTAAATGAGTGCTCTAAGATTCCGTTATGGAGTTCTCTTCTTGGGAAGTCTACTAGGCTTCCACACCCACACTATGCTCTCCTGTCCTAGCACTATGATGTCAGTATGTCCTTATTTGTGTGTCTTTCGTGCTAACTGGTAATCTCCTGAGGACAGGGACCAGTCTTCTTTGTGCTTTGACTGTTGCAATCCCAAAGAAAAATGCCCACAGAAGCCAAACAGGGGAAACAAATGAAGGATTTGACCCAGATAGAAGGAAAGGTCATGTCCAGCCAGAGGAATGGGGGTAGCCTCTGCTCAGCTCTAGCTGACTATTGCTACGTGGAAACGTAGACCATGGTTGACAAACCTCCTGATTTCTAAAAAGAAGTCAGAAATTCAGCCTGCTAAGTGAAGCTTCCAAAACATTATCACAGCTTTTTGACAAATGCTCTGTGGGCCAAATAAAACATTCTTGCTGGGCACCTGATTTGCAGTACCCCCCATGCTCTGGGCCCAGAGTATGCTAAATACTCAAAACATGCTTGTTGAGTACCTCCTACACACTGTCAGGCATGATTTGGGGCACCATGTGCCAAAGGCTCCTCCTCCTCCTCCTTTCTCTGAAGTGTTAGGCACCTCGCTTTCTCTGAAAAATTGACTTGGTTTTATTTTTTTATGGAAAGGCTCTTCATGTAAAACTGTCCAGTCTCACAATTCCTGATGGGGATTATACCCCCTACTGTTCTATTATGGTAGCATTTGCTTCACAAAAGCAATTTGGATCAGGGCAAACTGGTAGCACTGAGTCTTTAAGTTTTCTATAGAAAACCATGTGGTTTTTGTTTGGATTTTAATCTTTGGAGCATAATCAGAGTCCCCTTAGTTTGCTTCCTAAAGGATTCCACCAGGTGTGGATAGCCTGGGAATGAAACATTGAATAGTTTTAAAAAAACAAAATCTGGGAGTGCCTAGGAAGCTCAGCCTGTAGAGCCTTACTCTTGATCTCTGGGTTGTGAGTTCAAGCCCCATGTTGGGTGTAGAGATTACTTAAAAATAAAGTCTTTTTAAAAAAAGGAAAAGGAAAAGTTCTGTTGCCTGCCATAGGCTCTTCCAAGGTAAAATGTTATCAGCAGAGAACCCCAAGATAATAGCACTTACCACCCAGATTTAGAAATGCTGTGGGTCATTTTATGCCCCACCCTGTTCTTGCTCACCAATATAACAGGCACTTAAATGTGCCTCAAAGAATGTTCTCTGTCACCAGACCCACCCCACAAATGAATGGTGCCATCCCTCCTGTCAGGACCATCAGGGTATTTCTTTAGAAAGTCTAAAGATGGAACTATTTGCCACAATTCACCATCAACCTGTTGCCATATTTTTCTTTAATAAGTGGGGGCGGGATGGACCTTCAACATAGGAAAGCCATAGAAGCTTATCTACCGAAGTGAGACAGATCTGGGTTTGACTTCTGTCTCTGCCCCTCGTTAGCAGTTTACTTGACTCCTTGGAGTCTTGTGTATTCTCATCAGCAAAAACAATTCCTGTGAGTCCTAGAGACATATGATAACTAGTTGATATGTTTTTTAAAATTAATGAACAGAGCTCAGTGCCGTGCTGGGCTTATAGCACATTTCTAGCAAAAGAGATCCATCATCACCATTTTTTTATTTACCCAGGTATTACCTATGGTATTATTATGAATAATAATAATAGTTAACATTTGTTGGGCATTCCCTACTGCTACACATTGCCCTAATGCATTACCTGCTTTATCCTGATAAACCCTTATAGCAATCTTATGAAATAGATACTTTTATTTTTCAGATTTAAATTGATGAGACCCAGCTCAAAATCAAAGGGTCTGTGTTATGAGAAAATAATGGATACTAATAACGGGGTTGAATCTGAAGGCTGTCATTTAGTAGCTATTTGACTCCGGGCTGTGTCTTATCTTCTCTCTGTTTTAATTTCTCCATTTACAAAGTGGCTTCGGAATGCTTGTCTCAGCAGTCATTGGGCAATCAAAATGAGGAAATGTGTATGAAATGCCTGGCACATACTAGGGTCTCGTTCAAATGTTTGCTATCATTTCCATCCCTGCTTCCTGACCCAGACTCCCCAGGGCAGAATCTTTTAGTGTAGTGGGTAGGCACACGCTCTCCATGCATCAGAGAGTCTCTGACTCAAGTGTCCTTCTGAGTCAATGGGAAGCTTGTTAAAACACAACTTCCTAGGCCCAGGATGCCTCAGTAGATCTGGGATGGGGCCCAGGGACCCACACTTTCAGCACATCCTCCCTGCTGATTCCACCAGCATTGCAATCGGTCCTAATAAGATCATAGCTGGAGAAATAAGACCAAGGTAGAGTATCCCAGTCTGGTATTCTGGAATTAGGCTAACTCACTGTAAACACACTTATAATCCTAAAATCTGAGCGTTTCTGTGTTGGAAACTCACCTCTGTAGCTTAGCTTTAGCATGAAGCTCAGAAAGTGTCTCAATGAATGTAGCATTTCCAAAGATACTGACATTTCTCCAAATGCTGTCTTTTTAAGGGAGTGTTGAATCTGGAATTGAACTCTTTGTAACATTTCCTTTGAGTCAGCCCAGGCTCTTAGCTCTTTTGCATCCTAAGAGTAGTATTTTAGAGGTCTTAAAATATCTGGTGTTGGTCGCAGTGTGAGGTAAAGCCAGATTTTTAAGATAGCCAACAGGTCAGTTCTGTTTCAAGCAACAACATTAATGATAAGATTTGGAGGTAGAATATTTATGGCACATTTTGATGTTTTGATAAGAACAGATGAAATAATCATGTATTATCTATAGGCAAGCTGTGCTGTTGTTACAGAGTTAATCTGTTTCCTTAAAAATATTTGTTAGATGTTGAGGCTCTAGGCTCTTTGAGGATAGAAACTTTGGCCCTGGAAAAGAATTTTTTAACGAAAACCTTAATTGTTTTGTTATGCCCGAGTTTTCACGACCGAGAGACCACCAAGGAGCCAAGCACCGATGTAATCACACGAGGGTTTATTTGACAAGCTTAAGCTTGGGCCCAAGCATACCCGGCACAGCAGAGTAGGGACTTGGACCCCGAACCAGATTACAGTCAGAGTTTTTAAAGGCAGAGTAGGGGTGGACTCGGCAGTGGGTGAGGACAAAGGGGATGATGTTAGTCTCTAAGGAATTTTGGAAGCAAGGTCTCCAGGACCTTGAAGGGCTAGCTATTATTGGGAGAAAGGTTATTTATTACCAATAATAAAAATCTTCTCGTGAGACCCTTTAGATGTATATCAGTGGGCTATATGCTTGGGAATGATTCTCGACACTCTCTTGGAGGTTTAGAGATAAAAGTTTCCTAAAGGAATTGTTAAAGTAGACTTACAGGATCCTGGTTGGACCTGTTGGAGTAGGGGGTCGGTCAGGCTAGGATTGTCCTAGCAAAACCTCAAGGTGAGGGCAGTTGAGTCCCCAGGGGAGAGCCACTCTGTCTGTTTCAAGGGCTTGTCAGTAGGTAAGGAATTTTAATGATTTTCTTCTGCCTCTGTTTCCCACATCAGCTAAACTTGAGGTGGGATGGCCTTAATTTTCTCGGTCTCCACATTTCCCCCTGAACAATTTTGACCCTTAAATCTTTAAGGTTGTTGAAGGTGGACGGTCTCATCTTCTGTAACTTCTTCCTGCTGAATAGGGGCGTAGAGTTGTCCCTACCTACCCAGGTCAACACTGGTCAGTTGGGGAATGTGTAGGGGAGTTATGAAAGACAGAGGCAGCTGAGTCCAAGGCAGACTGCTCAGGTGATCTTCCCAAGTGGAAGGATCATTTGTGGAAGTTATGACAGTGGAGGAGTTGAAGTCAGGTGAGGAGACATGGGAGAAAATAGCAAAACATGATTAGTGTAACAAAAAGAAAATGAAGCTCAAGTAAGTTTTTTGCTATTTAACAAAAAAAAACCTTTTTCCAGTCCAGGAGTTCAAATCAATCATTAAAGGAGAGAGGGACTTTTTAAATTTATTTATTTATTTTTTAAATAAACATATAACGTATTTTTTTTAATTTTATTTTTTATAAACATATATTTTTTTCCCCAGGGGTACAGGTCTGTGAATCGCCAGGTTTACACATTTCACAGCGTTCCTCATAGCACATACCCTCCCCAATGTCCATATCCCCACCACCCTCTCCCGTCCCCCCTCCCCTCAGCAACCCTCAGTTTGTTTTGTGAGATTAAGAGTCACTTATGTTTTGTCTCCCTCCCAATCCCATCTTCTTTCATTTTTTCTTTTTCTACCCCTCAACCCCCCACATTGCATCTCCACTTCCTCATATCAGGGAGATCATATGACAGTTGTCTTTCTCCAATTGGCTTATTTCACTAAGCATAATATCCTCTAGTTCCATCCACGTCGTCGCAAATGGCAAGATTTCATTTCTTTTGATGGCTGTATAGTATTCCATTGTGTATATATACCACATCTTCTTTATCCATTCATCTGTTGATGGACATCTAGGTTCTTTCCATAGTTTGGCTATTGTGGACATTGCTGTTATAAACATTCGGGTGCACGTGCCCCTTCGGAGCACCATGTTTGTATCTTTAGGATATATACCCAGTAGTGCAATCGCTGGGCCATAGGGTAGCTCTATTTTCAGTTTTTTGAGGAACCTCCACACTGTTTTCCAGAGTGGTTGCACAAGCTTGCACTCCCACCAACAGTGCAGGAGGGTTCCCCTCTCTCTGCATCCTCGCCGGCGTCTGTCATTTCTTGACTTGTTAATTTTAGCCATTCTGACTGGTGTGAGGTGATATCTCATTGTGGTTTTGATTTGTATTTCCCTGATGCCGAGTGATGTGGAGCATTTTTTCATGTGTTGTTGGCCATGTGGATGTCTTCTTTGCAGAAATGTCAGTTCATGTACTCTGCCCATTTCTTGATTGGATTATTTGTTCTTTGGGTGTTGAGTTTGCTAAGCTCTTTATAGATTTTGGGTACTAGCCCTTTATCTGATATGTCGTTTGCAAATATCTTCTCCCATTCTGTCAGTTGTCTTTTGGTTTTGTTCACTGTTTCCTTTGCTGTGCAAAAGCTTTTGATCTTGATGAAATCCCAATAGTTCATTTTTGCCCTTGCTTCTGTTGTCTTTGGCGATGTTTCTAGGAAGAAGTTAATGCAGTTGAGGTCAAAGAGGTTGCTGCCTGTGTTCTCCTCAAGGATTTTGATGGATTCCTTTCTCACATTGAGGTCCTTCATCCATTTGAGTCTATTTTTGTTTGTGGTGTAAGGAAATAGTCCAATTTCATTTTTCTGCATGTGGCTGTCCAATTTTCCCAGCAACATTTGTTGAAGAGAGAGGGACTTTTTAAAGTGCTAACCTATATAGGTCAGAACCCAAGAAATATTTTGTGATAATCTGGAACATCAAGATGGCTGCACTTCTGTCAGGGCTAGACTCGAGGTGGGTACAGCCTTGTTTTTCTTAGCCTCCACAGTTGAATTATCAGCTCAATTACAGAGAACATGTGAACACGTATGCTTTTTTTTTTTTTATTTGACAGAGAGAGAGATCACAAGTAGGCAGAGAGGCAGGCAGAGAGAGGGGAGGGAGCAGGCTTACCCCTGAGCAGAGAGCCCGATTCAGGGCTCGATCCCAGGATCCCGGGATCATGATCTGAGCCGAAGGCAGAGGCTTTAACCCACTGAGCCACCCAGGCGCCCCAACACGTATGCTTTTATGTTCATACCTAAAAAGGGATGCTGTCTACACCCTTAATAAAGTGGGAAATAAGGGAAAATTGTTTCCTCATAATCGACTTTTCACAGTGAGGCTTGACTAATTTAGAATGACTTTCTGGAACATTAAAGAATCCCATTTAGAGTGAAGGGGGAAAAAACTCCAACTCCAGGGGTGCCTGGGTGGCTCAGTGGGTTAACCCTCTGCCTTCAGCTCAGGTCATGATCTCAGGTCCTGGGATCAAGCCCCACATTAAGCTCTCTGCTCAGCAGGGAGCCTGCTTCCCCCTCTCTCTCTGACTGCCTCTTAGCCTACTTGTGATCTCTCTCTCTCTGTCAAATAAATAAATAAAATCTTTGAAAAAAATATCCCAACTCCGAATCCTGTGGAGCCATGTTCTACCAGGGAGGAATGTGCATATGAAGTCATGACCCTCTGATGACCGTCTCTACACCCGCAATCCTGCATCTAGACTGTTCCACCAGTGGCTTTTCATTTCTGTCTTAATAATCATCATGTCAACTTATTACCCTACCTTTGTGAAAGGGTCCCATTTAAGGAGAATTTACAGGAGGTAAAGTTGCTTAAAGAGAGTTCTTTAAGACTATACCCCTTAGTGCTACTCTTGTCTATATGGTATCTGTATTTTTTGATAATCAATGTACTTTCATGCATCAGTGTTAATCTTCTAACAGGGAGAAAAAAGGGATGGGTGGTGGTGGTAAATCTTTTTTTAAATATTTTATTTATTTATTTATTTATTTGACAGAGAGAGATCACAAGTTGGGGGGGGCAGGCTCCCTGCTGAGCAGAGAGCCTGATGTGGGGCTTGATCCCAGGACCCTGAGATCATGACCTGAGCCAAAGGCAGAGGGTTAACACACTGAGCCACCCAGGTACTCCTTGATTATCTTATTTTTTAGTACATTTGTAGGCTTTAGAGCCAGACAAATCTGGATTTAAATCTCACCTCTCCTTCCTTTTGCTAGTATGACCGTGGAGATATAGTTGACGTTTCTAAGCCTTGGTTTATTCATTCATAAAACAGTGTAAAATGGGAGATAATAAAATGTGATAGTTGCAGTGATTAAATGAAATGAAATGAAATGATGTGCAGGCCTTAATTCTGTATCGGAAACCTATGGGACCAAATATGTTTTAGGGTTCAGAATTATACACATGTTAGAAAATTAACATGGTACATAGAGAGCACATTCCATACAATTCACTGTAGGGTCTGGAACAGCATCTGTAACCAAACACATTGATCTTTCTATAGCAATACATATAAATATTCATATAGTCCTTATAAATACTATAAATAAAGACTATAAATAGCAGTATGTCGGTCCAGGTCAAGTTTGAAGCCAAAGGACTCTGCACAAACTTACAAGAAACCTATAAGGACAATAAAGAACATCCTGTTAGAGCATTCCAGGTTTTGAGGGCGAGTGGATTTGGGCCACTTATCAAAGATTTTGGAATTCTGGACCATACGAAGAAACACAAAACTGTGGCAAAACCTCTAAGACGTTATTGAAGCTTTTACTTAAACAGTACTTTGTGTCAGACACTGCACTAAACTTATTATTGCCTAATAAGTCCTCTACTTCAATCAAGATTGTGTGAGGTTGGTGTTATTATTCCCACTTTATGGGTGAGGGAAAAAAGACAACAGAAATTGGTCACTTGCTTAAAGCCACATGACTAAACAAGAGTGGCACTAGATTTTAACTTCAGGTAGTCTAGCTCTAGGGTCTGCTCTTGACCCCTGTGTTCTAGACCACATGTTAGCTCTTGGCCTCCTTTGGAAGTTAAGAGATGAGTTTAGCTCATAAAATCATCGTCATGTTGATGCAGATCTTGCTCAGAGTTAAACTCCTTTTAACTATGAGATTTACACTTGCTAACATCTGGCTTCATTTCAGCAAGGAGTTGGTATGACTTGTAAAATATATGCCATCCCAATGATTACGATGAATAACTGGGGAATCAGAGCAAAGGGGAAAAGAGGAATTCTTCCATGTGAAATTATTTTCACTACTAACTATGTATAATCCAGCCTGGGTCCAGTGTATGTCAATGCAAATTTTATTTTGTAGATCTTTGAGGGCTTTTTTTGTCCTCAAGTCATCTCGTATGGTTGGGAAAAGAGTGTTTATCATCCATATGTCTTCTATCCATGCCAACATCTGCCATCGTTGGATTGTTTCATAGATTTATTTCAAAAACAAGCTGAAATTGGCACTTATCGGTCAGAGCCTCTTTGGACAGGAAGTCTACAACCACCTCTGCAAAGAGGGCCACCGTGTTGTAGGCGTGTTCACTGTTCCAGACAAGGATGGAAAAGCTGACCCGCTGGGTGAGTATATCTTAGAACTACTGAACCAGGTACTCTGCACCAACCCAGCCAGCACAGGCCCCAGTTCAGACCCCTTACCCCTCATTAGCATTTCTACACTTCTTCGCCACAGGCTCCAAAGACCCAGACTACCGACCTCCCCTCTGGGTTCTGCCACATCCACTCCACCTGTTGGAAGCCTTCTCAAGCTAAGTCTATTTGCATGATAGAATAGACTCAATTCTCCCTTCTCCATGGACCCCAAGGAAAGATGCATGGCCCCATTATATTAAGAATTTCTCCCACTTACTTCCAAGGTAATCACCAGGTCCATCAGAGGAATTTCCACGCATCTGTTTTTTCTGAACTACACTTGCAACTTTACAAGGGTGTTATGGAACATCTAGAATAATGTCTGATTCAGGGGTGCCAGTGGAAATGAAGGGAGGGCCACATCTAAGAACAGAAATTGATGTGGGGTCATAAAGAATGCATTTATGTCAGAACAAATTAGAGCTGTGGCTGCTTGGCTGTTAAGGTAAGGTTAAAGAAGATAGCCACCCTCAAAGCAAACCTGCAGTGGGATTCTGATTTGCAAGCTAAACAGTTGACCCTTGAACAATGCAGAGGTTTGAGGCAATGACCTCCTACACAGTCTAAAATCCACATATAACTCTTCGCTCCCCCGAAACTTAACTACTAATAGCCTACTGTTGACCAGAGGGTAGTCTTACCAATAACATAAGCAATTTATTACCACATTTTTATATGTTATATGTATTACATAGTGTATTCTTACAAGAAAGTAAGTTAGAGAAAAGAAAATGTTACTTTAAAAAATCATAAGGAAGAGAAAATACATTTACAGTACTATATAAAAAAAAAATTTCACATGTAAGTGGACCCACATTTTTCAAACCTGTATTTTTCAAGAATCAACTATAGTTATGTTGAGAATACGTGTAAGACACAGAGATAGAAACAGCCTACAAACTGTATGGACAGGGAATAAGTGAACAACCAGACATCTTGGCTTTTGAATGAGATCTCCATAAATCACTGGCATAATGTGACAGATTGGTTGGAAAACAGTGATCTGTGATATCCCTTAAATTTTATCCTTTTTTTTTCCTCAGAAGCAGCAGTTCTGAGGTTTATTCTAACTCTTACTATTTTATTTTATTTTTTTAAGATTTTATTTATTTATTTGACAGAGAGAGAGATCACAAGTAGGCAGAGAGGCAGGCAGAGAGAGAGGGGAAAGCAGGCTCCCTGCTGAGCAAAGAACCCGATACGGAGCTCGATCCCAGGATCCTGAGATCATGACCCGAGCCAAAGGCAGAGGCCAACCCACTGAGCCACCCAGGTGCCCCTCTTGTTACTATTTTTAAAACTATTGTATTTTAACACTATTTTTCAAGAGTCAAGCTAAAAAAGTTGGGTCAAGAGCACATACACACATATGAACCTAATCACTTGATTTAGAAATTACCCTTGTTTCAGAAAAAGGTTATCCCAACCAGGGGAATTCTGAGGGAATCTCCCTCATCAATTTAGACCTGCCTCCAAGGGCTGAAGGGGATAGGTTCCTATTACTGAGATTATCTGTGCTATTATTATCTATTCCCATCAGCTTTGTATGGGGATATTTGGGAGGACTTATATTTGGAATATCAGATTGGCTATCGAATCAGGGAAACCCCAAATAAAATTAGCTTAAGTAACACAGAAGTCCATTTCTCAAGTCTGAGTTGGCCATTAGTGCTGTTGTGACCACTTTATGTTCATCACAATGCAGGCTCCTGCCCTTTTTGTTTCGTCCTTATCAACACTGGACTTCCATCTCATTGTCCAAGATAGCTGCTTTAGCCCCAACTAACAAGTCTGCATTCTGGCAAGTGGCAAGGAAAGAGGGGAAGCAGAGGGTATGCCTTTATTTGGGATATCATCCAGAAGTTGCACATATTTGTCCCACTTGTATCCCGCTGACTAGAACTCGGTCACAGGCCAAATCTCTTTGCATAATAAACTGAGAAATGTAGATTTTTATTCAGAGCGTCTATGTGCTCTGCCAAAGTACGGGAATCTTTGCTAAAGAATGAAGGGGAACAATTAGCAGTCTCTGCCATGTGTATGACTTTCAGAAGAAATGCAAACATGTGACTCATAATGTTCCTTCCAAAGGATGTCCGGGGAAACTAACTTTCCCTAGTGTCTGGTCCCAGGGCTGGGACCTCCTTTCCATTGGTCATGGCCATCTGGCTGCTGGCATAATATAGGTAAGAAAAAAATACCAATCTGTCTTGTAGAGCAGCCTGGGATGTGGTACAGCATAGAGTTAACAGTGTATATTTTGGAGTCAAGGAACTAATTCTGCCTCTGCCACTTACTTGCTGCATGATGATGGGCAAGCTACTAAAACTCACTAACCTTAGTTCAACAACACCCATCTTACACAGATTAGCTGAAATAACGTATATAGTGTGCTCAGCCCTGTGCCTAATTGATGAAAAGGGATCAAGATGACAGTGGTTAACATTCTTGTTGTCAGAATAGTCAACTAGAACAGCCAAAAATAGCCACAAATCAGTATGGAAGGTGAACGCCACAAGCCTATCTCCGTGGTGCAGATTTTTAAAACAAAGACTTCTAAGTTTCTCAACCCATTTTTTTTCCAGTCTAAACTTGTACAATTTTCTCCCAATTTCACCTTTTTTTTTTTTACCATTTATTCATTTTCCTATCATCTGAAAATGAGTAGTTTACAGTTTTTTTAAACATTTTATGAACATTCACATTTTGTACACATCATTTTTCCAGTCTCTCCCATTGATCAAGGCATTGGCTTGATGGCAAGATTCCTTCAGGACTCATTTAGGATTTGGAATTTAGGCTTTCTAGTGGAGATTTAGGAATTTTGGAATTTAGATTAGATTTTGGAATTTAGGCTTTCTAGTGGCTTTCTAGTGCAGCCATCATCCCATCTAAAGTCAGTGAAGGTTGATGATCCAATGGGAGAGAAAGGAAAGGGAGCCCAAAAATACAGATTAAAAAGCCTTACTTAAAGCTCTTAAAAATTGCCTAAAATATACTTGCTTTGTGTTTTTGGTAGAAAAATAAATATATATGCTTAATATTCATAAGGTATATAGTTAGTAGAAGTAATATCTTATTATGGAAAAAAATGAACTAGTGCTGTCTGCACTTGGGAGGGCCATTCCTTTTCCACACAGAAGCAGATGGAGCCCTTCCTTTGGAAAGGACATTTTTTGTGGGAAAGAGCCTTGGACCTTCTCCAGTATGGCAAAACCCTCACAAGGAGCATGTATTCTCCATTCTTGGCTTCTTTTGTCCACTAACTTATCTCATTGGTGAATTTGGGAGAAGGAACTAGAAAAGCTAGCTCAGCTCAAAAACTTTCTCTTCATTTTTTGGGATCTATCTGTTTGGCAGGGAGAATGTGTTCGGATCTATAGTTTGCCTTGTTTTCAAAGAGACTTCCCTCTAAGAAATAGGCTTGGGAAGGGGCTCATGGTTTTCCATCTGTGCCAGAGCCCGAATGCTCATGTGCCAAACTTGGCTCCAAATCTAACAATATTCTTTATATGGCTATATCTGTAATAAAAGTATAATTTTTTTTACCTATAAAACAAAAAAGCTTCAGTTAAAATTTTAAAATATTATCTAGCTACAAACTTCTGAGTATGAATATATAATGCCTCAAATCTATAGATAAAAGTCACATTAGGAAAATGGATGGATCATGATAAAATTATAACAGGTCAAATTCTGATCTCAATCTAAATTCCCCTTCACCATGTTTTATTTTTCAATGTTTCTTGAAGCTGTAAAACTGTAATGTGTGAATCCATAGTCATATTAACTTATGGCCATTTTTTATTTTAATAAAAATAACTTTCTCTTTCATGCCCAGCTCTAGCTGCAGAGAAAGATGGGACCCCTGTTTTCAAGTTCCCCAGATGGAGAGTCAAGGGCAAGACCATCAAGGAGGTGGCAGAAGCCTACAAATCTGTGGGTGCTGAGCTCAATGTGCTACCCTTCTGCACACAGTTTATCCCCATGGATATAATTGACAGCCCAAAGCACGGTTCTATCATATATCACCCTTCCATCCTTCCCAGGCACAGAGGAGCCTCAGCTATCAACTGGTGAGAATTTTCTTAATTATAGAGAAGATAGGCCTATTTCTATGGCTTTTAATCCTTCTGTTTTCAATGTAGGGGATCAAGAAAATAGGTATGCTTGAGCAATTGTGAGGCCCTGACTGATTGCTACTCCTGCATGAACTCCCCCTGAGACTTAGCAGTACTCCATGGGCCAGAGAGCATTTTCAAGGTCAGTCTATGGAGTACTGGCTCCATTGGAGATAGCTAGGTAATTCCGACAGGTTGGTTTATGCTGGATTTCTTGATCACAGGACTTCTGAGAACCTTTTAGATGTGCTGTAGTGAGAGCATCATAATCTCCAAGAGGGAATCTGAGTACACAGTGTTCCCAAACTTATTTGACCTTAGAACTTTTTTTGCCTAGAGCATCTCCAGTACATTTCAAGGAATGCCAAGCTACCTGAAATTATCTTCTTCATTCTGTCTTCTCTTCAACTTTAAGGTTCTTGAGGGAAGGGACTATGGTCTAACATTTTTATTGCTGCAGGTACGCTGTAAGTCCTAAATACCACAGGTATGCTTCTCTACCTTCTCTCCTTTCCCTATATATCACCCTGATATCGCTCAGTGTCAAGTTGTTAAATGGGCAGAAAATTACACTTAGTTTAAATGTGGTGAATGACATTTTGTTGTATTTGGCATGAATCAATTTCTTTTTTGCCCCTGTAATGGTACTGTGTGGTTATCTTTGCACTTAAACTTGTATATTTTTTTCTCATTTCACATTGTTTCCATATGCAGAGTCACTGGATCAAAGTATATGAATGTTTTGGGGCACCTGGGTGACTCAGTCGTTTAAGTGTCTGCCTTTGGCTCAGGTCATGATCCCAGGGTCCTGGTATCGAGCCCCACATCTGGCTCTTTGCTCAGAGGGGAGCCTGCTTCTCCCTCTCCCTCTACCCCTCATCCCTGCTCATACTCTCTCTCTCACACACACTTTCTCGCTCAAATAAATAAATAAAATCTAAAACAAAGAGCAAAGTATATGAATGTTTTCAAGCCTCTTGATAACATAATGCCAATAAATTCCTCAATATTTCTGAAAAGAGTGATTGATTAATAGGTCTTGCTAGATTAGTAGCTCCAAGATTTAAAAGTTATTTAGGTCATGAGCATGTATGATGTATTACTTCATACTCTCTTGATACTACCTGAGCCTCTGATATGCTTTTATCTGATATGTCTACATATTCAGCTCATTGTTTGTATTATAAACTCTTATGGGGCAACATTTTCTCTTATGCTAAGCTTTTTTCCCCGCAAGATTTTATTTATTTACTTATTTATTTGTTTGAGAGAGAGAGTGTGTGTGCATATACCCTTGGGGGTGGGGAAGGAGGCGGCAGAGGGGGGAGAGAGGAGCAGGAGAAGGGAGAGAGAAGAGAGAGGCTCTCAGAACTCAAGAAGACTCCTGGTTGAGCACTGAGCCCTCTACCTGGGGCTCGATCTCAGGACCCTGAGACCATGACCAGAGCCAAAAACCAAAATCAGATGCTCAACCGACTGAGCTACCCAGGCACCCCTAGGCAAAGCTTTATAAAGCATGAATACAAAGAACATAATATACAAAAACTAATTCAACCATCTTTTACTATAATTTACCTAGACAATCTAGAGCTAATTCTAGCTCTGACTTACATCCAAATGACATAATCTAGATAAATAGTTATGAGAACTAATAAGTTCTCCTCCACTGAGCATCCTCTCTTTTATCTTCCATTATCTCATTCTGCCTAACATAGGGTCAAATACAATGTAGGAATTGGTCCCAGGTGGGCAAAGTTTCTTGATGCCACAGCAGAAAGCTGACAACTGGCAGATAATGAGTGGCAGTTATGACAGATTCTAGTGCCCTTTTGAGTAGACTAGAAGTCGTTAGTGTGTATTAACAAGAAAGACTATAGCTATGTATAAAATAGCGGTACCATCAAGTAGTGCTTTTTATGAATACTGACATCTCTTGGCTATACTGCTCATTTCTCACAGTAGTTCCCTCACTGTCTACTTTCCACTAGAACTACCTTGCACTTTATTTATTTATTTATTTTTTTGAGAGAGAGAGAGAGGGAGAGAGAGCACACATGAGCTTGGGGAGGGGGGAGTTGGAAGGTGGGGGGAAGGAGCAGAGGGAGAGGGTGAGAGGAAAATCTCAAGCAGGTTCCAAGCTCAGTGAGCCTGACATGGAGCTCAGTCTCCCGACCCTGAGATCATGACCTGAGCTAAAATCAAGAGTCAGCCACGTAGCTCACTGAGATACCCAGATGCCCCACTCCCTTGTAATTTAATATCACTAATTCATCACTTTGTGATATGTTAAATCACCATTGTAAGTTGAAGCTCTTCTTTTCACAGGACTCTAATTATGGGAGATAAGAAAGCTGGGTTTTCTGTTTTCTGGGCTGATGATGGTTTAGACACAGGACCCATCCTTCTTCAGAGGTCATGTGACGTCGAACCCAACGATACAGTGGATGCTCTTTATAATCGGTTTCTTTTTCCTGAAGGAATCAAGGCCATGGTTAGTATATCTATACCATCCAGAAGAATTTAGTAAAACTTTAACATTTTAGAAATATTTGTCTATTATTGAGAATTGTCTCATGTTGATTTACAAAAAGTATAAAACTGAAAACAAAATTAGATTTTATATTTGCCAATAGGATGGTATATTTAGGATGGAAATCCAAACATTAAAATTTCTTAGCCTGGGGCTCCTGGGTGGCTCAGTGGGTTATGCCTCTGCCTTCGGCTCAGGTCGTGATCTCACGGTCCTGGAATCGTGTCCCACTTCGGGCTCTCTGCTCGGCAGGGAGCCTGCTTCCTCCTCTTTCTCTCTGCCTGCCTCTCTGCCTGCTTGTGATCTCTCTGTGTCAAATAAATAAATAAAATCTTTAAAAAAAATGTCTTAGCCTGTGAAGCTTGTTTTTCTGAGAACAGTGATCAGATGGATAAAGTTGGTTCATTTCTTGAAATGAACCGATAATGAAACTGGTTCATTTCTTTTGCCAAATACTTGAATTGCCAACCCAGTTTGTATTGACTAATGGTAAAGAAGTGTACAGAATCTCAAGAAATTTTGCTGTGGACGTTGGGCTTCAAAAGTATTTGAACTCAGTCTGCATTACAGGGTGAAATTTGTCATTGCTTTATTTATTCGGATGTGCTCTGGGCAAAAAGCTCAAAGCATGTGCACCACAAAGTAAAAATATTTTTTTAGCCTGTAAAAATATGGAAAGACAATTTCAGCGTCATTTAATGTTTTCTGAATTGGATATGGAAGAAGTAGCGACACGGAGATAGACGCTAAGATGGTATAAAGAAGCAGCTATTAATTCTGGAGGGAGGAGAGCCGTCTGGTTTGCGTCATTTAAAGGTTTTGAGAGTAGGGCTTTGATGTCAGAAAGAGATCAGAGTTCTCATTCTACTGTTTATCTGTTCTATGACAACAGACAAGTCACTTGCCTTCTTTAGCCTTGGTTTCCTTCTATGGGTACTACCCGACTTATAAGGGCTGCTGAGAAATTAAGTAGCATTTGTGTAAAGCACTCGGCACACGGTAGGTGCTCAAAAATGATCATGACAATCAAAATCGTATTATGTATGTTCAGCGGCATTTGCTCAAGCCCAGATCATGCACCTGATGATATCACAGCCTGAAGTGGGTGAATGAAGGAGCTATGAACTGGCCCTGTACTTAGGTTGCCCCTAAGCTCTTGGAGAGTTTGGTCAGCAGCCGTAGATACTGAGAGGTCCAAGAACTCAAGCTCACGTAAGCCTCCCTGTGAAGGAGAGAGGCTCTCAACTCAAGGCAAACATGATTCTGGCACAGAAAGAGTTCAGGACACATCCCAAAGGCAATTAAACTCATGCGTAGATTTTAACTGTTTTGTCATTCCAGGTGTCCTGAGCTAGAAAGCAAGTCGAATTATTTAAATATAACAATGCATCACTTTCTAGAATCATCTTGATGAGTAGAAATCACTCACACGGACTTACCTTACAATCCGATTACTGAAATTCCCCCTAGGTCACCAAGGGGAAGTTGAAATTTATTTCAGCAAGGGAGTCATTTTTGAGAGTAACAGCTCAGTACTGGCAGTAGGTAAACTCAGATGCAGATTTTGCTTCTGATACCCAGTAGCTACCTCTGTGATCTTGAGCTAGTTGCTTCACTTTTCGAAGAATCAGTTTCCTCATCCGTAAACCTGAAATAATTATATCCACCTGGCAGGATTGGTGTGATGTCTGCAAAGGATATTTTATATAAAGTAGCTACCACATTGCCTGGGACACAGGTGGAACTGAAGAAAAGGTAGTTATTGTCATAGTCTGATTCTCTGGACAAATTTATTTATTTAATTATTTATTTATTAAAGTTTTATTTATTTAAGTAATCTCTACGCCCAGTGTGGAGCTTGAACTCACAACCCTGAGATCAAGAGTCACATGCTCTTCCGCCTGAGCCAGCCAGGAGCCCCTGGACAGATTTAAATGTAGCAATTCTGTTTAGCATAAGCTTCAGTTAAACAAACAATGCCATTATTGACCACTGGGCTGCGACACAGATCATGTTTTTGACTTTAGGTGGAAGCTGTCCAACTCATAGCTGATGGGAAAGCTCCTCGGATTCCCCAGCTGGAAGAAGGGGCAACATATGAAGGTATCCAGAAAAAGGAAAATGCTGAGGTATTTATATCAACTCAATAACACATCTTAATGTCCTTGGCCCTTTACTTTTAAGTAGTTCCCAATGTACCATCTCCTGGCCGAAAGGTAGATCTCCAAGCCTCCCTGTCCTATTCTGCCCCAACCCTACTTCCACCACTGATGGGGAGAAATGTTTCTGTTACCTTTGACATTCATAGCATTAGGAGTGCAGCTTGTGCTTTGTGCTGTCCTAGATTTCTTGGGATCAGTCAGCTGAAGTTTTACATAACTGGATCCGAGGTCATGATAAAGTCCCTGGAGCTTGGACAGAGATAAATGGACAGGTACGTTCTAGGGACCAATTCTGTGTGTGTGTGTGTGTGTGTGTGTGTGTGTGTGTGTGTGTGTGTTACCTTTCTAAGAGGTATTACACATAGATCCACTTTTGCTAGGTAACCTGGGGCAGGTTACTTACCCATCAGGTTTCCTTATTGTAAATGGGACTAATAATAGTGCCTCTTTTATTGGTTATAGGTCACTGTGAAAACTAAATGGGTCAATACATGTTAATTCATTGAAATACTTAGCCTCTGCAATAAGTACTCAATAAATGTTAACTATCATAGTGCTCAATAAGTGATAGCTAATTGCCATAGAATTATAATCACAAATCAATTAGCATCACATTCTCTTGATTAGTCTGAATCCAGTCCTGTTTCCACTAACTGACCCACAGACCACCCTGTATTTCCCACCAGTAATCGTACTGGATGGCAACAGTCCGGTGTTGGTCCCCATATCTGCTCTCGCTGACTCCCTAGCACCCCCTCCACACCACTCTGAAAACCCTTGCTTCAGGCTCTGAAGTCTTCGAGAACTCTTTGTCTCATTCACTTTTGAATCGATGTGAATAAATGATAAAAGTCATCCGGATGTGAGGCATTCTTAAATTTCTTCAGTCATATCTTCATAGATTATCTCTTAATTGTGTCATCCCTACAGATGCTTGATACCATTTCCCACATTGAGGTATTCCAATTTTATCATAAATGATAATCCCAGCTTGAGGTTGCTTACAAGGCGTGCTGCTGGCACACACCCCTGTCTGTAGATGTAACTCCGTCCTCTCACAGTCTGGGTTTGGTCTCTCTCTTAGATGGTCACGTTCTACGGCTCATCATTACTGAAAAGCTCTGTCCCTCCTGGAGAACCACTGGAAATTAAAGGTGCCAAGAAGCCTGGTCTTGTTACCAAAAATGGACTTGTTCTTTTTGGTAATGATGGAAAAGCAGTGAGTGTTCAATACAGTCACCTACAAAGTAACGTTTTTGGTTTCCTTCTATAACCCCAGCCGCTAAGGGAGTATCTTTCACAAGATAATCTGATTTCACAGTGTGATATGGGGAGCTTGAGATATCTGTGCCCTGTTTCTGAGGCGGCTCAGGGTGCCAGGATGAGAAGGAGGCTCCCCGGGATATGCTTCAAGGATGTGCATGGTCTGTTTTGTGATATAGTAGAAAGAGCTTGGAATTTAGTCAAGAAACATGATGAGAACCCTTCCTCTGCCACTTACCAGTTGAGGGGAGGGTGCTTCTCCCCTCTGAGTCTTCATTTCCCGGTCTATAAAACAGAGTGTGGTCTCATAGGTCTGCCTTCCCACTAGAGTCTGGCAGGATAAATAGGATGGATATGGGACTCTTCAGAGGCTCCTTGCCTTGCCCCTCGTGCAGGCACCCCCTCACACTGCCTGTGCTTAGGAGCAGGGGCTCTTGGCTTCAGTGAACTCTTTGAAGAAAGCAAAGGGGAATTTGCAGCTTGCACATATATTCTGGTAGCGTGCAGGCCTGATCAATAATTAAAATTGTAGGCTGCACAGTCCAGCTAGTTCTGGGTTGTAATCCCAGCTCTGTGACTAACTAGCTGTGTGGCATTGGGCAAATTCCTTAACCTCATTGAGCCTCCATTTCCTTATCAGGAACATGGGAATAATAATGGTACCTGCTTCCACCAGGATTTATGAGATTAAATAAGACACCTATGTATGCACATACCTATAGCACTGTGCCTGCAGCAGAGGATGGCCATAAGAGGAGGAGAACGGATTGTTGTAGTAGTGGGAGGAGGAAGAGGAGTTATAATAGGCTTTAGTCTAAATATATACATCCAAGTGTCCATTTTTACAGGAGCTAATTATCCATTTTGAGATGTATATCTACCCCTAGACTTCACTTTCTCCTTTCTGCTGTCGTTAGTAAAATACCATTTCCATCCTTTTACACATAATGGTGAGTGCTTTCAATCCACATTTTTGTATTTGCCAAATACGCTGATCTTTGTATTTCTAAAATATGTGACCACTCCTCTCCCACCGACCTCACTTTTGAATTGTCCTAATCTTCCATCCTTTGGCTTATTTTGTTGCTATTTTGTAGCTGATGGTGAGAAATCTGCAGTTTGAAGATGGAAGAATGATTCCTGCTTCTCAGTACTTTTCAGCCGGGGAGACATCCGTGGTAGAACTTACCCCCGAAGAGGTGAAGATGGCAGAGACCATCAAGGTGAACATGTGATGTCTTTAATGTTGCTCTGACCTTGACACTGCAGCAGTTATGTAACTGAACCCTCAGTCTTCAGAATAGTGAGCACACACTGTCTTGCCTCTTTTTTGTATTAGCTGCAGTAGGAAATCAACTCCAAAATTTGTATGCAAATTTATTTCTCATTCACAAAATGTTGTAAGGCAGTTCTAGGTCGACATGGGGGTGAAGGGTAAAGCTGGAATGTAAGGATTAGGAGTGGAGTCATTCGGGGACCCAAGCTCTGCTATCTTCAAGGTCACCATACGGGTCATCTACTTCCCAGACAGCTAAGAAGGGCAAAAGAGCACACTAGAATTGTGTGAAGGAGGTTTTTCATGGGTCAAGACTAGGAGTCAAGTTCACTTCCGCTAATATTCATTGGCTTGAAGTCGGTCATACGGCTACATCTAACTTGAAGAGATGCTGAAAAATGTAGTTAAGCCATGTATCCAAGATGAAAAAAAGTAGGTTTGGTTGAGGACCTGACCAGTCTCTGCCTCTGTGTTCTTCATGGCACATCCTTCATTAAAATTACCCTTGCTGTATAGGTCATCTGGGCTGGAATTTTAAGCAATGTCCCTGTTATTGAAGACTCAACAGACTTCTTTAAATCTGGAGCAAGCTCAATGGATGTTGTCAGGTAAAACAGTCACCCTATTGACTCACACCCCTCCCCTAGGGATTTTGACTTTGACTTTGAAACTCAAATCCAATCCTTTGTTCTAGATGTTATCGCTGTACCATAACCACTATACTCTGTTTCTCTTTTCTTCATCCTTTTTGGATTGCTTTTTTCCATGGTCAAACACCATGCTCCTTCCTCTTTGTTGCTAGCCAGAAGTTGTTTTCCTATCTCCTGTATACCTAGAAAACCAATGCTTGTAATTGTTTGTTTCTTTTAAAAATCTGTCCTCACGTTTCTTAGCTAATTTTCCCCCCACACAGCATTGGAATGGGAAGTTCTGGATGAGAACATTTATCAGGAATTACCTACATAGTCTGATTCAGAAAGAGACCCAACATTGATTATGCTTCCCCCGATATCTTTTTTTTTTCCTATACCCCAGAATTACCCAGTAAGATATATCTAGAATAAGGACTATCAGGATACTTGCAAGAGGAAGAATAATTACCCTGTAGTTAAAATTTCTCTACAGAGGTTTATGGCAAGTTGAAAGAGCTAGAGTCCCAGAAGGCTCTATTCTATGGTTTCAAAAAAAAAAAAAAAAAAAGGTAAGTCTGTGAGGATCCTAATAGCGAAGAGTCTCTCAGAGGTATTTTTTTCACTGAGGGCCACACTATGGCCATTCATTAATTTAATAAGTTAAAGAATGCCACTCCTGATGTTAAAAAAAAAAGGTGAGTGTTCTTGATGGTTGTTCTGTTTATTTGTTTACTCACTCACTTATTCCACAGAATTCATTTAGTATGTACTACATATCAGGAACAGTTTTTGCCCTGGGAATACAGACAGACATGAACAGGAAAAAGTTCCTTCATTCATGGAATTTTTATTCCACTAATCCAAATAGTCATCTCCAGAGCAAACAGCATTATCGAAGTCAAGAGTTTTGGTTCTTCAAATTACAAATTTCTCAGCTATGGTTCATCAGTTTCCCAAAACTTCTAATTTCTCAACTAAAGATTTCAGTACTATATATTTTTCACCAGCAAGATGTTCCTGTACAAATGCCCATTTTCCGCTTGAGTATCTGAATAATTGCCTGATACTATTATCTTGAACTACCAAAGCACCTCATCTCTTTTGCAGAAGAAATGACTGAGCAACAACCATGGGGGTCTTTCTGTCTTGCATCTAGCACACTGGTGCTATTCCACAAATGGCAAATACTAGCAATAATTTGAAAAACGAACAGCAAAAAAATCAAAGGGTTGGAAGAGACTTCAAAAATTATCTTGACCTACTTATTCTACTTAGTAACTGATTCTACTTAGTAACTACACTAACCATGTAATGCAAGGACATGTTTGTTTCATTCTTATACACGATCTAGAGACAATATTATACAATATGACTTTTGTTTCGTAACCTTTACAGTGAGGGACTTTCCTTTATTTCTCATTCCTTGCTTACCTTTGAACGGATTTTATGTGCCCTTATAATCTTGCTTGCAATAGGTAAAACGTTTTTGCCTTGGTTTCTTTTAGTTTTAGCTATATATAAAGTTAAAAAACAAAGAATAACCACTGTCCTTCAAGACAGCTTTTTAATTTTATTCTCCTGGTCTTACCCAGTTTCTCCAGGTATTATCACAGATGATCTCATAGGCTATAAATAGGCATGTGACATGTCTTATCTCAAAGCAACTTGACAAATGTAATAATATGATTTCCCTAAACCCTTTTAAAAATGTAAGTAATATGAGTTGCTTCTTAACTTTAAGGCTGGTTGAAGAGATCAGACAGAAGTGTGGTGGGCTTCAGCTACAGAACGAAGATGTCTACATGGCCACCAAGTTTGCAGACTTCATCCAAAAAGTTGTGAGGAAACTGAGAGGAGAAGATCAAGAAGTGGAGCTAGTGGTGGATTATGTAAGCTTCTCCATGCTGCCTGAAATCTCCATCACTAAGACTCAAAAGCTATAAGGAAAGGCTATGCCTTTTGTTCATTTGTTTTGACATGTATGACCTTTTTGAGATAGGTATTTTATTGAGATAAAATTCAGACACTGTAGGGGTGCCTGGGTGGCTCAGTGGGTTAAAGCCTCTGCCTTCCGCTCAGGTCATGATCCCAGGGTCCTGGGATCGAGCCCCGCATCGGGCTCTCTGCTCAGCAGGGAGCCTGCTTCCTCCTCTCTCCTCTCTCTCTGCCTGCCTCTCTGCCTACTTGTGATCTCTGTCTGTCAAATAAATAAATAAAATCTTAAAAAAATAAAAAAATAAATAAAATTCAGACACTGTAAAATTCACCCTTGAATTTTTTTTTAAGATTTTATTTATTTATTTGACAGAGAGAGAGAGAGATCACAAGTAGGCAGAGAGGCAGGCAGAGAGAAGGGAAGCAGGCTCTCTGCTGAGCAGAGAGCCCGATGCAGGGCTCGATCCCAGGACCCTGGGATCATGACCTGAGCTGAAGTCAGAGGCTTTAACCCACTGAGCCACCCAGGCGCCCTCACCCTTGAATTTTTTTTAAATATTTATTTATTTTAGAGAAAGAGAGAGTGAGCGAGCAGGGGAAGGGGCATAGCGGGAGGGAGAGAGAGAATCTCAAGCAGACACCCCACAGAGTGCGGAGCCTGACCTGGGGCTCAAGCCCAGGACCCTGAGATCATGACCTGAACTGAAATCAAGAGTAGGCCAACTGAGCCATCCAGGCACCCCCAAATTCACCCTTTATAATGTACAGTTCAGTGGTTCAGGTTCATCACGTCTATCTGATTATGGAACATTTGTATCACCCCATAAAGGAACCCTGAATCCACTGACAGTCATCCTCTGTTCTCTCCCCCCTACCCCTGGCCCCCAGAAACCACTAATCTCCTTTTTGTCTCCATGGATTTGCCTCTTTTAGATATTTCCTATACATGGAATCACATAATTTGTGATTGGCTCCTTTCACTTGAGCACCATGTGGTCAAGGTTCATCTATGTTGTCGTGTGTGTTGTGTATGTCACTCCTTCTTCTCGCTGGATAGTATTCCGTGGTATGGATATACCACTTGTTGTTTATCCATCTCTCATTGAATGGACATTTGGGTTGTTTTCATGTTTGCCTATTATAAATAATGCTGCTATGAAAATTCATGTGTAAGTTTTTGTGTGAACACTTGTTTTCTGTTCCCTGGGGTGTATACCTAGGAGTACAACTGATGAGTTGTATGGTAACTCTGTTTAACTTTTGGGGGAACTACCGAGCTCTTTGCCAGAGGGGCTACACCATTTCATAATCCCACTAGCAATATAGAAAGGTTCGAATTTATCCATGTCCTTGCCAATATTTGCTATTGTCTGCCTTTCCTATTTTAGCTGTAGGCATAAAATGGCATCTCATCGTAGCTTTCACTTAAATTTCCCTGATGACTAATGAGAAGCCCCTTTTCATGTGCTTATTGGTCATTTGTATATCTTCGTTGGGAAAATGTCCATCCAAATCCTTTACTCATTTTCTAATTGGGATTTTTCTGATTGTGTCTGTTTAATGTTGAGTTGTAAGGGGCTTTTGTATATTTTGGATACTAGAGCTTAATCAGGTATATGACTTATAAATATTTTCTCCCATTCTGTGGGCTTTTATTTTTTTCACTTTTTTGTCAGTGTCCTTTGACACACAAAAGTTTTTTATTTGATTAAGGTGAATTTATCTATTCTTTTCCACTGCCACTACAAATACCTTGCTTTATTGCTTTTTGCTTTACTGTGCTTCACAGGTAGTACATTTTCCACAAATTAAATGTTTGTGGCAGCCGTGCATCGAGTAACTCTACTGGCACCCTCTTTCCAACAGCATTTGCTCATGCCTTGTCTCTGTATCACATTCTGGTAATTCCCACAATATTTTGAACTTTTTCATTTGCCATTATATTTGTTAGAGTTTGGGATCAGTGTTAATCTGTGATCAGTGATCATAACCCACTGAAAGCTCAGATGGTGGTTAATTTTTTTGCAATAAAATATTTTTTAATTGAAGTATAGTTGATAAAGTACTTTTTTTAAAAGATTTTATTTATTTATTTGACAGACAGATCACAAGTAGGCAGAGAGGCAGGCAGAGAGAGAGGGGGAAGCAGGCTCCCCGCTGAGCAGAGAGCCCGATGTGGGGCTTGATCCCAGGACTCTGGGATCATGATCTGAGCTGAAGGCAGAGGCTTTAACCCTCTGAGCCACCCAGGTGCCCCGATAAAGTACTTTTTAAACATGTTGTTTATTTATTTGTGTACTTGCTTATTTACATACTTTCTTATTTATTTAATTTATTTGAGAGAGAGAGAGAGAGAGCAAGAGAGCCCAAGCAGGGGAACAACAGAGGGAGAGAGAGCAGGGAGCCCCATGTGGGGCTCAATCCCAGGACCCTAAGATCATGACCTGAGTCAGAGGCAGACATTTAACTAAGACACCCAGGTGCCACTATTGCTAAAGTATTTTGAATTAAAGCATAGACATTGATTTTTTAGACATAATGCTATTGCATACCTTATAAACTACAGTATAGTATAAATGTGGCTTTTATATGCACTGGGAAACCAATAATTCATTTGACTCACTTTATTGCAATATGCTCTTTATTGCAATAGTCTGGAACTGAACCTGCAGTGTCTCTGAGGGGAAGCCTGTGTATGTCTTGTCTTGCCCTTTTTGCTCCTCTATTTTTCTTTCCCTCCATTTTGTTTGTATTAAAGACAGTCTAGTATGCCATTTTAATCCCTTATTGTTTCTTTTACTATATTTTGTTAGTTAGTTTCTTAGTGGTTGCCTTGAGGAGTATAAGGAACATTTTTGTTTAAAGCATTTCCAGTTCAGATTAAGGTCAACCTAATAACAATAGTAAAGAAAAACTTTGTTGTAATTTAGTTCTGCTCCCTATCCCCACATTTGTGATACTATTGCCATACAAATTACATCTCTATACATTGTAAGGCCACCAACAAACTTTATAATTATTGCTTTATGCAGTTGTCTTTTAAATCAGATAGGAGAAGAGTTAAAAACAAAAATATGTGTATACTGACATATATTTCCTTTTATCAGTGTGCTCTATTTCTTCATGTGGATTCAAGTACTGCGTAGGATCCTTTCATGTTAGCCTGAAGGACCCCTTCTAGAACTTTCTGAAGAGCAGTGTGTTAGCAGTGAATTCTCTCAGTCTTTGTTCATTTGGGAATGACTTAATTTCTCCTTTGTTTTTGAAGGCTGTTTTTGCTATATATGGAATTGTTGGTTGGCAGTCTTTTCCTTTCAGCACTTTGGATATGCCATTACATTGTCTTCTGGCCTCCATGGTTTCTGAGCATTAGTCATCTGTTAATTTTATTAAGGATCCATTTTATGTGACAGGTTACTTCTCTCCTGCTGCTTTCAAGATTCCCTCATTATCTCTGGCGTTTGACCATTTCATTATGTTTCTAAAATGGATCTCTTTGAGTTTATCCTGCCTGAACTTCTTGGATGTATGGCTTAATGTTCTTCATCAGAGTTGGGACATTTTCATTCATTATTTCTTCAAATATTCTTCCTGCCTCTATCCTCCTCTCCTCTCCTTCTGGAACTCCCTTTACGCATGTGTTGGTACATTCAGTGGTGTCCCATAGGTCTTCTTTTGTCTTCCTGTTTTCAGACTGGATAATCTCTATCAACCTATTGTCCAGTTTGCTAGTTCTTTGTTCCGCTTGCTTGAATCTACTGCCGAGCCTATATAGTGAATTTTTAAAAAAATGTTAGTTATTGCACTTTCCAGCTCCAGCATTTCTCTTTGGTTCTTTTTTTTTAAGAATTCTTATCTCTTTATTGATATTCTCTATTTGGTGAGGCATTGTTCTTTCACATTCCTTTAATTTTTTAAACATAGTTTCCTTTCGTTATCTGAACATATTTGTAAAAACTTATTTAAAATGTTTCTCTGATAAATCCAGCATCTAGGTCTTTTCCAGGATGATTTCTATTGGCTGTTGTCTGTCCTATGTATTTGCCACTCTTTATTCTTTCATGTTTCTTCATGTATCTTGCGATCTTTTGTCAAAAACCAGCCATTTTAAATAACAGAATGTGGCAACTCTGGAAATAAGACCCCTCCTTTCCCAGGGATTTATTGTTGTTGCCTTTTCTTTGTTTAGGGACTTTCTCAGACTAATCCTGTAAAGCCTGTATCCTTTGTTGTTTGCTGCCACCGAAGTCTCTACTTAGTGCTAACTTAGTCATCAGCTAATAACCAGACATCAGTTTCCTTAAATTTCTGGAACTGGTAAGTTTCTGAGCCTTTACTGAAGGACTCAGGTAGTTTGTGTAGAGCAAGCTCTGGGTCAGGTCACATAAGACAAACATGGAGTATAGAGCTTGACATTGGGAAGCTCTGTGGAGATAAGACCTCTGGGGAGCTTCTGGGCACCACTTGTCCCCCTCTGGTGACTAACAGACTGCTGGTTTTCATAGCCACCGTGGTTGTAAGGATTTTGGTTTTCAAGTTACTGTGGAGCTGTCGAGAGAGATAGGAAAGAGTAGGGCAATTAATACACCATAGAACTCACTGAGCTTACAGAGATTCAGCTGTTTTTCTTGAATAAATGGATTCTTTCAAGCTTTTGGTTAATTCCAGAGTCTTAAGAAACATGATTTTGACAATAGTTTCTAATGTTCTTGTGGCTTTTATGAAGGAGCAGATTTTTAGTGGTCCGTAGTCTACTATTCCAGAAATAATTCACCCATTTGTTTTTAATAAAATTTAGGTAAATTTGGGAAGCAGTTAAGCATCCTCTGGTTAAGAACATGAATTTGGTGTCAGACCCACCTAACATTGAATCCACGCAGCATTGCTTACCAGCTGTGTGACCTGTGGCAAGTTACTTCAGTTCTCTAAGCCTTGGTTTCCTCATATTGGATATGACAATAGTAATATCTACCTCACAGAGTAGTTGGGAGAATCAAATTAGATAATATATGTAAGGGGCGTCTGGGTGGCTCAGTCAGTTAAGCATCTGTCTTCAGCTCGGTTCCTGATCCCAGAGTCCTGGGATCAAGTTGGGCTCCCTGCTCTATGGGAAGCCTGCTTCTCCCTCTCCCTCTGCCTGCCACTCTCCCGCTTGTGCTTGCTCTCTCTGTCCCTCTCTGCCAAATAAATAAATAAAATCTTAAAAAAAAAAAAAAAGACAATACATGTAAGACCCTTAACATAGTTCCAGAATGATGACTTTATAGAAGTGAACTATATGCAGAGACTAGACGCATCAAGTCAGATGAAGATTCCTTCATTATATCCTATATAAACACAATGGAAATTTTTCACAGAAATATTTCTTATCTGTGGGATAAGAGTAGATACCATCTTGATATTTTTTATTTCTTCTTTAAGTATTACCAATTTCTCTACGTGAAATTGTTTGAAAATCATTATATTTACTGTTTATACCTCTCATTGTTGTGAAATTTTATTCTAATAATGCTCTTTTACATGTTTTTTTCAGTTATTCCTCATAAATGTATGTAGTAGGTAGCATTATCCCCTTTTAATTTTTTTTGAAGATTTTATTTTTTTGTTTTAGAGAGAGAACAGAGAGAGAGAGAAAGTGCACACGTGCAGGTTGGGGGAAGATGGAGAGAAGCTCAAGCTGATTCCCTGCTAAGTGGGGTACCCACCGGGCCTGATATCACAGTCTTGAGATCATGACCTGAGCCAAAATCAAGAGTCAGTCCCTTAGTCCACTGAGCCACCCAGGCACCCCTCCCCTTTGCACGATTGAAAAAACTGAAGCTCATAGTAGTTAATGGACTAACCTAAATTCATTTGCTAGGGAACTGTTGAGAATAGAATTAAGGCAACACATTTGTAAGAGAGAGAGAAAGTGAAAAATGAAGAGGAACTTAAGGAAACAAAACTTAAAACGGCACCATTCTGAAAGGAAACTTAATCCACAAAGGCAATTTCAAGGATTCCAATGAAAGCAATGGCTGTGCTACATAGATGTTGCCACTAGATGGTGATGTTTCCATTATCTGGAGGTCTTTCGAGTTCTCTTATTGGCGTAAGGAAGAAAATCTGCGGTATTTTTAAGGCTGAACCTGGGGCGCTTTGGTCATCAGAGATGGTAGCCTCCTAGCTCAGTGGCCAATCTGAGCATCATGAGGCCCAAATCTTACATATGCTTGTCTCTTCTGGAGAGTAGAAACTAAAATTCTATCGACATAACATCTGCTGCATTAGTGAGTAAACTTCTTTATCGCTATTTGGCATCAAATGGATAAGCAGAGAAATCCATTGAATCTATAAATATAATTCTCTATCTTAGATTTCGAAGGAGGTCAATGATATGACAGTGAAAATGCCACATCAGTGTTTCATAAATGGACAGTTCACAGATGCTGAGGACGGAAAGACCTATGATACTATCAACCCAACAGACGGATCTGTGAGTAATTCCTTAGCGTGTGCAGTGACCACTGGTCATGAATTTTTAATTTATGCACAGTTGTAAAATTGACAGTCTTAAGAAGTTACTTTATCCTATCACTTTGCCTCTCTGAGCACTTACTCTAAATGCTCTCTGTGTATTTCTTTCAACTCTTCAATTCTGGTACTGGTTGCTAGCTATAATAACCTATTTTATTGAGTGACTATTTATGCTGAATTTAGACAGATAACTATACCTAGACACATCAGAGGCACACTCTCAATAAAACTACATGCAGAAAAGAGTTTTCAGACTCCGCAAGCTCGTGGCAAGAAATTCAGCTTCCCTAAGCACCAGAAGAAATAGATGTGCCTTTCCACAGTGTAGTGTGACATGAGGAGTCCCAAATTTCAGGCTAACAATTTCCGTGTTAAATTTTGTCTTTACTATATTACTGAGTGTATTGATTATCCGTCATTAATTCTTTGGATTTTATAAGTAACACCCTATTTTTCCTATTAATATGATATTAATTTTAAGAGGCATATTTATATATCTCTAAATAAATGACCTATTACCCTATTTTTATCTTGAAACAGACAATAGGCAAAGTAGCCTATGCTTCTTTGGTGGATGTCGATAAAGCTGTAGCAGCTGCAAAAGATGCCTTTGAAAAAGGTGAATGGGGAAGAATGAATGCAAGAGAAAGAGGAATATTGATGTACAGGTGTGGTTTTTAAAAACACGGATCTGCTATCTTGGGATATTGGCTAACATTGCCAAGATTTTTAAAATTTCACCCAAATATTCTCATACGCACCTACTATATGCCTTCTGTTACACACATCATATAAAGTTCCATATATGTGAGTTCCTGATTTTTGTGTTATTGTTTGTAACAGTCAGGGTTCCAGTAGGCAGAAAAGTTCAGTAAAGAACCATTTAAAAGATGTGGGCAAGTTCGAGGGGTAATGAAGTACCCAGTTAGGGGCAGCAACAGGGGGAAGCTATTTGTACCCTAAGGTCTGGGACAGAGGAAGGGGCTATGGCTGGAACCTGGCAAGATCTGTAGCTGTGGAAGACCACACTCCAGTGGTGTTTTTTGTTTTTTTTTTTTAAGATTTTTTATTTATTTATTTGACAGACAGAGATCACAAGTAGACGGAGAGGCAGGCAGAGAGAGAGGGGGAGGCAGGCTCCCTGATGAGCAGAGAGCCCGATGCGGGACTCGACCCCAGGACCCTGAGATCATGACCTGAGCCGAAGGCAGCGGCTCAACCCACTGAGCCACCCAGGCGCCCACTCCAGTGGTTTTTGATGGAGGGACCCAGCAGCGGCTGAACCACAACCTATCTGTGAGGGAGCTGAGGAATGGAATCCCTGATCTCTTTCTCTCCCTGAGGATACTGCCCACTGGCTTCTCATTAGTCAAGCCCAGGACAGAGCATGGGATCCAGGGGATGGAATCTATAAAGGTCATCCTCCCAGGTCACGGAGCGGTGTGGAGGGTGGATACAGAAGAGCAAACAGGGAATATGTAGCACTTTTGTTGTTTTCAAAGACAAATTTCAAATCTGCTTGACCTGTAGGGAGTAGTAGTGAGAAGGAAAAATACTAAGGCCTGAAAAGCGTATTATAAATCAGTAACCGAGTATGCCAAGATTGATTAGATGCAAGCATAAACTCACTTTTCTCCTTACCCAGAGCCAAATCGTTGACCTTAGTAGGATCTGGAAGAAACACTGAGGGGGAGGCGGCTTCTGAGCCCAGCTTTAGAATGGTCGAAAAGGAACAACTCAGAGAACCACTGAAGGATGAAAAGAAAACCAATGGTTGAGGGGAGCACAAAGGATGAATTTTGACTCTTTCAGAGCCATTAGACAATCCTTGACTTATCTTGCCCCAGAATCTAGACACCTAACAGAAATCTGTTGTGATGTCTCTAATTCATCCCATGTATTTATCTATCTTGTCCTCATCAGTTAGTGCCGGAAACATTCCCGTACCAACCAGAAATCCTCGTGTTCGTGGAATTTTATGGGTTTTACTCACTAACATCTCCCTATATATTCATGAACTGGCCACATTCCCACTGTTTTCTGTCATCGATCTCCTTGCATTACTGTGGCTCAGTCACTGTTCTACTTCTTATACGTGTATGGGGCAAATGGTAGAGGCTTCCCACACTTCTTTTTTGTAACTCTTGAAACAAATTATTTATGAGATGATTTGTTTCCTGTCTTCTCTGCTGGACCATATTCACCATGAGGACAGAGACCTCGTGCATGTGTGTTCACCTCTGAATTCTCAGCCCTTAGGAGGGTGCCCGGTACCTAGTAGGAGCTCAGTCAGTATTTGTTGAATGAATTTCTTTCCCTGACCATACAGACTTGCAGACCTACTGGAAGAGAACCAAGAAGAGTTGGCAACCATTGAAGCCCTTGATTCGGGTGCTGTCTACACCCTGGCTCTGAAGACTCACATCGGAATGTCTGTGCAAACATTCAGATACTTTGCTGGCTGGTGTGACAAGATTCAGGTAAGCACAAAGGTTATCTGTCACCATGGAGATCATTGCAAAAGGAAAAGGGCCAAACATTTAGTCATTCTTAAAGGCACTGTTTTAGAACCACCTACTGGGTTTTTCTCATCTCATCCTTCTAACAATCGTCTGTGGTAGGTAGATAGCTGTTATCCCTTATTGCAGGTAAGGAAACAGATGCTTGAGAACAACGAATGACTTGTATACGGTCACATTGTTAGTAAGTAAACCATAGAGCCTAGGATTTGAACTCAATATTTTCTGAAACAAAGTTTAATGATGTTTTTTATACTTTCACATCTCTAAAGGCATCTCACAGTCTTCTAGACAGAGGGTGTCAGGGAGAGATTGAAAACTGAAATGCCAACAGAAGCCAGAGAGCCAACGTACATGGTCTAAGTCAGCTGGGTATAAGAAAAATAATTTTCTAAGATTTAGCTACAACAAAAATTTCATTTCCCTTCTTACTATAAGAAAGTAAATAGGAGGGCGCCTGGGTGGCTCAGTTGGTTAAGTGTCTGCCTTCGGCTCAGGTCATGGTCTCAGGGTCCTGGGATGGAGCCCTGCATTGGCTCTCTGCTCAGCAGGGAGCCTGCTTTCCTCTCTCTCTCTCTGCCTGCCACTCTGCCTACTTGTGATCTCTCTCTCTCTCTCGTCAAATAAATAAATAAAAACTTTTTTTTAAAAAAAGAAAGTAAATAGAACATGTATGATGATAAGTGGCAACTACACTTGATCTGAGAACTGGGGATATAAGAGCTAAAGGAAAGGTTCATAACAAAGAGAAGCATGTATGCTACTCATAGATTCATGATAACCACAGTGGCACCCGGTCACAGCCACCCTCCCAGCAGAGAAGAGGAAGTGGGGCAGGGAGAGAGAGACAAAGGAGCTTTAAAAAGCAATCCCACCCTCCCTTGTGCTTATATCTCCCATTGACCTTCTTTGTCTGCTAAGAAGACTGGGAAACAATATTTTATTTGGATAAGTTGCTGTCACCACTGTTAATATATAGAGTCAGAGAGACCTGGGTCCAAGTGTCAGCTTTGCCACTTACCAGCTAATGTCGTTAAGTTATTTTATTTCTCTAAACCTCACTTTCCCCTTCCATACAATGCTCACACTAATACAAACCCTGCATGTTATGTAGTGAGTCTTAGCGTCAAGTTTGCAACAGACGCAGGCTTGCACTTGAACGTGGGTTTTATGATTCTTCCATCACAAAGTCATACATATTAAGCATTTAGTAGTGGTGGGTTGGGTCCATCCTTTATCCTCAATCATGAAATCCAAACAGCTCCAAACCTGAACATTAATTGGTTTGGGGTGATTCAAACTCATTTGTTGCCAAAAACTGACCTGAACCAACATGGATCTGTTGATAATTTGTGTTTCTATCACTTAGAGGGAATATCCATATGTTTCGCTAAATAAATATCCCAATAATCACAAGTTGGATTATGAGGGGCTGCTCCAGACCCTACTGGGCGTCACTGATAATGTAACGTAAGGTATATGTGTTATATTACGTTTCCATTGTCCAAATCATTCTGAATCCCAAAACACACTTGACCCCAAGGATTTTGGGTAAGAGATGGATGCGTGTAATTAGTAACAGCTATACTCTTTCCTGTAGCCAAACAAATGAATAGCTTCATTTAAAGACTGCCGTTATGAATTAGCTGGGATTAAGTCTGGCTGCATGTAACAGAAACTCAAGCAGGACTTTGTTTTGGCCTAATTTTCAAGGAGCACAAGGCAAGTAGTCAGTGCTGGTATATGACACATAGTTTCCCTCTCTTCCTGCCAGACCATCCTTAGCACTGGTGACTGGCGCCCTCAAGGCTGTGTCATGGTCTCCTGATAAGCGCTGCGCTTACCAGCCATTTCAGGGATGTTCTGAGCAGCAAGAAGGCCCAAGAGAGTGTGGGGGTTTATGGTAAAAGAGCACGGGTCAGAGTGAGTCAGCCTACTGTAAAGAGTGTTCCCTTTCCGATGCCTTGTACTTATATCTTCCATTGGCCATCCCCGTCTGCCCTGGAAACTGGAAAACAGAATTTTATCTGGGCACATGGCTGTTACCATTATTAATATAGGGTTTCTGTTACTAAGGACAGAGGGAAGAATGGATACTGGGCAGGCAGTTAACATTCTCTGCCATGTCAAGAAATTAGGAATGGAGGTAATTAAATTAGAGTTACATTTGATATATAGGAGTACCTGGATGTCTCAGTCAGCTGGGTGTCTGCGTTCTGCAGATCATGATGTTGGGATCCTGCCATCAAGTCCCATGGCTGGCTTCCTGCTCAGCGGGTAGTCTGCTTTTCCCTCTCCCTCTGCCCCTTCCCCCCAACCTCATGCTCTCTCTCTCTCTCAAACAAATAAATAAAATCTTAAGAAAAAGAACTATGTTTAGCATTTAGAGATAGATAGATAGATAGATAGATAGATAGATAGATATAATGATGTTTATTCTCCTGTGTCTTACTTCCCTCCAGAAAAGAAATAGCAGTTCCTTTTCTTGGGGTGCATGTATTTCTTATAAACTAAACACTGCCTTTTCATACCAGCTAAGAAAGTTAAGACAGGTGGGGAGAAAATGGATTCCTTGAGATTAGATTTACTCATTTGAATTAGTAAAATAGAAATCACCCCGGTCCCCTTTTTTTTTTTTTTTTTTTTTTTTTTACTTTTTAGGGTTCTACCATTCCAATCAACCAGGCCCGTCCAAATCGCAATCTGACCTTCACCAAGAAGGAGCCACTTGGGTAAGACAAGGAGAGTGCCCTGGGTGACCGGTGTGAGTTGTGTTGGTTGGAGACAACTAAGGATGCTGTCTTTCTACCCCTGCAGCGTCTGTGCCATTATCATACCCTGGAATTACCCGCTGATGATGCTGGCGTGGAAGAGCGCGGCATGCTTGGCAGCAGGCAATACCTTAGTGCTCAAGCCAGCGCAGGTGAGATGCAAGGGGCCGGGGGCAGGATCTCCTTCTCACCTGTCCTTTAAAATTCTTTAAAATGTCTTTAAAAACAATGTCTTTAAAAACAAAAAGGGTCATAGGGAAGCTCTATTTTTAATTTCTTGAGGAATCTCCACACTGTTTTCCAAAGTGGCTGCACCAACTTGCATTCCCACCAACAGTGGAAGAGGGTTCCCCTTTCTCCACATCCTCTCCAACACATGTTGTTTCCTGTCTTGCTAATTTTGGCCATTCTAACTGGTGTAAGGTGGTATCTCAATGTGGTTTTAATTTGAATCTCCCTGATGGCTAGTGATGATGAACATTTTTTCATGTGTCTGATAGCCATTTGTATGTCTTCATTGAAGAAGTATCTGTTCATATCTTCTGCCCATTTTTTTATATGATTGTCTGTTTTGTGTGTGTTGAGTTTGAGGAGTTCTTTATAGATCCTGGATATCAACCTTTTGTCTGTACTGTCATTTGCAAATATCTTCTCCCATTCTGTGGGTTGCCTCTTTGTTTTGTTGACTATTTCCTTTGCTGTGCAGAAGCCTTTGATCTTGCTGAAGTCCCAAAAGTTCATCTTCGCTTTTGTTTCCTTTGTCTTTGGAGACATATCTTGAAAGAAGTTGCTGTGGCTGATATTGAAGAGGTTACTGCCTATGTTCTCCTCTAGGATTCTGATGGATTCCTGTCTCATGTTGAGGTCTTTTATCCATTTTGAGTTTATCTTTGTGTACAGTGTAAGAGAATGGTCGAGTTTCATTCTTCTGCATATAGCTGTCCAGTTTTCCCAGCACCATTTATTGAAGAAACTGTCTTTTTTCCACTGTATATTTTTTCCTGTTTTGTCGAAGATTATTTGACCATAGAGTTGAGGGTCCATAAAAAAATAAATTCATTAAATAAAAAATAAAAACAAACAGGCTTGTATATTATGACATCTTTAAAGATATCATAGGCACCTTTTCATATTAAATGTTCTTTATTTAATAGCTGCCTAATGCACCCCATAGATATCCCACAGTTTAAATTTCCATGACAAGGGAAGCAAGCATAGGATGCTCTGGTGAAATCCACTGCATTTCTACAAGCCAATTCAATTCTTGCAAAGTGCCAAATGCCCAATAATTGGGTACTTATTTAGAGTAACGATGAGACATCAAAAGAATAAGTATTATACAGGCATTCAAATTTTAATTATTAAAAGTATTTTAAAGATAGGGAAGATGAGGGAAAAGGATATAAAAGAATGTACATAATTGTGGCAACTATGTAAGAATATGTACATGTGGATAATAAGGAAATAATAATTACTAATAAAAATAATTCCAATGATAGAGTTCTCAAAAAAATTTTTAACGCTACAGGAGCTTTTCAGGAAAAAGCATATGTTGGCCAACTTTTATACCTGACTGAGTATTGACTGTATACAGTGAACATTCGTAGACATTCTAAGGTGCACACGTCCTGGAGAAAACTTGGTCTCTAATCTAGAAGAGTTACATTATCTGTCTCCTCTCCTTTATTTCTTCTTTTAGAACTTAAGAAATTACAATTTAATTTGTTATTGCTACTTAGTCATACTGACCAGAGGCATCTTGTTTTACTCGTCAGAAACACTTTCATTTTAAAAAATAATTATACATTAAAAAATTTCTAAATAGAGGGGCGCCTGGGTGGCTCAGTGGGTTAAGCCTCTTCCTTCGGCTCAGGTCATGGTCTCAGGGTCCTGGGATCGAGCCCCACATCAGGCTCTCTGCTCAGCGGGGAGCCTGCATCCCCCTCTCTCTCTGCCTGCCTCTCTGCCTGCTTGTGATCTCTGTCAAATAAATAAATAAATAAATAAATCTTTAAAAAAAAAAAATTTCTAAATAGAAATGTACAGAGAGGTGGATGGTAAAAAAAATCTCCCTCCTATTCTTAATCCCCCAACCAGCCAATTTACCTCCCCAGGGGCAACTGCTGTTATTAATTATTATTTATTAGTTTCTTCGGTAATTCCAGAGATACTCTATGCATATACAAATATGTGTATATGCAAACAATTTATATATATAATATGCAATAAAAATATAATTTGCAATATATATATATATATTTTAACCCATTAAAAAATCACAGAGAGGGGAGAGGGGGATACGGGAAATTGCCAATCAATAGGTATAAAGTTTCAATTATGCAAGAATAAGTTCTAGAGATCTGCTGTGTATCGTTTTGCCTGCAGTTAACAATATTATATCATACACTTAAAATTTGGTAAGAGGGTAAATGTGTTAAGTGTTTTTACAACACAATATCATAGTAGCATTCTATACATACTTAGCAAAAGGAAAAAAATCTTCCTTTTTTATTAAACAATTTCCATTATGTAAATAAATGATATCCTATAATATTCCCTTGTATAGCTAAACCATATTTTATTTAACCAATCCCTAATTAATGGATATTTAGAGTTTCCTGCCCTTTTGCAATTATAAACAATGCTATAGTTAATAACCTTGTAAATATGACATCATGCACATATGCATGTGTATTTAAAGGAAATGTTTCTAATAGCACCATCACTTAGTTACAAGACACATATATTTGTGGGACACCTGGGTGGCCCAGTCAGCTGGGTATCTGACTCTTTGACTTCTGCTCAGATCATGATCTCAGGGTCCTGAGACTGAGCCCCGCCATGGAGTTTGCTTAAGATTTTCTCTCCCTTTCCCTGTCTTCCCCCTGCTCACACGCTCTTACCTCTTTCTCTCTCTCTAAAAGGAAAGAAAAGGTGTTGGCGGGCGGGGGAGGGGGTTTCCTGTGTGCCATAGTCAGTTGGGCGTTGACTCTTGGTTTCAGCTTAGGTCATGATCTCAGGGTCCTGAAATCAAGCCCATGTCCTGCTCTGGGTTCTGCAGGAGTCTGCTTGTCCCTCACCCTCCCCTTCCCCACCTCCCCTGTCTGTCCTCCTCCCCCACCCCGCACATGTGTGCTCTTTCTCTTTCAAATAAATAAGTCTTTAAAAGATAGATAGCTAGATAAATAGATATTGACAAATCCTTCCATGGCAATGGTACCAATTCAGCAACTTTCTATAGAAGTGCTGTTTCCCCATTAAATAGCAGGAAGCCGGTAGAGTGAAGAGAAGAGGCAGATAACCTAGCCTTGGGGTGCTCAACCTGGCCGCACATTAGAATCATCTGGAGTTCTTATTTAAAAATACTGGTATCTCTTGGCAGAGACACTGATGTAATTGGTCTAGGTCAGAGCCTAGGCACTGGTATTGCTTGAAAGCTTCACATTTGTTTCTAAGACAGAGTTGAGAGTCACTAAATGATACCCAATGAGAGTGCTAAGCATTGAAGAACTCCAGTGATTATATATTATGTTCAAAAATTAAGGATACTTATTGAGGGCTTACTAGTTGCCAAGCATCTATCAGTGATGAAGACACACATAGTTTCTGTCACCACATGCAATTTAAAATGAAGAGTTTAGGGCGCCTGGGTGGCTCAGTCAGTTAAGCGTCTGCCTTCGACTCAGGTCATGATCTCAGGGTCCTGGGATGGAACCCCACATCAGGCTCCCCGCTCAGCAGGGAGTCTGCTTCTTCCTCTGCCTCTGCCCCTCCCCACTGCTCGTGCACGCTCTGTGTGTGTGTGTGTGTGTGTGTGTGTGTCAAATAAATAAATAAAATATTTTAAAATACATAAAAAAGTAAAACTGACAGTTTAATGATTGATGATACTTTTAATCCTGAAAATGAAAGGCCCAAAGTTGTTATTGTTCTATTGTAGATATCTTTTTACTTTGTTGCATAATATTACGTGATGATGGTATGCAACCATTTCCCACATGAAGTCCTCATGTGACTGTCCAAGGGTCTGAATCAGGAAGCTCTTTCCCATGGCCTCGACTGGTCCAGGTCTGATGGGTTCTGACCACTTCATCAAACCTAATAATAACATTAGCAATGACCTACTCTTGCCCAGAACACTGCTAAATGCTTTCCCAGATATCATTTAAAGCAATAGTCCTGCTGGGAGAACTAAGTAGCCAAATGAAAGAAAACCAATAGAAATGAAAAGGGATGAGATAAAGATGAAACAATTTGTTTTATTGTATTTATTAATGATATAAAAATATTTTTTGTTCTTACCTGAAAAGAACTATCATTAATTCAGGGTAGTTAGTTTTCAAATGTTTTTCTGATCATGATTTCATATCAAGGCATAATAATATACACTTTGCACTAGGATCATCGTAATGGTAGTAGATGTAAAACCACCGTGTTGGATATCTTTTTGATAACTTCAAGTGTTTGAGGCCAATTTTTCATCAAGTCTAACTAGACTGCCATTTTGAAAATCTCACAGCGTTACTGCAGTGGACCTGTTACCAGAAGCAGGGGGAAGTGTTAGTCTTGCCTCTTTCTTGCTGTTTGCTTGTTGCCTTGGAAGTATTATTTTTATTATGCAGTTTCCGTAGAGATTCTTTTTCAGCCACCTGTCCATTTAATGAAGGCTGGGTTAGTAAAAGTAACAATATAGTCTGCAGATCCACGTAACCAGGCCTATAAACTTCGACACATGGCAATATCCTGACAGCAAATGAGCAAGTGAAGAAACCACTGTCGTTCCCTTGGCCTTGTGAGCTCCTGTTCTGCCCTAGGGCATCCCTTTATGACCCATGACCTTCTGCCCTTCATGCAGACGGAGTGAGAGCATCCTTAGCCAGCCACATAATAAATGTCATGTTTGACTTGTTGCCTATATTTGTCAGTTAAAATATGTGTGTAGAAGTTCCACTGTTCTCTTTCCACACCTCCACGGAACTTCTTGCACATCCCATTTATTGAGACCACACTGAAAAAGTGCTAATTTAAGACTTAATCAGCATTGGTTTTTTAACAGTGTGAAAATATGACTTTCATTTTGCTTCTGAGTTACACATCACCATAATAGATGTTAAAAATGAGATCGTATTATGCCGTCTTTGTGTAAGAAGGGAGGGAAAATAAGAAGATATATATATGCTCATTTGAGCAAAAGAAACAAGAAGGAGACACTGCAGACTAATGAGGCTGATTATCCCTCATAGTCCATGGGGAGACGGGGTACAAGAGATAGAGGGAAAGAAGGCAGAGAGCACCACTTCTCTGAATGTACGTTTTGTATGTTCCTCACTCTTGAAAGCATGTTTCCCGTACTCACCAATGACAACAAACAAAAGAAATAGAATCAACGCAGATGGGGCAAAAACCCTAAAGTTGAATACAAATAAAACCAAATTAAGCCATATTTCAAATGAATATCATGATCCCATTGAAGAAAGCAAGGAAACATTAATCCAAGTAACTTTTGACAGATATTTGGACTGAATGCTCTCAGACTAAAGGCAAAAGTGCTGCAAATAAGTATTGGACTCTAGTTAGTAGCTTCCTCTTCATAAGGACATGGCTTAATAATTCCTAAATTATTTTCTATACATTTTTGAATTGAGCAAATCAGTGAATGTTCTGTGGATATTGAAAGCCATGTTTCTCACTGTTGGGGAAGAGAGTTACAGCCATGAAAAAGGGAAAAGATTATTGAATGAACTCTAAGATATTGGATTGCAGTATTTGACAACTCATGGGTTTTAATATATTTAGACAGCTGGATAAAGAAATGGATATAAGTATACGTGGGTATACATGATAGGTAGGAAGATAGACAGACATATATGGGTGTATAAGCACATGTACAACTATTCCCCAGCTCTGTCTCCTGAGAGCAGAAGCAGCATTTCAATAATGTCCAGATCTTGGTTTCTAAAACTCCGAAATTTTGTTACTCACAACCCTTTCGACACCAAATGTCTGGGGTTCTCTCCCCCATTCCTACCTATTCTCTAACTCTCTGGGCACCAATGAGGTGTCCCACAATTCAAGTCAAACTAACAGACCAGAGCTTTAGTACAAACCCCATAGGTGAAGGGCTTAGTTAGTCTCACAAGACTGCCTCCACTGCCGATGCAAATTGTGAGCCCTGGCCCTCCTGTACTTCTGACCGATGGCTGTAAATCAGATGTTTCTATGACCCCCTCCTCAGGTGGGATTTGCTAGAATGGCTCACAGAACTCAGGAAAGTACCTTATTTACTATGACTCTATTATAAAGGATCCAAATCAACAGTCAGGTGAAAAGGTACATAGAATGAGGTCTGGAAGGACCGTGAACATAGGAGCCCAGTCCATGTGGAGTTCAGGTGCACCAACCTCCCATAACAAGGATGCTTAGCCATCTGAAGCTCTCTGAACCCCATGGATTAGGCATCCTTAAGGAAGCTTAATTACACAGGCAAGATTGATTAAATCATTGCCCTTGATGATTGAACTCAACCTCCAGCTACTCCCAATTCCTCAGGGTCAGGCTGAAAATTCCAACCTTCTCACCATGGCCGGGGCTTTCTGGTGACCAGAGTCCATCCTGAAACTACCTCAGAGCCCCCAGCTCCCAGTCACATCATAAGTACACAAAAGACACTTTTTACATGAGAGATTCCAAGTGTGCCAGGAACCAGGAACCAGAGACAAAGACCAAATATATATTTCCCATTATATCATAATTGTTAAATATCATTCTTCACTGAAAGAAATCTAGGTTCCTTGAAGAAAGAGCTGGAACAGGAAAAATACAAGATGTGCTCGGAACATCTTATTAAGGCAAAATGCATGTAAATGCTCAAAGAATGATAGGGACATGTTAGAAAGACACAACAGCTATCCTAAAGGGTCTTCCATCAGCCAAATCTGAAACACTTGGAACACCACAGAAGTAACAATAGTAAAACATTGTAACCTATTGAATAAAGTAAGAATCCACGAGTTCTCATGGCTTAATTAGTTAATTAACTAAAGAGAAGGGGAAGCTCTTAGAGAGGAAAGCCAACTAATACACGTGGAAGGAATGATAGAAAATCACCATCTGGCAGCCTTCCTCATAATAATTGATTCAGGAAGAATTAGCAATGTATTCTAACGCTAGGGGATGGAAGCTGAAGGAGTAATGGGACATTTAAATAATTTTGAGGTATCTTCCTACAAAATATTAATTGATTACAAAGCATAAAAGAGTAACTCACGGTGATGAAACCTGGTCACCCCCCTTTACCAAATGATCAAAATTAATATTTCCCAATCTTGGGGCTATTTGATAGCATGTGTTCTGAGAGGGTGCCCTGAGGGACTCAGCATCGTTCCTGGGGTGTTCTTGCCAAAGTGTTATTAAATTAAATCATGAGGAATTAATTCATGAGGAATTATATTAAACCATGAGGAATTAAATCATGAGGAAACAGCAGACAAATCCAGACAAAGGAACATTGTCCAAAATTATTAGCCTGTGCTTATCTAGAATGTCAGTGTCATGAACAAAACATAAAAGAAAACTCAGAAACTCTCCCAGATTGAAGGAGACTACAGACATGATAATGCAATGTATGAGCTTGGATTTCCTTTTTCTGTAATGCACATTATTGAGAGGGTAAAAACGGAATGTCTGTAAATTAGGTTTTGTAATGTGTTGTTAATTTCCTGATTTTGATCGTTGTATGTGGTTACATCATACAAGAAACTGTTTGTTTTTGGAAAATGCACCCAAAATTATTTACAGGTAACAAGGCATGTTTGTATCTTACTCTTACGCAGTTCAGAGAAAGACAAAGAGATAAGAGGATAAAGCAAATGTAACAAAACATTAACATGTGAGAAATCTGGGCAGCGGATATATAAGAATTCTTTGTACTATTTTTGCAACTTTGCTGTAAGTCTGAAATTATGTCCGAATAAAAGAAAAATTAAAATGAACTGTAGTGCGACCAGAAGGGACAAGCAGGGTACTGATCTAAAGGACAAGACAGGGTCTGAAGAAGGTAATTGTGGGCTGCTTCTGCTCAGGTCACACCCTTGACTGCTTTGAAGTTTGCTGAGCTCTCTGTGAAAGCAGGCTTTCCGAAGGGGGTAATCAACATCATTCCAGGCTCAGGTAAGCCATCTAAGGACTCATTTGGCGGCAACTAATGAATGGTACAGAAGAAGCTGAGTAGTTATTTTCCCACTGGAATCTTGTCCTGACTTATAACTAGTTATAAAAACTTGAAGTTAAGTTATTAAAGCTAAATACAGTTCACCAAAGTTAACTTAAGGATAAATGTATTTGCCATGTGCTAAAAATCTTAAAGTAGAAGTATAATGATGGGTGAGTAGGGTGAGAGGAGCAGAAATTGTACAACATTGTAAAACTACCATAATGAGGCCTGTTTCAACTCTTTTAAATTACTCTGGAAGATGAAAAACCAAGACTTACCCATCTTTTGGGGGGCTGATAATTGCATGGAGGACATCATCTAGACTTTTGTCAAGTTTGTAATTAAGAGAGGAAATGCAAAACTCAGAAAGTCTGGAAGTCCATTTCAGTGAATTCAAAGCCACTCATACCATAAAGGCTTGTGTAATGTTTTAATTCATGTTTTCTTCCCTATTTCTGCAGGTGGCATAGCAGGGCAACGCCTTTCTGAACATCCTGATATCCGCAAACTTGGTTTCACCGGGTCCACTGCTATTGGCAAACAGATCATGAAGAGGTATTGGTTTTAATGTGTTGTTTGCTGCAGATCCTAGTAACCTCAGTTTTTGTTGTGTTTTTTGCTTTCTTATACAGAGTGTGTTTAGAGGGAGAAAACCCACATCTGATTTAGAAGAGAAATCTACTTACCACTGCTAGGTGTTGAACTATTGTCATATAATAAAATATTTCCAAAGCATAAAGCCCATAATCAGTAATAACCAGAGCCGTATTGGAATTCTACCCCATTGGTAGCTATGACAATGCAGCACAAAAAAATTTTCTGTACTAAAGTTGTGGCCCAGAGTGGTTTTGGAGCATAAGTAAGAAACCAAGATATAAATGACAAATACGAATTATTTATAAAATGAATTCCTAAAAAGCAGTAACATTCTTTTTTTTTTTTTTTTTTAATTGCTGACACTCTAAATGTCCAAAATAAGGCAGTGGTTAAAGCATGCCAGTGTAGTGGAGTGCTGTGTAATCATGGTCATGGAGAATTTGTAGTAACACTGAGAAATGTTGTTAAAAGGTAAATAGAAAGAAAAATAAGGCACACACTTTTATATATTGGGTGATCCCAACCATGTTGAATAAGGCAAAGGCCATGGTTGGACACAGATCAGAAATAAGCATGTCGAAATGGTAAAAAAAAAAAAAACAAACAAACAAAAAAAAAAAACAACAACAACAACAGTGGGCATTGAAACATGGATAGAATTTTGTGATTTTTCTTTCTTCTTTCTGAATTTTTGGGGGGTATTTTTTAATGTTTTCAGTATCAATGCTTTTGCAAGTAGGGGGAAATAAATAAGATGCTTCTAAAATTGATATTTTGTTTCCCTAATGCTCCAGGAATTTGGTTAGAGGTTAAATTCCTTGCCAGGACTTATGTAACCAAAATTCTTACACCTCAAGAATCCGAATTTACCTATGAGGATCTCTATTTATTTGTCCACAGAATTAAAAAGAAAAAAAATTTTATTATGGAAAATTTCTAATACTTACCAAGCACACAGAATAGTGTCATGAATTCCCATGTGCTCATCACCAAGCTTCAGCAGCTCTCACCGTTCTATCACTCCCGTTTTGTCTTTGAATACGTTTCTTAATATTTCTGAGGTTCAGTTGTGTTTTGCACGCTCAAGGGTAATTTGTAGCTAAAAAGGTGAGACAGAGGATGCTCATTTCCCATTTATTTTTTCTAGCTGTGCTGTGAGCAACTTGAAGAAAGTTTCCCTTGAACTTGGTGGCAAATCCCCACTTATAATATTCAATGACTGTGAGCTTGACAAGGCCGTGAGAATGGTAAGAGGGGGTCAGATCCCGTCAAATAGATGGCTACTGCTAAAATGTGTCTCATCTCCCTTTTTATCAGAAATCTCAACATGATGGGGCACCTGGGTGGCTCAGTGGGTTAAGCCTCTGCCTTCAGCTCAGGTCATGATCTCTGGGTCCTGGGATTGAGCACCCCCCTCCACATCGCATCAGGCTCTCTGCTCAGCAGGGAGCCCGCTTCCCCCTCTCTCTGCCTGCTACTCTGCTTACTTGGGATCTCTCTCTCTCTCTCTGTCAAATAAATAAATAAAATCTTTAAAAAAAAAGTTTATACAAAATCTTTTTATAAAAGATAAAAGATTTTATAAGATAAAAAAATTCTGTAAGATTTAAAAGATAAAAGACTTTATACAAAATCTTTGGATAAAAGATTTTTATACAAAATCTTTGGATAAAAGATTTTTATACAACAAAACAAAACAAAACAAAATCTTTAAAAAAAAGATTTTATTTATTTATTTGATAAAGAGAGAGAGATCACAAATAGTCTGAGAAGCAGGCAGAGAGGGAGGGGGGAAGCAAGCCCCCTGCTGAGCAGGGAGCTTGATGTGGGGCTCCGTCCCAGGACTCTGGGATCATGACCTGAGCCAAAGGCAGAGGCTTAACCCACTGAGCCACCCAGGCACCCCATAAATAAAATCTTCAAAAACAAAAAATCTCAACGTGAGATTTGATTTTGTTTGGTCATAAATAGAAACTGTTCTCTTGATGCTTAAATTTGGGACTGCCCAAAGCACTTAATTTTAAAAAGAGTATCTTTACAATTTGGATCATTAAGGTGTTTTTAAAACTTGAGGGGCAGGAGACTCTTTCTAAACATTCATAATTTATACAAACTGATGTCAAGATTTTAAAAGCAAAATTTGGTATACATATATTACATTTAAATGTATAGAACAATGCAGATTTTCTTACAACACAAAATTTGTCCTCAGTGGTGTGTCCTTATGATCACCCACATTTTTTTTAAGTGCTCCTGGACCAAAAAGGGTAAAAGAGAAACAAAATTCCTGAAAATATGCTAAGTCAAAACTCTAAGTGTCTCTAAGCAGTTCTCCTTACTAGCTATAGGCCACGGCATTGCCTCTTTCTATGATTTCTTTGTTTGTCTGCTGTCTTCCAAAAACATCTAATTCTCGGGGTGTGCGACATTAATATTTTCTCTTCTGCTGCTGAAGGGCATGGGGGCAGTATTTTTCAACAAAGGAGAGAATTGCATTGCCGCCGGACGGTTGTTTGTGGAAGAATCCATCCACGATGAATTTGTGACGAGAGTGGTAAGACATCTTCACATTGGCTCTAGGAGTTGTACAGAAACTGTTTTTACCTGAAAAGGACTTCTGGCATTATTGATGAATTTCTAGGTGTGATATTAGTACTGTGGCATATAGATATATTTGAAACAACATAGTCCTTACCTTTTAGAGTTACTTTCTGACATAGTTCCAGAAGAAATTATATGATGTCTAGGCTTTGCTTCAAAATAACCCAGGAGGGGAGGAAGTAAGTAAGTGGGGGAGTAAATTGGCCATGAGTGGTAGTTGTTGAGCTAGGTGATAAGTACATGGCGTTTCACTATATCATCTACTTTTATATGTACCCATAATTTTTCATAGTAAAAAGGTATAGGTCTCTACAAACAAAACAAAACAAAAAAAACCTTAAGAGCTTTTATTACCTATACCTTGCTCTGCATTTTTAGTAAATTTTATCCTTGATACTTACGGGACATATACTCCTAGATTTTTGTAAATTCCTAAATTGACTAAGAGAGATATACCACTAGATCCTTGCAAATCCTCAGTACATAGTTACTAGGACAGAATATCATTTCCTCCGCTAACATTATACAGATAGATACATAGATAGATAATATACATACACACACATCCATACCTACCCCCTATAGATTGGTCATGATTCTATAAACATGAGACCAAAAGCCTCATTAACTATTAAGATAAATTCTGTGGCTAATATAAACTAAACTATAATAAACTATGTCATTATTATGGAAACAGTAATCACGAACTTGCTTATGTTCGAAAAACCAGCACCCAGCTTCTTTTTTTCAGAGTCAGTTCCCCCTCCCAATGCCAAGAAGCAAAGACATTCTTTCTTTGTGAGAATGGAAAACACAGAAGACATACGGAGGGGCAGATGGTGGGTGGTGTCTCCCTCTAGAACATCCCTCTAATTCAATTTCATGATTCAATAAAATACATGTTACAGGGCTCTCATGACTTCAGTGTGTGGACATTTCAAATGCTGAGACCTAAAGTGTCAAGAGCCTACCTCATCAGTCCATCAGTAAACATGTTTTGCACACGTGCAATTGGCATTCATACACTCATTCAGCAGCTCTGTCTTGAGCATTTACTGGGGGAATTCTTGCCCTACCCAAATTCAAATTCATGGCCCTGCTGGGTTGTGGTAACTCTCATTCTTTCTTCTTATTAGAGTTGGACTTAACTTTAGAAAATGCACAAGTAGATTAAGATAAGTGAGGGGCACAGGGACAACCACAGAGAGATGTCAGGGATGAACACTGCACCATAAAGATCGAAACATTCTAGCAGTTCCACTGACGGAGGCTATGCCATGAACATTTCACAAGAGCAGGTTGCTACATCAGGGGAGAAAAATGAAGATAACCATGTGGCCATTTTAGAAATTCTTCTGCCCTGAAGAGTACAAGGGTGCTGTATTAACAAATCTTCCAGAACCTCAGGTTTGCTATTTTAATGGATTAACACTCAGGATAATTTGAATGTAACATCCGTACTCTACAGTCTGTTAGAACTCAGTGGTTAACAGCGTGTTCTTTCAAGTCAGGAAGACTCTACTGTCTTTAGTGGTTGTGTGTGTTAAGTCAGTGAACCTGTCTAAGCCTCAGTTTCTCCACCTGTAAGATGGAAATAATAAATACCCATCTCCAGTGCTTCTGTGAAGACTAAAAGACAACACATCCTTTGACAGCTTAGTATGACACCCACCGCATGGTAGAAGCTAGCCAAGGGTATCTATTACTATTATTAACTGACAATTGTGTTTTGTGAACTGGGTGACAAACAGGTGGAAGAAATTAAAAAGATGAAAATTGGTGATCCACTTGACAGATCTACCGATCACGGGCCCCAAAACCATCAGGCCCATCTGGAGAAACTTCTGCAGTACTGTGAAGCTGGTGTGAAAGAGGGAGCCACCTTGGTGTACGGGGGAAGACAAGTACACAGGCCAGGTAAGATTACCTCCAAGCCAGGCACTGGCTTCTGAAGCTGGAATGGATGGTAACGGTTTTCACTGCAGCTCCATCTTGCCTCAAAAGACTAGCATTTGTGTTATGATCACAATAATTCTTTTTTGGATACTACTTATATACTGGGTACCTTGGACTTGATAATTTTTCTGAGCCTCAGTTTCCTCCTGTGTAACAAGAGATGAGATGTGTGCACCTGCTTTACAAGGCTGTGGAAATCAAATCACAAAATGGACATGACAGACCCTTGGCGGTCCGGTAAGCAGGTGTGATGGACAACTGTTGTCATTCTGGTGCTGGTGACCTTGACTCCTGGAACTGTGAGATTTAATCTCAGCCAGGATAGCCTGGGAAGGATTTATGCCTATTGTCTAAAGCCATACCTGTTACTGAAATATGTGAATGGCTCCATGTCATGATACCCCAGAGAAGAGAAAGACAACAACTTCAAAACCCCATTCTTCACTTTTGTAGGGGAATTGTGCTGCAGCACCTTACTCTGAAAATTGATAATTAGAAGGGGAAACTTTAACATGTACCTGTGTTTCTTGTATGAACTGAATTTCTGGGTAAGCTGTATAGCTGATAAAGGAAACTGTTTTTTAACAGAAGAATTCCTGCTAATTAATGTAGAAAAAAATGATGGAATAGAAAAATCATCACTCTGTACCCCTAATTGAATGAAATGGTTGGTTCAGGCAGTTATCATCAAGGGAGGGCCGCAGGGATCAGGAGCGAGGTTGATGGGGACCTGAGAATGTACAAGGTACCAAAGTTTCTCCGCCAAGATCGCTTGCCAGTCTCAAGGAGGAAAACACAGTTTTACAAGGGAGAGGTGAAGTTGTCGTCACCTGGAACCACACTGGTCAGTTGGAGCAAGAGCAAAAGCAGGACAGCTGGGTATGACGTGTCTCCTGACGGAGACAGCGTGTACCACTCAGCATCACCCCTGCAAGTGTTCTCGCCAAAAATGTTTAACCTGAATCCAATTGTGTCTTAAGGTCAAACTTCCCAATTATGAGACATAAAGGGACTAGAGGAACATATTGAATGTCATCCCAAGAAAACAAACACAAAACTAAATGCAACATATTCTGCAGGACGACTGACTCATTCTGTTAAAAAGCGGCATGAAAAATGAGGGGTGAAATGTTCTAGATGAGAGAACACTTAAGAGATCTAACAGGTGGATGCAATGTGTAGAATTTATTGGAAGCCTGAATCAACCAAATCCATTGAGAAAAGATACTTTCGAGAAAAAAGTGGAAATATAAATAATGAAGAAGGAATTAGCACTTATTTTGTTAGATGTGATAACGTTGTGGTAGGCAAGAAAATGCCTTATTTTTTTACAGATTTGTCCTGAAGTACATGAAGGTGAAAGTTATAAACTCTGGAATTGGCTTTCAATTATTTCAGCAAGGAAAAAGAATGAATCAAATGTAGCAAAATATGAGTAGATATTCATCGTACAATTCGTGATACTACTTTCTCTATATTGACATGTGTTTGAAATTTTTGTAATAAATAGCTAAAAAAAACCCCAAGAACCTAGGAATGCTAATACCAGATAGGAAAAGGAAAGGCTGCTTGGTTTTATGGACCCAAAAGGGAAGGGAAAAAATTACGAAGTAATTAAATGAGAGAACTATTAATTAAAAATTAATTACCCTATAATTGATGATCTTTTCTATTCTTCAAATAGGCTTTTTTATGGAACCAACTGTTTTCACAGATGTGGAAGACCACATGTATCTTGCCAAAGAGGAATCATTTGGGCCTATTATGGTCATTTCTAAATTCCAGAATGGGTATGTTCTTTAGGCACAATTTAACAGGTTTAAACTAGATAAGTTTTTTTTTTCTTCTGTCATTGTCCTATGTACAGATCATGAAATCAATGAACATGTAATGCTCAATTATATAACAATAATTGACTCAAATAATTAGAAGAGAAGGCTAACCAATGTAAATTGTTATATATTCTTGCTTCTTAGCTGAAATTAATAGCTGACTGTATGGAATTTTAACTGACTAAATTTAGTTTTTGTATAACCAATACTTGAAATGTCTCTCAAACAAGATAACTAAGAAAAACAGAACTAGCTTTTACATTTACATTCCTAGGGAAGGCAACTTCTGTGAAATGTGGTCTTCCCAAGGAAAGAGTGTTGCCTTCGTAGGGATTATGCCCCCAAGACCTAAAACTCAACTTTTTATTAAATGTCCACAATCACCATATAATCAACTATCAGTGATGGTCCATTATAGTGCAGGAAACTTTCCAAAGTGTTTAGCATGTCAGAGAGAGGCATATGGTACCTGAGCTCATATAAGAATATTTAGTACAATAGACATGGTATGCTGGGCAAAATTCCTCAGAATTCTGGCTTGAATTATCCTTCAACCAATGAGAAGGTAGAAAAAAACAGAACACAGAGTTCAGACGACTTCTTCGTCTTTGATAGGCATATTGTAAGACATATTTGGGGACACTAAGCTATAGTGAGCAACCTTTTGACACACTGATCCTGTTGGGTCCCCAATGTTGGGTTCCCCAATAATGGGTCCGTGATTAAAGGAGCGAGACTGATACAAAGTGAAGGTCAAGCAAAGCTTTATTTCGCACCAAGCATCAAGAATCAAACCGATCATCAAATGGACTGGTTGGGGCCGCCCCTTACAGAGAGGGCGACCTCTCTCTCCCTCACAGACTAACTTTTATAGAGCAAAGGCCATGTGGTTGGGCCTGGCCACGCACAGGTGGCCAATGAAATTGTAACACACAGAGTAAGCTGCACAGTCATGTTAGATCACACATAAGTGACCAATTGAATTACAATTTACCCTATAGTAGACATTTGAACCAGCCTATCACCTTGGTCAGAATTGGCACCCAAAAGGTGCCCAAAGGGCGGGGCCCATGCTCCTTGGTAACTAGGGAGACAGTATGAGCCCAGCGCCGCCCCCCCCCCCCCCCACTGATCGGATGTCTCCACTTGGCCTGACCCACCCTTGTATTTGGGCTTTGTTACCTGGGACTGGTTTCCAGGACATGTTTTTTCTTTTTTTTTTTTTTTTTTCCGGGACTTGTTTTTAAGTAAGTTCCCCTGGGGGGGCGGGCAGAGTCAATTTAAGTTTTACTGCATAAACAACAAAATGGCAGTTCAACCGGGGTGGGGCCGCTCTAGCTGAATAGGCCCTTACAATCCAGGGGATTAATTAATCCAGGGGATTAATTAATTAACTAATCCCATTAATCTTCTTTTCCAAAAATGTCTCCCCATAGGAAAGTCTTTGTGTTAAACATGCAGATTTTAGAAGGCATGTTTGGGGGATATCAACTGAGAGAACTTTGAGGAGTTTACCAGCTAATGGGGGAGACAGACAAGGAGATGGGCAATTAACCACAGAGGGCCAGAGGCAGCCACAGTGGGTGGGGTCTGCCCAGCACTCTGCCACTGCACCTGACTACCTCTGTGGGCCAACCTGACCCTTGGTTTCTTTATTTGAGAAGGTTGGTGATTAATAGCAGCTATCCTTTGGTGTCATTCTAAGAATTACGTAAGTTATGTCTGTTAATAGTGCTATTGCCATTGCTATGCTCATTATTCTCCTCCATCTCCTAGAAGTAGGCAAGGTGTCCTGGAAAGCTGTGTCATCTCAATAGTCCCCAGCAAGTAATGACATGAAGGCATCTTTCCTGTAGTCAATAAATATTTGGGTCCCTACCAGGTGCAATGCCTCAAGAAGCGTGAGAGTTTTAGCAGAGCCTCAATTCACTCTAGGTTCAGTTCCAAATTTCCTGTACAAGCTTCAGATTATGTATAGTCTACTTGGAAAATCCCTTCAGAGGCCACCACATTGAAGCCTGCCCTGTCTGTCTCTCGGATTAATTTTTCCTCCCATCTGGGGACGGATCCTCTTTCTTGGCCAAATGAAACACTTGGCTTGCGTGCACCAGCCATGCTGTGGAACATTCATGCAGTTTTAAACATTAGAATGACACTCATAAAGATGAGATACTCATACCATGACAGACACGGTGGAACCAGACCCAACCAAGAGATGAATGGGGTCCCGTCTCCACTTACTCACGAGTGCACACATACGGAGTCAAAAGGCAGGGAAATCATGATTGAAGGGATAATTTGTATTTCCTTTTATTGAATTGTATCAACTGAATTCACTCTCACAGAATGATCTAATGCCATGGTATAAAGAAGAAGAGATCACCCCTGTCCTCAGGGTCCTACCACAAATACAGAGTTAAAGCAAAATACTGATTATGGTTGACTTTTATTGAGCATTATACTGTGTTCCAGGCACTATTAGCTCATTTAATCCTCATGACAACAAGAAAGGTCCTTTTCTTATTACTGCTATGTTTTGCAATAAACAAAGGCATGTGGAGGTGAAGATGTTTGCCCGTCACCCAGGCAGCCTGGCTGCAGAACCCTCTCATTGAGCCACTATATCCTACTGCCTCCCCCATGGCACTGGTGGGAGCTGAGAAGGCTTCAGGGCAAGGGACTGAATGAATGGGCCTGGAACCGTGTGCAAAATCTGGGCGGATGGAGGGGAAGGGGGTGCTCTGAGAATACATCTAGAAGTGGGACTCAAGGCAGAGGCGAGGAGGTGAGACGTCATAAAGGAGAACCAAGAAGAAAATGGAAAAGATGACTTCAGATCAGATTTTAAAAGGTGTTGCTTGATATACATGAAAAATATAATACTGAGCTATCGGGGCTCATTGGGAGTTTCTTTCGGTAAAAGACTCGAATATTTTACTCATAAATATTTAAGCGAGTTAGCAGTAGCATTTTTCTCTTTCTAGCATTCCGGGGGGGGATGTTAGAACATAAAATGCGAGTGACTTGTTTGCATTCAGTGAAGTTTTATCTTCCTGAAAATATCTTGTAGGGACATCGATGGAGTGTTGCAGCGAGCGAACAATACAGAGTACGGTCTGGCCTCAGGGGTTTTCACAAGAGACATAAGTAAAGCCATGTATGTGAGCGAAAAACTAGAAGCGGGAACTGTTTTTATTAACACGTACAACAAGACGGATGTGGCAGCCCCTTTCGGGGGAGTGAAACAGTCTGGCTTTGGGAAAGACTTAGGTATGCTCTGCTTTTCTCCTTCATGTTCCCTTTGTTTGCCTGTCACAGGGCAGTCTGTTTGATGTTTCCTGCAAAACTCTTGTCTTGTTTTGAAGGACATATCCTGAATGGGAGTTGGATCTGAGTTTATATGGGTACTAACTGTCTTAATGTCAAACATTTTTAGGTAATGTACATACAGAAAAATACCCAAATTGCATGGAAAAGTGTTTTTCAAAGAACAAGGTTAATGCTGAAAGGAAAAAGAAACACTGGCAATATGTCTTAGTTAAAGTATGCTCGGTTTTCTTACCTGACATTCAGTATGCCCTTCGTTTAGCTCTTGTGGGACTAAGTGAAACCAACAAAGGGAATTCAGTGGAGGGCAATACGCAGCTAGTTCCAAGAAGAAATCCTGTTATAAGCTGCCTGGCAGTCTTTCAGAATCAATACTACAATTGGCAAGGGTATCTGGAAGTCTGGGATTTAGAGTTGCAGAAAGTCCAAAAGATAGTTCTTTGTAGGCAATGACCCCATCACATTTCAAGTAACAACTTACTTTGAACACTAAGTATGGACTAGATCTTCTGCTAACTGCTTTACCTGTAATAGCACAAGCAATCCTCACAATAGCCCTGGGAAGGGAAGTGTTATTATTATTCTTATTTAATAAATGGGGAAACTGGGGCTCAGAGAGGTTGAGTAACTTGCCCAAAGTTACACAGCTGGCCACTGTTTGGAAAGAGAATTCCAAGCCAGGCAGACTGGCCGCCAAGCCCATGTTCCGACTCTGTACAGTCTGGAGTGTTGTTTCAAAAATGGAAATGTTCGTAATTTACTGATTTATTAGTCCGCTAATATAAGTTTGGTTAATATGGGGTATTTTTACATTTTCTCTTTCCTGGTGACTTATGGTAATATATTTGCCACAATAAAAGTAGCTCTCATTTTAAATTCCATTGAGTTGAAGGTAAATGGTGTTTATTATAAAATAACAGAATTTGCCCAAATAGTTTCTTTCTTTCCCAATTTTAAACTCCCTAAGCCCAGGGGGTCCCCAGCCTTAGCCACACATTGGAGTCACCTGGGAACTTAAAAAATACAAAGATACTGATTCAGTTGGTCCAGGGTGTGACCTGGGATTGGGAGTTTTAAAAGCTTCCCAAGGCAATCCTTCATTAAGGTTAAGAACCCTTGTTTTAGCTCAACTTCCAAGATCATATGTTCATTACTTGTCTCTGTGCTATTTGTGCCCTTTCAATGCCATAGAAATCAATGATTTTTTTTAAAAGATTTTATTTATTTACTTGACAGAGAGTGAGAGAGCAGGAACACAAGCAGGGGGAGTGAGAGAGGGAGAAGAAGGCTTCCCACCAAGCCCTATGTGGGGCTCGATCCCAGAACACTGGGATCATGACCTGAACAGACTCTTGTTAACAACTAAGCCACCCAGGCACCCCAAACCAATGATTTGTATGAGCTCGAAGTAGAATTGAAACAGAAAGGCAAACCTACTGATTTTCTAGCCTGGCTATACTCTATACTAGATAAATCAGGAAAACTGTATTATCTTTAAATAACATTACACCAAAGGATCTCAAACTTTCTTTCTTCTGCTCAGTTCTGCTCCATTTAACATAATCTGAAGGACAGTGTATTGGTCGCTTCCATTCAGCCTAAATGGGGAAAGGATAGAGATGAGGAGTTGGTCATCAGGCAGGGAAATAAGGGAGCACATTTTCTGGTGGGGACTGACCAAGTCAGCACTGTTCCTCCGAAGACCTGATCAGTGGTCTAAGGCCTTACTTACTCCTCGGAGAGTGGTCCATGGACCACGAGCACTGCATCATCGGGGGGATGGGCACAAATGCAGAATCTTGGGATCTTCGCTGGATTTAATCAGAATCTGCCACTTCACAAGGTGACTCACATGAACTTTACAGTTTGGGAAGCCCTGGCTTCGGCCACATTCTAGTTGCTTAGTGACCAACGCACCTACATCTGTGTCTGAAGTCTGGTGATATCACACCCCCTTGCCCATGACCTGCTTTTCTCTTCCCCAGGGGAGGAAGCTCTAAACGAATACCTCAAAACCAAGACAGTGACCCTGGAGTACTAGAGCGGAGCCATCGCCAGGAGCCCTTAGCAGACCACAGCCCCTCCTGACCCCTGCACGCGCTTTGGGAGCCCAGGTGTGCTGAGGGAAGAGGTACCGGCCACGAGCCGAAACATGCACCCGAGGACCATAAAGAGGGTCCAGGCCACACGTCCAAGCATTTACACCCGTGCCTGAATATTTTCTGCTACACCTTTTATACCTGAAACCAATTTGTCGTTGTTGGGGTTTGACTCTGTTGTCTGTCCCACGTGTTTCTAAACTGCCAGGCGGCTTTTCCTCCCCACCCAGACTCATCTAACCATTGTTGTTCATCTTGGAAAATGTCAGTATCAGGCAGTTATAACTCACAAGGTGCATTTGGGGGAAACTTTGCATCATACATGCAGGTTTTAACCTCTGAACTATACCTATGGGGTTAGTGAAAAGATTTTCCATAATTTTGCTCTCAAGAAACAGTATATCCTGTAAAGGATGTGAAGTCAATTCCTTTTTTTTTTTTTTTCATATTTGGAAATAAGATACATCTTTGTGCCTTTTGATGTTCTATTTTTCAACCCACTGTGACAGACAACCAACCCCAAATGGTGCTTCAGTACTTACTAGGTATGGGGCACTCTGTAATGTTCTGAGGAGCAGACAGAATTTAATGACATCATCTCTGGCCCCACATAGCTTAAATTCTAATAAATAGCTCTTTAAAAGTTAATTTTACAGTATGATATAGAGTGTAAATAGCCTTTGGAGGCTATTGTTTGGAGGTCTTGGTTCATGTCGGCCATGTGACTTGGGGAAGCTTCCTCAACTTCTCCCAGCCTCAGTTTCCTTATCTGTCAAATGGGGATAATAATGCCTTCCTCTGGAGCTTTATTTTGAGGAGTCAACACATAGTATAAGTAACGTGTATTGTGCTATGTTCATGGTACTCAAGAAAAAAATTAACTTTGTTTCCCCATCACTATTTTAAAAATATATTGAGATAAACTAAACTAGATGACCTAATTTCCCTACAGTCTTTTTCAGGAGTCATTGATTTCTATACTTCGTTGTTCTGACATGGTGCTTAGTGCAGCAGCACTGGAAAATTCCATATAATGAAAAATGGCAATGGTACGAGGAAATGCACTGCTTTTCTTTCCACAGCTCATTTGTTCTCCATTAAACATCTCGTTTTCCACTTTTCTACCTACTGGATCTGCTGTGTGACCACTGGTTGGGTGATCTTGGGCAAGTTAGTTACCTACTATCTCAGAGTCTTGGTATCTATAAATGGGGATAAAGTCCCTGTCTCATTAGATGTTGGAAGGATTCAGTGGGTTGATGTGCATAATGCACGTGGCAAGCTGTATAGACCATAGTCCACACCCAAGGAATGGGAATTAGTACAGTCCATGCAGGACTCACAAAATTGGCTGTTGTCAGACAGAAACAGTTAGGTGAGTAAATTGCCACCATCCACATGTGATGAGAAGGTGAGTTCCTGAATGCCAGGGACATTGGAGGATGGTCTGAGCCACGAACTTCTATTATTCCTCTTTTAAAGTAAAATTTCATGGGGCGTCTGGGTGGCTCAGTGTGTTAAGCCTCTGCCTTCGGCTCAGGTCATGATCTCAGGGTGCTGGGATCGAGCCCCGCATTGGGCTCTCTGCTCAGCAGGGAGCCTGCTTCCCCGCTCTCTCTGCCTGCCTCTCTGCCTGCTTGTGATCTCTCTCTCTCTCTCTCTGTGTGTCAAATAAATAAATAAAATCTTAAAAAAAAAGAAAAGGTAAAATTTAGTAAACATTCCTATCTCTGACGTTGAAGAAGCCCTCAGGGAACACTTGGTACTTTGGCTCAAGGCTCCAGCAGCTTATCATAAAGGGAATGTGGGGAATTAACAAACAATAACCAAATCAGAGGCAGAAAACATCCAAAGGGAAGAATACCAGGTGTGATCCTGGCATGATCAATAGAGCATATTTTCCCTGTGAGCATTTTTTAGGAGCTAGGCACAGATGAAATTCTAAATTGGAATGAGTATTCAGAGTCCAAATTGATGGTCCATATATGAATTAAATGACAAAGGCCTTATTATAAAGGAACCACTTTTAAATGCAGCATTTTAACTGATTTCATGTGAACTAAAATATCACTTTATGAAATATATATTTTTTTAAGATTTCATTTCTTTATTTGACAGAGAGAGAAAGTGCACAAGCAGGGGGAAAGCCAGAAAGAGAGGGAGAAGCAGGCTCCCTGCCGTCCTGGGGCTTGATCCCAGGACCTTGAGATCATGACCTGAGCTGAAGGCAGACGCTTAACCAACGGAGCCACCTAGGTGCCCCCAAATATTTTAATGATAGATAAAACGGCAAACAAAACCATGTCCATTTCTTCTGGACTAATTTTACCCCCTACTATGTATCTCAGTAGCAGTGTTTTTCATTTTCTTTGACCATACACCTCTTTGAGAATCTGCTAAAAGCTGTGGAGCCCCTCTGTGCTGTTTCTACCCGAATTCCCACACACATACCTAATTCTTCAAGTGTCTTCAAGGGATTTGCAGATCTCCTAAAGCCGATGCTTGGAGATGAACAACTCCTTCTGTTGGGTCCATGGTCAAAGGAACGAGACTGATACAAAGCGAAGGTCAAGCAAAGCTTTATTTCGCACCAAGCATCAAGAATCAAACTGACCGGCCAGTGCCATCTCTTGCAAAGAGGCGACCCCTCCCAGCCTCACAGACTAACCTTTATAAAGTAAAGGTCATGTGGTTCAGCCTGGCCATACACAGGTGGCTGACTGAATTACAATTCACCCCATAGTAGCTATTCAAACTAGCCTATCACTCTGGTCAGAATTGGCGCCCAAAAGGCACCCAAAAGGCAGGGCCCACATTCTTGGGTGGTTAGGGAGGTGCTTTCCTGATTGGATGTCTCCACCTGGCTTGACTCATCCTCGTATTCTGGGCTCTGTTACCTCCCCCTGACCTGACACGTCCTGGTATATGGGCTCTGTTATCAGGGGCTGGTCAGTCATATTTTACTGGTCTCCCAGACTTGTTTCTAAGTAAGTTCCTTTGGTGGGGGGGGGGGTGCGCAGGGTCAATCCAAGTTTACTGCATAAACAACAAAATGGCTCGCTCTGGCTAGGTAGGCCCTTACACTTCTTCCATAGTAAGTTCTAAAATTCCTACTGGCTTGAGTCTTTGTATCTGAGTGCTGATCCGAATCCAAGGCTCCACGGAATTCACAAAATGACCAGTGAATTTGAAATGGAACATAATGACCCACAGCCTACTGGGTGATTTAATTAACACCGGGAATAATTAGGTGATCACTTTTCCGGCTGGCTGGCTGGCTCAGGTGGTGGAGCATGCACCTCTTGATCTTGGGGTCCTGAGTTCGAGCCCCATGTTGGATGTAGAGAATACTTAAGAAAAAAAATTTTTTTTAAAGATTATCACTGTGCTTTCAGGTCCCAGATGATTTGGCTAAAGAATAGAGCTGTGATCTGACTGTCCCCTGCATGGGGAGGTGTGGACACTCCCAAGTGGTTCTAAGGCTCTTCTAATCCTCTTCTGCTTGCCTTCTCCTAAAGCAGTCACCTTTGGCTCACATACCCTTTGTGGCTTCCTACCTCCAGCTCGGTTTGAGGGTCTCCCTTCCATGCTCTCATTGTCGGGAACAGTGTTTACCATTTGGTGCTGAACTTATCTGCCTTCCTAACCAGGTAGGAACACCCCTTCTCCACCTCCAGGATCAGCCTTTTTTTGGACAATAGTAACCACAGCTGTCATGTACTGAGGGCCTCCTGTGTGCTAGATACTCTACTAAGCACTTTGTAAATGTCTACACATCTGAGAAAAATGAGTAAGTTCTGGGGTTCTTCTTACTAGCTCCCTGGCTACGGAGCCAACCTTATAACTGATCCCAGTTATGCCCGGGTCTCCCAGCCTGTCTTCCTGGTTCCTCCCTGTATGGATCTATTCAAAGTTTGAGTCAGATGCTGTCACTCCTTTGGCTCAAACCTTCCAATGGCCCCCAATCAGATTAGAGTAAGGTCTAGTGTACTTACTGGGGTCTATAAAGTCCTATCGATCTTGCTCCTAGCTACCTCTGACTCTATCTCCTATGAATTTCCCTCTTGTTCTGCCTAGCCTTCCTAGATGTTCCTCAGCCAAGCAAACTCTTACCTCAGGGCCTTTGCATTTACTGTTCCTCTTCTCAATGGTGTGCTGGTAAATATTTACCAAATGGTTCTCTGGCGGAAACAATTCTTGGAGCAGTTGCTCACTTCTATGTATAAATGCCCCCATCAGGGCTGACTGCGAACTGTAGAGATGAGTGCAATCAGAACACGAGTAAGTCAGTGTCAGCACACCTTTGCCTGCAACTCTATTCCTACATACAACCTCCTGGTTGGCTGCCTCACTCCCTTCATGTCTCGCCCCCAGTCTCACCTCGGAAGAGACGGATTTTCTAGTCCCCACATTCATACCTCATCTGCCCTATTATTTATTCTTATCCTGCATTATTTTCATAGCATTTATCACAGTCTGGCATATTTGTTTATTGTCGGTCTCTCCCCATCAGAATATACAGGTGCTTCTTTTGTTCAGTGCTGCATCTGCAATGCCTAATACGTACAAGGAGCTCAAGAAATACTTGCTTTCAAACAAAGAGGTTAAGCAACCTGCCCAAATCATACATCTGTTAAGTGGCAGAAGAGGCACCCTTGGCAGAGAAGCTGGTGGCCTTTTACTGCCGGTGCCTAACTCAGGGCCTGCGTGGTGAGCAGCCGGACACAATGAACATCTGTCATTGTCTTCAGAAGCTGTTGTGCAAATGGCTAGAGATAGGGTGAGAAGCCGAACTCGTTCCCCCATACCTGCCCTCCAGGAAAGTGAGACTGTAGAGAGGAACTGGGCCGAAGGAGATTCTCGGATATGAGACTTGGTGGATGGGGTGATTATCACCGTGGTTACACAAATAATACCTAAGTGGATTTTTAAAATGGTTCAATAAGACCTAATTATGTGAAAACACATAAAACCGGAAGGTAAGATTCAGCTATAAACTCTCCACACAGAAAGAACCAGACATTTGAGACTGTTCCAGACTTTTCCTATGAATGTGTATTTTACAGAATTACTAGAATACTGTACATTAACTTTGTTACCTGCTTTTTGCAATTAACAATATACAAGCATCTTTCTGTGTCAATAAACATACTTCTTCATATGTTCAGTGGCTAACTTGTTCTCTGTTGGTGCGCGTTTACACACATGCCGGACATAGTTGGTTTCTGCTATTTTAAACTTGGCAATAAATCTTATATAGAAATCTGTGGACAGAGCTGTTAACTAAGAGAAATTCCTAGAACCTACAATCTTACTAAGTTTCCCCCCAAATTCTTGTCATCCCGGCGCATTATTCCTGTAGCATCATGATACCTCACATTTACTGAGCACTATTCTAAACACGTGCTGTGTTTCAACTCATCCATTTCTTACCAAAACCCCATGAGGGAGATGGTTACCCCCATTTTGCAGGTGGGGAAACGGAGATAAACGGCCAGGCCGGGGTCTGGTCCAGATAGCTTTGGGGTCCGGGCTGCTGGCCGAGCAACTGGTGGGCCCATAGTGGCTGGTTGTGACCGGCTGGGCGACACCTGATTCCACCACTTACCTGTTGTGAGGCCTTAGGAAAGGTACTTAGCAGCCGCAGGCCACTTTTCTCATCTGTGAAGTGGATCTAAGCAGAATTTTCTCGGAAGGTGGTGGTTTTTTATTTTGTTGTTGTTGTTTTTTAAAACAATTGGGACACTTACTCTGTCACAGAACAGTCCAGTGATTCCATCTGCTTCTTTATACAGTGACTTCATGGTGCCCCCTGCTTTGCTTTGCTGTCCCTGGGGCACAAACTCAAGAGTTGGCTCCATTTACAACCACTAGACAGGACTCCCGGGAATCCTATCCAGTCATGAAATAGCAACCACCTCTTCTGTGCCTCCTTTCTAGAAATGAAGAATCCTTTCCTTTCCCAGAGTCTACAAATGAGGCTTTGCTTACACCTCACTGGGAAAGTTGGTGTCACGTGCTCATTCCCACTCCAGTCACTGGCAGGTTTCCCGTGACCAGGTGGTGGGGAGTCAACCACAAAGATCCCAGCATTCAACTCTTTGGAAGTCTACTAATCATAATTACCCCATCTTATTTCTTCAGAATCGAGAACCACTGACATTTAAAATGAATTACTTTGGGGCGCCTGGGTGGCTCAGTGTGTTAAGGCCTCTACCTTTGGCTCGGGTCATGATCCTAGGGTCCTGGGATCGAGCCCCGTATCGGGCTCTCTGCTTGGCGGGGAGCCTGCTTCCCCCCTCTCTGCCTGCCTCTCTGCCTACTTGTGATCTCTGTCTGTCAAATAAATAAATAGATAAAAATCTTAAAAATAATAATAATGAAATAAAATGAATTACTACTGATTTAAAAAAGTAGCGTAATGAACATTTATTGTACATTTCTACAAGGGAAAGGCCCTCTTCTAGGCACCTTGGGAAATACAAGTGAAAATAAGCTCACCCTCTCCCCTTGCCTTTCCTACCAGACTAGGGGATACGGATACGATAATACAAGCTACTTTGTAAGGCAGAGATTTTTTTTTTCATAATTACCATATTTAATGCACAATTAAAATGTTATGGGAATGGACAAGAGATTCATTCAGAACGAAATTTTTGCTTCAAACACCATTACACCAGATTTTCGGATTTATAACTCTCACAGAGCCTCAGAAGGATGGGACCCCCACGAGCATGGTACCCGTCATCAACCTTAGCAGGAACAGAAGTGCTGTCCAAGGGGCTGCCCCATTTCACACCCCAGCACCAGGCAGAGAAAGCACAGGTCAGACTAACCAAAGCACAATGGTGATTTACTTTCCAGCAGCCTGAAGGGCCAAATGCTGACAAACAAAACATCTAATAAAGGTGCGATGGCAAAGTGCACAAATGTTAAATGTGCAACTCAATATATTTTTATGTACTACTGAGTGGTGGTGACTCAAAATGTTAGACACTGACATAATGGGTGACACAGGAAGGGCTTGGCAAGTACCAGCCATGCTTTCATCTGCTAATCTGCTAATTCAAGAATATGATCTTACTTTCATCTGCACTTTTTTTTTTTTGATACATGGGGTTAAACTTTTTTTTTTCTGTGAATTCTTTGTCTTATAGCCTTTTCATTATTAAGATATTAGTCCTTTTTGTAATCTGTAAGAGCCCTTCATATATTGATACTCAATCTTATGTTGCAAATATTTTTCCCAATTTGTCCCTTGCCTTTAAAATTTCTTTGCTATGCACTTAGTTTTGAATATTTATACAGATGAGTTTTCTGCTCTTTTCCTTTGTGATTTCAGACTTTGCCATTCTGGTTTAAAAAATTAAAAAAAAAAACAAAACCCTTTTTGACTCCTACTTCTTAAAAAAAGAAAAAAAAACTTTTCCCCAATTTCGCTATTAAACGTTCACCCACATTTTAATATGAAACTCTTATGATTTTTTTTATATTTAAGTCTTTAATCCACACAAAATTTATCTTAGCACATGGTATGAGGCTAAGATCTAATCTTGCTTGAAATAGCCAGTTCTGACATTGTACACTGAATAATTCATCCATTTTACACTTAAAATGACATCCTTATCATAAATTGTTTTCATGTTTTTCTTTTTTCTACTGTCCTAAGAATGTCCAAAGGACCTGAATTTAGTTGACTTCCTTTACTGTACAGGGAGGCTCACTGGAGCACACGAGCTAGCCACAGCAGGAAACTATTAAAATTCTATACACTAGTATATACTTCTAGACTGACTGGTCTCTCACTGATCATTCAGATTATTTCCACCAGGATGTGTACTTCCTGTGAAGTTACACCTTCATACCCCCCACCTGGAGCAGCCTACCATGGCTTGAAATTTCCTATTTACCCTCATTATATCCATTAAGTCATTTAATAACATTATCCGGTGCCTACTTGGTACCATCCGCCATGATAAGTCATGAACCAGATGAATGCAACTCTTCCCCCAATGTAGCAGAAGATATGAGCTGGTAGGAGGGGATCTTTAACTATTTACACCAATTCATCCCAGGTATGTTCGGTGCTACTAAATATAGCACAATAACCTTTCTAACTGAGCAGTCTCATTTCCAGCTCTGTTCATTTCTTCGTACATTTAGTGAGGCACAGCCCAGAAGAGCTGGTTCCAATTTCCAATGCGAAATACCAGAAAGAAACTTGAGAATTATCTTCAGAGTATTTACAAGATGTCTTGAGCTAACGAGAGGAGTGGGGGAAAAAGGGTTAAAAGAGAGCCCCCAGCTCAACACATTTGGAGATGATCTTTTAAATTCTCAGGCCTATATCCTGAGCAAAGCCAGTCCCTTGGCAGATGAGATCTGAAATAAATTTAATAAGGTCAAGAATGAGGCAAACAGATGACTCCAGCAGAGGATCATTTTGACCCTTGAAAGGGAAAAAGAGTGGTTACAACTCATTTTGTACCACACCCTATTTTTTCTGTGAGGTCCCTTATTTTCTACATTTGATAGGTTTCAAACTGTGGGCAACTATGTACAATAGTTTTAATGGCTGAAACAAAAAATCTGCCTTATGAAAGAAAAGAAAAAACAAAAACAAAAAACCCATGAATTTCTCCAACCCGTGATTTCTATAGCAGAGCGGCTGGCTGCGGAGTCCCCAGAGCTGATGAAACCACAGAGTGCCAGATTTCCAGCTCAAACTGGAAAGGACTTTCTTCCTCTTCTTTTAATGAAAGTAGCAACGCCCAAGGGCAGCTGAATATAAGTTATTCTTTCCTTTGTAAAAAATTTCTCTTAAAAAAATTCTCCCCCATTGAATCTACTGTGATGTTAACAAATGTGACTTTCTAATGACCTAAAAAAAAAAAAAAAAAAAAAACCCAGATTGTTTTATTCGAGAGAATAAATTTAAAACAAACAGATGATTTGTATTTTTACTTTAAAATAAGTGTGCTATTTCTGGGGTACCTGGGTGGCTCAGTGGGTTGAAGCCTCTGCCTTCGGCTCAGGTTATGATCCCAGTGTTCTGGGATGGAGCCCTGCATCAGGCTCTCTGCTCGGCGGGGAGCCTGCTTCCTCCTCTCTCTGCCTGCCTCTCTGCCTACTTGTGATCTGTCCGTCCAATAAATAAATAAAATCTTTAAAAAAAGAAAATAAGTGTGCTATTACTAAAGTCTACGCGTAAGAAGATGCCAACAAATTCACTCGTTACCATACACAAACTTAAGCTTTCTAAGTGAAATCTCTTTAGCATGAGATCAAAGACAGTCTGCTCTTAGAGGATCCCCAAATGCGACCTAGTCCAGCTCTTTAAAAGGTAGCTTTTGTTTCTCTGAGAAACAAAATACATCTAAAAATACATAAAAGCACCACAGATACCTGAAATGCAAAATAATCAGCAAGCCATACTCTTTTTCTGCAGAATTAGCAGGCGTGTATCACCTGTTCCGGAGATCATTTATTTTACTATTTCTTTTTTTTACTGGCAGGACTGTCCAAAACCTCGATCTTGCCTTTTCCACCTTCTGAATGAGGAAGCTTAATGTTATCTATGGTGACTTCAGAAGTGCCGTTATCTTCCCCATCAGATTCTGAGCTGTCCTCCGAGCTGTCTTGCGAACTCTCTTCTGAACTGTCCTCTTCTTTTGAATCATCTTGGTTCATCTCAAACAAGGCCACGTCCTGCCAAAAGCACCATGTGAGAAATTCATTTCAGGGCAGATCCCTAGAAAGTTGTAATAACACCCTTGCGAAGAACCAACAACACTGAACACAAATCCTGAAGCACACAGGACAAGAAATGTTTTTAATACAATATGGTACTTTTTTCCTTTCAGCTGCCATAGTCCACCATGATGATTTACAGGTATAAGAAGTCCCCCAAAACCCGATTCTATATATCCTGAACTTGTTCAACAATATGTGTCCAACAAATATTAACAAACACTAACATGAACCAGGCACCACACTAGGTCCTAGAAACTCCACAAGAACAGCAATAAAATCTTTGCCTTTCTGGAACTTACGTTTTTGAGAGGGATTGGCAAACTACCGCTTGAAGGCCAAACCCAGCCCGCTACCTGTTTTTGTTTAGCTCCTGAGCTAAGAATGTTTTTTTAAGTTTTTAAGTAGTAGAAGAAAAAAATCAAAAGGGTAATATTCCACGAAACATGAGAATTATAGGATATTCAAATTTCAGTGTCCATAAAGAAGTTGATAAAACCTGCCTATTCATACATATTATCTACAGCTGCTTTCATGCTAAAATGGCAGAAATAAGCAGTCATAACAGACACAGTAGCGTCCACAAACCTGAGTATTTACTAGCTGGCCCCATACACAAAATACTTGCTGACCTCTGTTCTAGTTGGGAAGGAAACGCAATGATCAACTACATACAAGGCATAGTGTAAGGCTGTGAAAATGAAGAAAAGTAAAGAAGGATAGGATAAGCTTCTAACAGGGACATCGGGGAAGCCTCTTACTGAGGTGACTAGTGATGAGAGATGGAGGGAGTGACAATGCAGAAATCTCAGAGAAGCCTTGTACAAAGAGGGAAAAAAAACCTGGAGCAAGGAGACTGAATGGGACTAGAGAAAGAGAGGGCACGATGGGAGGTTAAGTTAGATGGAGAGCTGGAGGCAGGATCATATGATTCCAAACTCATCAGAAATGTGATGAGAATGTGGGCCACACACGGTGTGGAGAACAGATTCTAGGAAAGCAAAGGCAGAAGCCAGAGAGTCTGCTGAGGAATCACGGCAAGAGTCCACAGGGAGACCACGATGACATGGACCAAGGGTGGCAGCAGGGGACATCATGCAGAGTGGCTGGATCGGAGACATATTCTAGAGAAAGAGCTGCCTGGAGCTGCCAATAATGAGATTACTATCCGCAATGGTGTCAACTCAGTCTAGACACAAGTGTTATAAAGGGAACTCCACTGTAGAAAGAAGATATGCTGCCATGTGGAGAAGATTTATCATGTAGCTTAGGTTATTGGTCTGTTAAATGCATCCTGTATTTTTACATATTTAATGAAACAGGTTATGATTACTTTTTTCAGGCCTTCTTTTAGGAAAAAACAATCCACTTGGGACACTTAGTAAATTAATGCTTCAAGATAACAAATATAATATTTGACTTGAACAAGCCCTCCTCTTCTCTACTGCTAACTTCCTAAACTCCATTCAAAGAAGCTTACTGATCTGTAAGATCCCTAATCATGAAATAACCACGTTCCCATGCAATATTGGGCACATCTGCTGAGTCCGCAAGAAGGAAAATAACACTTGAATTAAAACGGGAAAAGTCCTCTCCTTTATAGATGATGCGGCATACTGGTAATTTTACTTTATGAAATGAAAACAAAGCATCATTACCATTTGTATAACTTTTCCAAGAGCCCCATCAATGTCTTCAATATTGAAATGACCTGGTGGTGCAGCCGCCATTTCTTCTCTTAGCTTTTCATTTGCCTGAGCCATCTGTGGTAGAAAGGTCTGTACTTGGTCCAACACTAAGGAGAAAATATAGTTTATCAATATTTATGTGACTCTTCGGCCAAACTTCAACTTTTTTTTTTTTTTTTAAGATTTTACTTATTTATTTGACAGAGATCACACGTAGGCAGAGAGGCATGCAGAGAGAGGAAGGGAAGCAGGCTCCCCACTGAGCAGAGAGCCCGATGTGGGACTTGATCCCAGGACCCTGGTATCATGACCTGAGCTGAAGGCAGCCACTTAACCAACTGAGCCACCCAGGCACCCCAAAACTTCAACTCTTAAAATCCGGAATTTATTGTAAAACACTCCTGAATTCAACAGTAACAACAGTAACAGAAGTTTAAAAAAAAACAAAACAAAAAAACAAAAAAAAAAACCTTGCAAATTTCTTCCATTTTAAAAACCTCCACCCTCTTCTGAGTCCTTAAAGAGGACTACACAAGTTAGTGAGTATTTCTCAATGTTTATTTGTGTTTTCATATATCCTCAGAACTGTACATTCCTAGACGGCTGGCATCAGACCAATAGTAACTGAATAAGGAGAACATATGACGTAATAGTTAGCTGCATCAGGCTCTGAGGCTTTGGGGTCAGGCTGACAAGATTATTAACAGAACCCCAGTTCTACCCCTTACTCCCTCGTTTACCTTAGGCAAGTTAACTAAGTAGCGGGTGTTTTTACCTGTCCAGTATCTGTTCCCCTTTCTTCTGATAACATAACCCTGACTTTCCTTTTAAGCTCTGTCACTCTTAGTCACTCTGGTGCCTTGCCCTTCTCACGTCTGTATGTTCCATAACCTTGGTCAACATGATTTGGGTCAGTGACATATTCAGTGACACTGTGATCTGGTCACACCAGTAAGAGATCACCCCGGGACTCTGGCTGGAACTGTGTAAAAGAGATCCCTTCCTTCTGAGTGAGGAAATGACTGGCTGAGCTGATGATAAACCGGACAACCGGCCGCACGGTGAGAAGAGCCCACTCTAGATTTAGCCAACACCTAGAAGGAGAGCTAGAGATACGGAGCAGCAGACCTCTAGGACCCCAAGCACCCAGATGCAGATATACCTGGAGTCACCACGCCTCCCCCCTCCCCAATAAAATTGACCAACATAATTTATTTTTTTGGCTTAAGGCAATCAGAGCTGGATTTTAGTCATTTGCAATCACAGGTGCCCTAAATAATAAATTTAATTTAACCATTCAAAACCTCAGTGTACTCATCTGTAAAAACAGGAGTGAGGACTATACAGGGGAATCAATAAACAAGGTAGGTCTAATTTCTTTAGCTCTCAAAAGAGGCCCAGCAGATAACTGTGCACATAATGAGTTCTCAAGACTTGTTAAGTCTGACACAGCCACACAGTACGTGACTGAACCATCCAGAGTACAGAAGAAGAAAAGAAAAAGGTGGTAAAGGTCAAGAAATGGCCTTTCATGATAAAATAGGACTGCTGGAAGGATGCAGTGAGGTCCTAGAATACAAGCCCCCCACAATGGCGATCACAGTAAGGAAAGAAATGAAAGATGTAAGAAAGACTCAGATCGAACTCCACGAATGAAAACGCTGTCAGCAGCTCCTAAGACACTGACACCCCTAAGCAGTCCCAGGGGGAGCAATGAACAGCTCCGGCCGGACTGAGGTTCACTGTGGATTTCTACTGTTTCACTGGGCACAACTAAATATCAGAGAAAGTTCTTAAGAGAAGAGGGGAGTGAAGAAAGGGAAAAATACTTACAGGGACTCCTTTCTATCCGAACTGTCTGAAGAGTGGACTTTTTTCTGCAGTTAGGCTTGGGGCTGATGAGTAACCTGTCCCATATACCTGAAAGCACACACACACTTAGTTTACTACAGCATGAAGAAATGGGGGCCCGCCAGCAAACTTCCTCCGACCGCTTTCAAGTCTTGAACGTTCCATGTTCCCCCAGGCATATGTAGAAAGAGAGGCTCCCCAAGTCCCACAACAACATTTTACTTCTTTACACCCACCCACCTCCCCTTCCTTAGGCCTATCTCATACATCTGTATGTGCCACCGGCGCTGAGGAGTAATAAGGAACTAACCTGCACCCTCTTGGATCAGAAACCCCCCAGGGACAAATGAGTGTCTGCAACGAAGGGACAGAGGAAGCAGCACAGAGTACAATGAGGGTTAAGTGAAGCCAGAAATGGTTACTCACTTCATTATATTGGGCAAATTACTCACCCTCTTAGAGCACTCATTTGCTTATAAAGCATACCCGCCTTGTTACTGGACCTTCACTTAAGGATGTCCAACCTGGACAAAGGAGCCCTCTGGAGAACTTCTGTCCGTCCCCCACCCCCACACACCTTTTCGGCCCCATCACTCACTACTCCTCAAATCAGCCAAACTCTTCAGCCCATCAGAGCCCAGAGGACAGGACTTGTCTTTCAAACTCAAAGCTTTGATCACCCTGTTTCCAAAGCCTGGAAAACCTCTTCACTCAAGTACAAAAACCCTCTTCACCCCCCCCAAAGCAGAGCTCAACAAATATTCTTTGATTAGTACTTTAGGTCTAGCAAATGGATTAGCATAAAGAATCCAACAGGGTATGTTTGATTCCCAATTTTGTCACTTTTCAGCCACATGATCTCCAGCAAGTTATCTGTATGATACACTGTGACTCAGTTTCCTCACCTACAAATCAGAGATAACAGAACCTCCTGCACAGCGTTTTTGTGAGGATTAAATGAGTTAATTAAGTCCTGGGTCCAGTAGGCACTACATAAGCTCTGGCTATTACTATAACGCCTCTGGATGCTCTGGGTTCTCACAGAACGTCCTCTTCAAGGTAATATTCACCAAGAACATGCCCAAGACCTTAAACACATTTTCCTTCTCCTCAAAAAAAAAAAAAAAAAAAAAAAAAAAATTCAACAGGTACTACTACATCCATTTTCCAAATGTGAAAACTGAGCGTTGAGAATGTAAACAACTCTGCTGTAGTTCCACAGCTAATCAATCATGGAGTTGGGATTCGAATCGATGCTTTTCAACTCCCTACTACAGTGTCTGAAATCCTACGTGGGCTTCCTAGACCCAAGTGTCCCTCTACAAGAGAGGCAAGGCATTAAGGGGTGGTCCTGTGAGCACTGAAGGGTAGGGGTGGGGGGTTAGTCCATAATAGTAACCTGCTTCCCCCACCAACCCGGAGCTGGACCCCGACAGTCGACCTAAGGCCCTCCCCAGGCCCTGCCCTTAGGGGAGGTGTCCTGCTGCTGCACTTCACGGAGTGGGCGCCCACAACCGTGCGGAATAGAACTACCCCGGGCCCGAGGCCGGGTGCCCGCCCCGAGGCCCCCGAGCCCCACCCCCGCCGCGGCGGTCTCGCTGAGACCCGCGGCCACCCTGGGCGTCCCCTTGGCCGTGCTGGGCCTGGACACGGAGCCGCCGACCGGTCCCCGCCGCTGCCCCGGCCACACGCCCCCTGCTGCACGTGCACACTCCACGCCGCGGCCACCCGCCCGTCACCTCCGCGGCCGCCGCTGCCGGCTGTCAGCAGCTCCTTGGACACCGGGACCGCTGAGCAGTCCCGGGCGGACGACGAACAGCTCGCGCCAGACTGGGGCTCGCCGCGGACCTCCATGCCCCTCGCTAAGACTTGAGAGCCAGCCCGCCCAGGCCCGGATGCAGGAAAGAGGTCCGGTCAGGGGGCGGGGCAAGGACCGCGATTGGACGAAACTTGGCGGTAGGCGGGGCGAGGGCGGCCGCGGCCATGGCGACACCTGGCGGAGCCCGGAGGCCATTTCTGTGGTGGGAAAAGGAAGGTTGGGGTTTGGGTGTTGTAGCTGGATGAAAGAGCAGACAAAACTCAGTTTTAGCCAAACAGTTTCGAGAGCAGTGCACCCTGGGGCTCCCTTTCTCCTCATTTAAATGTTGTTTTTTTTTTAATTTTTAGGTCGTGTTTAAAAAAATACACAATATAAAATCTACCATCTTATCCATTTTCAAGTGTACAGTTCAGAAGTGTTAACTTCATTTGCATTGTTATGTACCAGAGCTCTAGAATTTTTTAACCTTGCAAAGCTGAAACTATCCATCGAGCAACCCTCCCTTATTGTTATCCTAGTAATGACTTGCCATTGTATTTCAACCAAGTTATAAAAAAGAGGGCACAAGGAATTATGGGAGAAATGAGAGTAGGCATTGAGGAGGAAGACACCTGATCAATGCATGTTAGAAGCCGATTTCACTCTCTATTTAAAACCTACTCTGGAGAGCCTTCAGGGAAAGGACAGCACCTTTTTTTTCTTGTGCCTCACTTAGAGTCAGGCATATCTTTAATGATTAATCTGTGTTTAACCATTAACTGAACAGAGAAAAGTTGAACAAATGAATAATTGTGAATTCTTTCACTGAGTGATGGATCGCCCCTGTACAACAGGATTGTAGCCTATAGAAATGTCCTCAAATCTCTGTTGTGAATTGTTGACGAGATCAGAAGCACTCCATAGGTACAAAACTAATGGAGCTATTTGTAACAATAACTTAGAAATTAAGACATTCATATTTAGCCAAGATAGAGTAGAAGACGCACTGGCAGATTTCAGTCTCCCCCCGGAAGCGACATTGTTAACCAGAAAAGCAATACATGTAAAACATAGTTTTTCTCACTTTTAATCTTTTAAAAATAATTGATTGTTTAGATTTTTTTCAATTACAGGGTTTACAACAAATGTAGAAGTAAAGTTAATATGAGAAGAATAGCATAGAAGGTGGAGGTAGTAAATCTGTTGTAGGGATCTTATATTTGATGTGAAGTATTTTAATAGGATTTTAAAATAGTGATAAGTTAAAGATGTATATTATAAATACTAGAGCAACTAAAAAAAACAAAACAAAAAAAAAAAAAAAACACCTAAAAAGAGAAATAGCTGATCAGCCAGTAGTGGAGATAGAACCTGAGTTGTGAAGTATAATCAGTTAATCCAAAAGAAAACAGGATAAAAGATAAAGAGGAGCAAAGAACAGATGGGATAAATAGAAAACCAAAAAAAGATGGTAAACTTAAGCTAAACCCATATCAGTAATTAGACTAGATGTACATTTGTCTAAGATTTAAAAGGCAAAAATTCTTATACTGGATAAAACAAGACCCAACTGCATGCTGTCAGCAATAAGTTCCCTTTGACTATAAAAACATACATGGGTTAAAGGTCAAGTGATGGAAAAGATAAACCATGCAAATATGAAATAAAAATCAAGCTAGAGTAGCTACATTACTATCAGACAAAGTGATTTCAAAACAAAGAATATTACCAAGTGTTACAGATTGAATGTTTGTATCCTCTCAAAATCTACATGTTGAAGCCCTAACCCCTGACTGTGGCTTTATCTGGAAATGGGGACTCTAAGGAAGTAATAATGATTAAATAAGGTTGTAAGTGTGGGGTCCTGATCCAATATGACTAGTTCCTTTATATAAAGAAACACCAGAGTACTACTTTCTCTCCCTATATGCACACGGCCAAGGAAAGGCCATATGAATACATGGTAAGAAGACAGCCTTCTGCCACGCAAGGGGAGACCTCTCAGCAGTTATCAACCCTGCTAGAAACTTGATCTTGGAATTTCCATCCTCCAGACCCGTGAGAAAATTAATTTTTCTTGTTTAAGCCACCCACTTTGTGGTACTTTGTCATAGCAACCTGAGCAGACTAAGGCACCAAGAATAAAGAGACACATTTCATAATGATAAGAAGATAAATTCATCATGATGATATAACAATAATAATTGTGAATGAATCTCATAACCACACTTTAAAGCACAAGAAGGAAAATCTAATAGAAATAAAAGTAGAAATAGACAATCCTAATATGATTGTTCCAGATTTTGACACTCTTTTTTTTTTAAGTTTTTTTATTTCTTTATGTAATAGAGAGAGAGATCGCAAGTAGGCAGAGAGGCAGGCAGAGAGACAGGGGGAAGCAGGCTCCCCGCTGAGCAGAGAGCCCAATGGGGGGCTCTATCCCAGTCCCTGAGATCATGACCTGAGCAGAAGGCAGAGGCTTTACCCACTGAGCCAAGAGGCGCCCTTGACACTCCTTTCTCAGTAATTGGTAGAATAAGTATACCTAAAGAAGCCTTGGGCAAAACCAAGAACCAACTTAACTGACATGCAAAACACCTGACCTTACAACAGCAGAATATATATTGTTTCAACAGCAACAGAAAAATCAATAAGATTGATCATATATATGCAAGACCATAAAACAAGTCACAAAAAACTTCACAGGATGAAGTCATCCCATATTTTTTCTCTGTTGTCAACAAAACTAAAAACCTTATCTAGGTTATCAAAAGTAAACTAAAAATCAATAAAAGAAAGATATCTGAAAAATCTCCAAATATTTGGAAATTTAAAAATTCAGTTCTAAATAACCCATGAGTCAAATAAAAAATATAAAATAAATTATAAAATATCTCGAGTTGAATTAAAATAAACACAGAAAACATCAAAATGTAGGCAATGTAGGTAGTGCAGTACAAGGAAGGAAATTTATAGCATTAAGTGCTTATATTTGAAAAGATATAAGGTCTCATTTATCTAAGATTCCACATTAACTAGAAAAAAAAGGAGCAAATTAAACTAAAAGCAAGCAGAAGAAAGAAAATAATAATGGAAATCAATAAAATAAAAAAATAAACACAATTTAAAAAGTCAATAAAACCAAGCTGATTATTTGCAAAAATCAGTAACATTGATGTCTCTATCCAAACTAATCAGAAAATAGCTGGAGAACACACAGATTATTAATCTCAGAAATGAAAGAGGAGCATTACCACAGATTCTATAGACATCAAATGGAAAAGGGAAATATTCTAAGCAATTATGCCAATAAATTTTCTAATTTAGATGAAATGGACAGATTCAATGAAAAACACAAACTACTACCATGTCTAGGTCACACAGAAATTTCACAAAATTGACATATCTGTGTGTCAGTTCCTATTTTTGACAAACGTACCATGGTATGTACAATAGTAACAAAGGATGGAAACTAGATAAAAGACCTATGAGAACGCTCTGTGGTATCTTTGAGAATTTCCCATAAAATTAAAACTATTGCAAGATAAAGAATTTATTTTAAAAGTAATTCAAGAAAATTATTCTAAAATGTGTGGAAATTTGAACATACATATCAAAAGACTGTATCATTTACCTAGAAATCTCAGCCCAGACTAGTTACTTCCAAAACATCCTCTAGTAAAATTCTTGGACTTTAAATAGAAGAAACACTGTCCAGAGTATTTTGGCAAAAAGACCAAGTAAGTCATGAAGAACGAAAATAAGATGGGCATTTGACATTCCTACAGAAAAATTTTTGCCAGAGTGCAAGTAAATAGCATATATAAGATAATCAAAGGAAGTAAATTAAAGCTAGGACTTAGCTTCACCGGTTTTCTTTCCTTTTTTTTAACTCATTTTTTAAAGTTAAATTAATTAACATGCAGTGTATCATTAGTTTCAGAAGTAGAGTTCAGGGATTCATCAATTGCATATAACACCCAGTGCTCATTTCATCACATTCCCTCCTCAATACCCATCACCCAGTTACTCCATCCCCTCATTTACCTCCCCTCCAACAACCCTCAGTTTATTTCTATAGTTATGAGTCTCTTATGGTTTATCTCCCTCTCTGATTTCATCTTATTTTTCCCCTCCGTTCCCCTATGATCTTCTGTTTTGTTTCTTAAATTCCATATATGAGTGAAACCTTAAAATAATCTTCTTTCTCTGATTGACTTATTTCACCCCACATAATACCCTCCAGTTCCGACCATGTCGATGTGAATGGTAAGATTTCATCCTTTTTGATGGCTGAGTGATATTCATGTGTGTGTGTGTGTGTGTGTGTGTTACACATATATATACATACACACACACATACACATATATATAAAGGATCTCTACACAGAAAACTATAGAACACTCATGAAAGAAATTGAGGAAGACACAAATAAATGGAAAAACATTCCATGCTCATGGATTAGAAGAACAAATATTGTTAAAATGCTATGCTACTCAGAGCAATCTACACATTCAATGCAATCTCTATAAAATACCATCTATTTTTCATAGAGCTGGAAAAATAATCCTAAAATTTGTATGGAACCGGAAAAGACCTCAACTGGCCAGAAGAATGTTGAAAAAGAAAACCAGAGCTGGTGGCACCACAATTCTAGACTTCAAGCTCTATTACAAAGCTGTAATCATCAAGACAGTATGGTACTGGCACGAAAACAGACACATAGATCAGTAGAATGGAATAGAGAACCCATAAATGGACTGTCAACTTTTGGTCAACTAATCTTTGACAAAGTAGGAAAGAATATCCAATGGAAAAAATATAGTCTTTTCAACAAATGGTGCTGGGAAAATTGGACAGCCACATGCAGAAGAATGAAACTGGACCCTTTTCTTATACTACACACAATGGTAAACTCAAGACGGATGAAAGACCAAAATGTGAGATAGGAATCCATCAAAATTCTAGAGGAGAACACAGGCAGCAACCTCTGTGACCTCCGCCACAGCAACTTCTTGCTAGACATGTCTCCAAAAACAAGGGAAAACAAAAGCAAAAATGAACTATCAGGACTTCACCAAGATAAAAAGCTTTGCACAACAAAGGAAATAGTTGACAAAACCAAAAGATAACCGACAGAATGGGAGAAAATATTTGCAAATGTCTTATCAGATAAAGGGCTAATATCTGAGATCTACAAAGAATGTATCAAATTCAACACCCAAAAAACAAATAATCCAGTCAAGAGATGGACAGAAGACATTACTTATTTTTCAGGTATAAAAGTTTTCAAGATGTAGACAGTTATGAACATGTTAAGGACACAGGAAATATTGCTCCCAGCCTTCTTGAGGTACCTACCAGAGAAGAAGGTTCAGAAAATGATTGGACAAATTCAATTTCAGTTTTGGAGGTAAGCATTTTACAGTGGAATTCAGGATAGAATGATGAGAATAAGGTTTACAGAATAGTATGTGGGTTTTTTTTATAGTTTTGATAATATGGATGTAATATAAATATCAAAAATGGGGAGAAAGCAGAGATGATAAATGCAGAGAAAATCTTACTTTTTGAAACCTGGAATAAAATATAATACTTTATTTTTTTTAGCTGTTTTTTAATTTTTAAGTAATCTCCAACTTAACTTGGGGCTTGAACCCACAACCCAGAGATTAAGAGTCATATACTCCACTGCCTGAGCCAGCCAAAGTATAATACTTTAAATTTGGTATTAGGGATAAAGTAGGAAAGAGAAAGAGGAGGTGACCAGCTAATTATAACAGTGTTCATAGTAGAAAGACAATATCAAAATAAGAGGGGACTGAATCCTAATGATACAAATTAAACCTAAGTGACATAGAAATTTCACAAAATTGACATATCAGCATCTGTGAAGAAAATTTCAATGCATTCAAAAAATGCAAATGATATAAATGGCCTTCTGTGATCACATTTGATTCAATATAACTAGAAAATAATGACATTTTAAAAAAGTCTCTTCCACCTAAAACTATAAAAACATGCTTGTATCAAGAGGAAGCCCTCAAAGCTAAGGATTTTAAAAGTCAGGAAAGTAGACAAACTGTAGCTTACCTAAACCAGAAGAGGGGAGGGGCGAAAGGTTTATAGGTATAAATATATAAAATAAATGATAATGCAATAATGACTATAAAAGCAGAGAAAATATAGAAAAATGTGTTAAGACTACTTTGTACAACTCTATGAAAACAAATTTGAAAGCCTATAGGAAACCGTTTGAAATGGATAATGTTCCAGAAATATGTGGAAACATATACCAGTAAGAGAAACAACCTATGAATTTGACTACATCAAAATTCAGAAAGAAGTTTTACCTAAGAAAAGTCACCATAAGCAATGTAAAAAGGCAAATAAACTTTAAAACAAGGTTTCCAACTTATACTATTGGGTCCATGGTCAAAGGAGAAAGACTGATACAAAGTGAAGGTCAAGCAAAGCTTTATTTCACACCAAGCATCGAGAATCAAACTGACCAGCCAGGGACATCTCTTGCAAAGAGGCGACCCCCCTCTGCCTTACAGACTAGCTTTTAAGGGCAAAGGCCATGTGATTGGGCCTGGCCATGCACAGTTGGCCAATGAGATTGTAACACAGAGAAAGCTGCACAGTCCTGCTAGGTCACACATAAGTGCCCGATTGAATTACAATTTACCCTATAGTAGATATTTGAACTAGCCTATCCCCTTAGTCAGAATGGGTGCCCAAAAGGTACCCAAAGGGCGGGGCCTATACTTCTTGGTATCTAGGAGACAGTATGCTGCCCCCACTGATTGAATACCTCCACCTGACCGGACCCATCCTTGTATTTGGGCTTTGTTACCTGGGACTAGTTTCTGGGATTTGTTTTAAGTAAGTCCCCTGGAGAAAGGAGGTGGGGACAGTTTAAATTTTACTGTATAAACGACAAAGTCATTATTTAACCGGATGGCATCACTCTGGCTACATAGGCCCTTACAATACTACTGGAAACTTTCAACACCCATAACATAAAGAGCTTCTAAAAACTTAGTAGAAAACAACTAAATAACGTCATGAAAAAACAGTTTAGAGAAATGAACCGATAATTCACAGAAGTAGAAATAAAAATGGTGCTTAAACATATAAAGATGTTGTAGCTCGTTCATATTTAAAAAATGCGTGCAAAAGAAAATGACACTCATTTTCAACTATTTCTCATATACCAAATTGGTACTATTAAAAAATTACAACCTACCTGTTGGGAAAGTTGTGGGGAACCAGGCACTGTCATGTGTTAATGTTGGGAATGCAAAATGGAAATATTGTTATGGAAAGGAATTGCCATTATCAAATAAAATTACCTATACATTTACTTTTATAAAAAAAAAGATGAATTATTTATATTAGAGAGAGAGAATGCATGAATGGGCAAGGGGGGGTGTAGGGCAGACGGAAAGAGAGAGGGGAAGCAGAATCCCCATTGAGTGGGGAGCCTGATTAGGAGCTTGATCTCCGGAGCCTCAGATCATGACCCGAACCAAAACCAAGAGTCGGATGTTTAACCAACTGAGCCACCCAGGAACCCCTGTGCATTTACCCTTTTACTCAGAAATTTCTAACAATATTCAGAGGTGGGGGCGGGTGCAAGATACACTTTTTTTTAAGGGGCATGTTTTATTTTATTTTTTTATAGTTTTTTTTTATTTGAGAGAGAATGTGCAAGCAAGAGCACACAAACAGGGAGAACAGCAGAGGGAGAGGGAGAAGCAGACTTCCCACTGAGCAGGGAGCCTGATGTAGGACTCAATCTCAGGAACCTGAAACCATGACCTGAGCCTAAGGGGGCCGCTTAACCAGCTGAACCCCCCGGGCACCCCTGTGGATACGCTATTTGTAATGGTGAGAAAGTGAAATAGCCAAGATGTCCGTCAGTGGGGATCTGATTGAATGAACACACAGCAGAGTATCATGCAGTGTGAAAGGCAATGAGGGAGATCTGTATGTCCTCATATGGAGTGACCTTCTGGATATATCGTTAAGTTAATACAGCAGTTTGCAAAACAGCTTTATTGTATACTGCCTTTTGTGTGATAAAGAGAGGAGAATACCTATGTATGTGTATCCACACATACATTCACACATACATACACATATACATACACACATACATGTGCGTACACACATGTTTGTGCACATATGCTTCTACTTTCAACAAGAGACAATGGAGGATAAGTCAAAATTGAATAAAATAGTTACCTGGAAAGGAAAGGAAGGAAAAGAAAAGGACATTAAACTTCACAGAATATATTGGGTTTTCTAGTTTGACTTCGGAGTCATGTAAATACCTTGTCTACTTGAAAACAAAAATAAAAACAAAAGGAAAGAAAATCCCCTCCAAAACAAACTGCAATAACTCAATTCAACTATGTTTGTCAAGTTTATATAACAACACGGAAAAGAACCGATTGAGGTCACTTTAAAACACAATATTTGGATGGTACATCCTTAGTAAGATATAGCTTAAGGGCAATGACAATGACTACATACCCACATAGAAATTTTTAAATGTATCCAATCCTCTTAATTTTTAGTAGCACTGTTAGTACGATCATTCTGAAACTGCTATAAGTATATTCTTGGATAAAACAAATAAGGACTTATATTAATATCATTTGCAGGGGCGCCTGGGTGGCTCAGTGGATTAAGCCTCTGCCCTCAACTCAGGTCATGGTATCAGGGTCCTGGGATTCACCACATTGGGCTCTCTGCTCATGGGTGAGCTTACTTCATCCCCTCTCTCTGCCTGCCTCTCTGCCTACTTGTGATCTCTCTCTCTCTGTCAAATAAATAAATAAAATCTTTAAAAAAATATATCATTTGCAGCTCAGATTTTTTGTTCCAAGAAAAGAAATAAAGTCCTCCGGTAGTTTTAAATTTGAATTGGTAATATCTGTATAATTCATGATTTCTTTTCCTCTTTCTGAAAAACCACTTATCCCTGAGCTTGGTTCACTGGAAGGTCTGGAAATAATAACAAGGCCCCATAACAAGCATCCCTGAGCTGGATCCAGCCTGCTAAATACTTTTCCTCACTAAAAGCAACAGAGCATCTTCTACAAATGCTTGATGTCAAGTCTGGGTCAGGGAGTATAAACTTGGGATGTCCGTGGGGCCAGAAAGCAAGGAGGCTCTCAAAGACAATTGGGGTCACAGCAAAAGGAATCTGGAACTAACTCAGAGATTCCCACTAGGCAAAGCTGGTGAAATCTGGCTCTGCCCCTCATTCTGACATCTCTCAAAGTATGACCAACCAGATTTTGTGTGCCCCTAATTTGATGCATTAGGGAGTGCACACTGGCGCCTAATAATATTTCGTGAAAAGAAAGAATGAAAAAAAAACAAGGAAAAAAAAAAAGGAAAGTTAGAAAGAAAAGAAAAAGAAAGAAAACTTTCCTAAATCAAGCCCCGAGTTCTAAATACTATTTTACAGCAACTGTGAGGAATAGAAGGATAAGGGAAACCACTCAAGAGAGCAATCAGCCAAATCCAGAAGGTGGGAAATCCAACAGGATAAATATCTGTTTTATACAACAGGAAAATGACACGAAAAGAAGGTGAACTGTTTTCAATTTTAAGACACTTAGAAGGCATATAAATACAAGAGACTCTGGTTGACTTTCATATATGTTATGGTTGTCATGATGAGCAGGCTCTAATCCTGATGGAACTGGGAACAGCACCCTATTGCTGATTGGGTGTTACAATGTAACTCCCCCAAGAAGTTGGAACTAAGATTGTGAACCAAAAGTTAAAATGTAAATAAAGCGAACCAACTTGGGTCATGGGCCCTCTTTTGGACTAGCTGAAACAAAGGGTTTGGGATTATCCTGATTGCTTTAGGCCAGTCAGGGCCAGTCTTCTAGCTGGGGGTGGGGGTGGGGGGGTGGGGGATGGAGGGGTGAAAATCATCCAGATGACAGAGCTTCTGTGGTAGGGAGAGGCAGCCAAGAAAATGAGGGGGACACCCACACTGTCTACTACATCAATAATACTTGGGATATATTATTTTGAAGTTTTTCTAAAGGTAATTTTTATTTCAGGCTTACTTTTTATCTTCAGCAGGCTAATCAAACTGATGATTGCTGCTAGTAACTTACCAAATTGCTATTACCTGGTTCCCAGGCCCTTAGGTAATTAAATTATCTACTTAATTTAATTACCCAGTTTGGTAAATCAAAACTATTTTATCTCTAGAGGCATACACATTTAGTGCTGAAAATTATGGTGTAATTATATTGCAAATAATTTATTTTGGTTAGGCTCTTAGTTAATCTATTTTAATCCTATGGCTACAATTAAATGTGTCAAAGAAATGCTTTATTTTCTAGCAGCGTAACATTTTTACTCAGGGGTTGGGGGTAAGGGGAGAGCAGAATTTTATTTCTAGCAGACTGGTATCCCAAAGAGTAGCCACCTTAAACCGGAGTTAACTTGATTCTCTGCCTCATCTGTTGGAATTTTTAAATTATTTTTTTAGGGGTTGAATTTTGAATGTAGTACAAGGCATCATTTCTCCTTCAAAATTCCATCCATAAATGGCATGGCAAAAATAAGACCTGTGCTAAATTCTGCTAAATATCAATAAATCAGGAGTAACATCATAGTATTTTAATAAGGGGTGAAAATGTGCATACAGGTGGGGGTGGGGAGACATTTCATTTTACATAATTCATTAGTTTCTGGTGAAAAGTATTTTTACATTTTAACCAGGTTTTTAAGAAATTTAATTTAATTTAATTCTTTTTCAGTGTTCCAGAATGCATTGTTTACGTACCACACACAGTGCCCTCCTTAATACCTACCACCAGTCCCACCCCACCCTCCACCCCCTCCAAAACCTTCAGTTTGTTTCTCAGAGTCCACAGTCCCTCATGGTTTGTCTCCCCCTCCAATTTTAACCAGTTCTAAGTTATTTTATAACTAAACTCTTTTAATTTATTAAATCTTTTAATTCTAAAACATTAATTCATTTTAATTCTTTTAATTAATTCGTTAATTCTTTCACTCATGTTTCTAGGATCTTGGTAACATGGATCTTGCTCTAGCAAAACAGGTCTAGCACTAGGCTGCTGGCATCTCCCCCAAAGTGTTTATAATGAGGTCAATAGCTAAGCATTCTAATGATACTATTTCATACGATAATAGGCACACAATCTCGTAGATACAATCAAAAGAGGGACTATGTGCAAGCAAGAGTTAAATCATGGGAGAGAACTTGAAGGAAACTTTTTTTTTTAACATTCGTAAATTCTGTATAGTTTGCACTGTTCCCCTTTTCTCATCCTATACTACCTTTTTTATCTATCTCATGTTAAGAACGTTTCGCAAGTTTACACATTCTGATTACAAATTGTTACAGGGTTCCAAAGTGTTATTCGGAACAGAGAAGTCTCTATTAATTTAGAATGAATACTTTCAAGTTCACAAAAGCCATCTTCTTTTGAATCTTCTAAACTGACCACCTATGCACCGGCTATAAATCCTTTATTTCCTTTGCAAAGAATATACAGAAGAGAGGTGACTACAGAAAATCAAAGCAAAACCAGCATATTTTTGTAGGGCTTTCCCCTCTGCATTGATGGGGCGCTGCCAACGTGGCTTCCTATGTCCCCCATCTCCATCTTTTGTCACTTTTTATTTTGATAGAATTTCAGATTTATGGACAAGTGGCAACAGTAGTACAGCTCCTATATGCCTTTTACCCAGATTCAAAAATGGATACATTTTGCTCCATTTTCTCTTTGGCTTTATCTTAGTCTTTTCCCTTTCCCCACACTTTATTCCCTTTCACACCCACTTTATTCTTTTTTAATAATTTGAGAGCAAATTGCAGCCTTTGTGTCTGTTTATCCTTCAATACTTGAGTATATACATCCTAAGTACAAAAATATTTTTTGACCTAACTGGAGAGCAAAGAACAAAATCAGAAAACTTGATATGACAATAGTACTATTATGTCATCTACTGTTTGTATTCAAATTTTAACTATCTCAGTACTGTCCTTTATAATTTTTCCTTCCAGTCCAGGACCTCAAATAGGATCGTGTTCTGCATTCAGTCCTCTCCAATCAATGTGTGACAATTTCTCTGTCATCTTTTGTCTTTCATGACTTTGACACCTTTGAAGAAGGTAGACCAGAGAGATTTTGTAGAATGGCCCTCAGTTTGGGTCTACCTTCTGTTTCCCCATGATTCAGATTTAGACAATACATTTTCATTAGACTTAGATAATATATTTTTGGCAAATATACCACAGAAGTGATATTAGGTCCTGCTCAGTGACATCTGGAGGCATGTGATGTGGATTTGTCTCACTACTGGTAATGTTAACTTTGATCACTTGGTGAAGGCAGTACCTGTCAAACCTCCTCACCGTAAAATTACTAGTTACGTCTTTTCAGTTAACTAGGATTTAGGGGGAGATGTGTAAACATACTGTCTCATTAAACTTACACTCCTTGATTTTCTCATTCTTTCATTTGTATCTTATGATGAGTTGGTATTGTACTTTGAGAAAGAGCTTTCTCTTCTCCCATTTACTTATTTATGTCAGTTTTGACTCACAGATTTTTATGCTGTTTAATGGGCTCTAATCCATTACTGTATCACTTATTTTGATACTAAAATGGTCCCCAGTGGGAGCCTTTTCAGTCTGCAAACCTCTCCTTTTTGTATGTTACCATCATTCTTTGAATACTTCTGTAATTTCTGGTTCAGCCATTTCAGGCTCCTTTTGTACTTTTTCTGCCCCAGTCTGAGAATTAACCTTTTCTCCAAGGAACATTGGTTCCTGTTAATGTTCAGAATGATATTTAGAGAGTAAGATCCAGACGTTAGGTGTGCTTATTGCTACAGATGTGCTCTAACTTTTGGGCTCTACCATTGTAGAGGGCAAGGAAACATACATGTGTACATTCAGATCCTCATATGTGAATATTTATTTCTCTCTTTGTATTTTAAAACATCAAGAGTGAGAAACTTGCAGTAGTATGCTGGAATCATGTTGAACCAGCTTACAAGGGCTGATTACTAAATAATCATAATTTTGTGAGCGGATGTTAGCTTGAAATCAGCCATCAGAGTATTATACCATAGCAATCAGCAGATGCTACAGATCAAGTTTTTTCACCCCACCCCACCCCAAGGCAGTTTAGCAGTACACCACTGGAAATCTGCCTTCCATTATCCTCCATTTTTTATTCAGAATACTTAGGTTATATGGCAAAAGGGAATTAAGTCTGTTAATTGGCTGACTTTAAAATAGGGACATTATCCTGTATTACCTGGGTGGGCCTAAGGTACTCACGAGGGTCCTTAGAGTGGCAGAGGGAGGCAGAAGAAGAGAGTCAGAGAGACATGAGGATGGAAGGAGGATCAGAGATGCCACGCTGCCATCTTCGGAGACAGAGGAAGGGGGCCACAAGCCAAGGGGTGTGGTTGGGTTCTAGAAGCTGGTAAAGCATTCTCCCATAAAGCCCCCAGAAGGAACATAGCTCTCAGACACCTTAATCTTGGTTCAACTCATATTGGACTTCTGACCTACAGAACTGTAAGATAACCAAAGTTCTGTTTACCTCACTGTGTTTGTGCTAATTTGTTACAGCAGCAATGGAAAACGAATGCTCATAGTGTGTATGTTTCTCCTGTCAGGGAGTTTTCTTTCAGTGTAATGTTAGTGAGATTCACCCCCTTTGTTGAGTCCATAATCTGTTTCATTCTATAGCAGAGTAGTGGTCTATCATATGAAATCCCAAAATTAGTTTTGCCATCCTCATATTGAGGAATTTCTGCTTATTTCCCGTTATTAGAATACTATGACAAAGCTGCTATGAACAGGTTTGTTGTTGTTGTTGTTGTTTGCCTCAAAATGTGGCATTTATTCAAAGAAAAAGAAAAGGAAATTAAAAAAAGACAAGATGCCCATCCCTTGGCTCCCTTCTCTCCCCCCTCCTGATCCTCTTCGGGACCCTGAGGACTGGACCCTGGCTTCGGCTAGGTAGTAGGACAGCCCCACTCAGATGAGGTCAGCGACACCGAAGGGCACCTTCCCCACAGAGGTGTTGAGGAAGGTCTCAGTGTTTCAAAGAGTCCTCTTGTCTTCTTCTGTCACCCTGTTAAAAGCCACACCCTTACAGCCAAATCATCCACCAGGACCAATTACCAGTTCTACAGGTATAGCTTTCCCTGTTGGTGGGAAGGCCCTCGCTGCTGACTACAGATACCTGCTGCACATCAGCACCCCAGGCCAGCAGGTCAGAGGTAACCAATGCTCCGCTAGAGCCAGAGTGAAACTGAAATGAAATTACATTTCATTCCTCATGCTCCACATCGCCATGCATGGCAGACATAGTGATGTCTCAGCTGTGCATCTTCTCAGTGAGCCAACCAACCTTCCAGTGTTGACTATGACTGCCTGCGTGATGGTCAGGGTGCCACACAAGCCACAGGGTGTGTCCAGCTTCCACTCCTCTCACATGGATGCAGAATGGGTGGACACCCTCCAGGGTCAAGTCCTCCTTCTCGACCAGAATCTGAATGGGGTCCCTCATGACCTTCTTGGTTACCTCGAACACATTGGAAGGCATTGCAGCTGACAGCGAACCCCCTTGGGTATTGTTGTGGAGCTTTTCAAATACATCCCTGAATCCATAGCTTAACATTTCATCAGCTTCATCCAGTACAAACATTTTGATGTATTTGAGAGACAGGTTTTTCCAGTTAAGCATATCAGACACGTGACCTGGGGTCCCCACGATGATATAGGGGACTTCCACCTCCAGCTTCTGGACCTCAGCGTGCGCGTTGGTCCCACCAATGCAGGTGTGTCAGGGGACACCCTTGTAATGTCCTAATGTCACGAATACCCTTTGCATCTGCTGAGTCTACTGTCTAGTGGGTGTCAGGACTAAGTCTCACATAGTCTTGAGATCTAATTCAATCTGCTGCATAATCCATATGGCAAACGTGACTGTTCTCCCAGTCCTAGACTGGGCTTGAGCAATCACATAATAACCCTTGATAAGGAAGACTGGCTTGTTTCTGGATGGCAGCTCAAAAACATTTGTGTAGATGCCACAAAGAAGGGACTTAGAAAGGTTCATGTCACCAAGGCTGTCAATAACCTCATTCTAGTTACTCTCGATGATACCATTGGGCTCCATCCCACCAGGGCCATTGTCTCTGGATTGGAAATCCTGACTCTCAGATATGATCCTTAGAAACGAGGCTATGAGCAGTGTTCTATACTCTTGTTTTGAGGCGGAGGATATACAAGCATCCATTCAAGAGAATGGTTACAAATACTGAGTTTTGCATGGTTCTTAAGCCAGTATCAGCAAGGCCACACCTTCATCCCCAGAAGAGTAATCAATGTGCAGATGTCCCCGAAAAAGAGCTCAGCCACCAGCGTCCCAGTATTGTGCAAAGCCTGTCTGTCAGCAAAAACCCAACAAGGTCAAGTTAAAGAAGCTAGAACAATGCTATATGTAACTAAAATTTTAAAATACATTAATAATTCTGTTGCTAGTGGAACCAGAACAGATCATCAAAAAGCCAGTAGCAGCACCACTAAAAGTAAAGGAGGGTAAATCAAAATGTATCCATTCATTCATTTCAAGAAGAAAATAATCAAAATTCCATTCAGGGCTGACAACATTGTGCCAGCCTAGTTGTAAAGACTCTGCTGACAACCTAGTAGGGACATGGACAGATAAGAAAACAGTATCTGTCTATAACTTATGTTTTAAGTTCTATGATCATGCTTTTCACTGGGGGTCATGGAAGCAGAGAGACCCTTAAGCCCTGGGTGTGGACCCAGGAAGGTGTACGGGAGACTGGAGTGTCCTTGTTAATGAGAACAGGTAGTTCAAAGTCCACAGGCAGGAACTTGTGGGCACAGTTGAGGAACAACAAGAACCTGATGAATTGTCAAGGACAGCAGGACCTCTGCTCCATTAAGGGTATGTTCTAAAGAAACCAGGGATAGGGAACCCTTGAAACATTACCCTGTTTGTGGAGAGAAACTCCCAATAGGGACCAACGAACAAGGTAGTCTAAAAGAAATAAAAACATCATACTGAACTTCTTTAAATTCCTCAAAATCCCCTCCCCACCTTTTTTGTAAAAGTGCTTAGGACTAACCTCTACCTGACTACTCCTTTTCCTGTCCCTGCTCCTAAAATTTTCATTGGCATGGCTAGTGATCCTTTAGATTGGAGCTTAAAATCACTTCCTCCTACAAGTCTTTCCCAACCCCTGCCTGTCTCCCTGACCCCCAAACTTTGGAAGATGCTTTTTTTTTTTAAGATTTTATTTATTTATTTGGCAGAGAGAGAGCACAAGTAGGCAGAGGCAGGTGGGGGTGGGGGAAGCAGGCCCCCCCTCTGGCAGAGAGCCCGATGTGGGGCTCAATCCCAGGACCCTGAGACAAGGACCTGAGCCAAAGGCAGAGGCTTAACCCACTGAGCCACCCAGGTGCCTCCTGGAAGATGCTTCTGCTTTGTACAGCTACGGCATCCTCAGACTTTCCCATTGTAGCTCTAGATTTTGTTGTCCTTGTATATATAGTCGTCTGCCTTCCCAAAGAGACAATGCAGTGGTAACCTCTGGAGTATTATCACCATTCACAGCAGTGGAATCTGAAGAACCGTATAGAGCAATATCTCAATTCCTCGACGATAAAATAGGCATAACAACAGGATGTACCTTAGAGAGTTGTTGTGAGCACTGAATTTGTTCCCACAGACCAGGCGCTGAGAAGAGTAGACCCTCCCAGAGGTTCTCATACCAGCTCTTGACTTTTCTTATCATCCACCATTTTGGCAAATGGCAACTCCAGTCTTCCAACTGCTTGAGCCAAAACCTTTGGAGACATCCTTAACCGCCTTTCTCTTTCTTTTTTTTCTCTTACCCATCTTTCAATCCATTAGCAAATCTTGCCTGTGAGCTCTCCTGTCAAATGATCCAGAGTGCAGCACCTTCTTACCACTTCCTCTTTGACTACCCTGGTCTGTGCTGCCATTTCTCTCACCTGGATTTTTTTTTTTAAGATTTCGTTTATTTATTTGTTTGTGTGTGAGAGAGAGCACGAGCAGGGGGAACGGCAGGCAGAGGGAGAAGCAGGCTCCCCACTGAGCAAGGAGCCCAATGTAGGACTCAAACTCAGGACCCTGGGGTCAAGACCTGAGCCAAAAGCAGATGCTTAATTGACTGAGCCACCCAGCGCCCCCACCTTGACTGGATTATTGGAACAGCATCCTTACTGGTCATCCTGCTTCCACCCTTGCCTCCTCACTCAGCTCTCCATAGTCATCCCTTCGAAACTGTCAGAGTGGGCCATTTCTCTGCCCAGCCCCTTTCAGTGGTTCCTGTCTCTCTCACAGTGAAAGCCAAAGGTCTTACCCACAATGGCCTACAGGCCTCATAACCTGCCTCTAGCTACTTCTCATTCCAGCCACACAGGACTCCTTGCTGTATCTTGAACACCTCACACACACTTCTGCCTCAGGACCTTTGTGCTTGCTGTACCTTCTCGGGATAGCATAGTTGCTCTCTCACTCCTTTATGCTCAAACCAGCAGGACCTCTATGCATTGCCCTGTATAAAACTGTCTCCCCTCCTCTCTATACCCTGAACTCTCCAACTCTTTCTCCTGTTTTATTTGTAGTCATTGTAGTTATTGCCATGTGAGATATATACATCTTTCTACATATATATACCTGCATACGGATACCTGTATTCATATACACATACATGTCTGTTTGTCTTTCCCCACCTGAATGTAAACTCTGTAGGGCAGACATCTGTTTATTTTGTTCACTGCTATATTCCCAGAGCATGAAACAGCATGGTGTTTAGTAAGTGCTCATAAATATTTGTGAATAAATGAATGACTGTTGTTATTTGGGACACGGTAGTAGGTTCACCATAACTATTTACTGCATGAATGAACAAATGAACATTCCAGAGTTTCCCAGGAAGGGCATTGATAATGGGTGGGGGTGCTTAGGTGAAAGAAACAGGGAAGTGTACCCACAAACATTTGCTGCATCGGCTACATGTTCTTGGAATCATGGTTTCTTTTTAAATTTAATTTTATCTTATTTTAATCATTGTTTAAAATAGGTGTTTTATATGGTTTGTGTGACCACTTTTAAGCAGTTTGCACTTTTTTTTTTAAAGATTTTATTTATTTATTTGACAGACAGATCACAAGTAGGCAGAGAGGCAGGCAGAGAGAGAGAGAGGAGGAAGCAGGCTCCCCGCTGAGCAGAAAGCCGACGTGGGGCTCCATCCCAGGACCCTGAGATCATGACCTGAGCCAAAAGCAGAGGTTCCAACCCACTGAGCCACCCAGGTGCCCCAGCAGTTTGCACTTTTAAGTTTCTAAACCTCAGTGATCATCAGAATTACCCACAGAGATTCTTATTCAATTGGTCTTTTTTAATTGAGAATTCCAGTACATTTTTTTAAAAGATTTTATTCATTTATTTGACAGAGATCAAAAGTAGGCAGAGAGGCAGGCAGAGAGAGAGAGGAGGAAGCAGGCTCCCTGCTGAGCAGAGAGCCCCACGCGGAGCTCACTCGATCCCAGAACCCTGGGATCATGACCTGAGCCGAAGGCAGAGGCTTTAACCCACTGAGCCACCCAGGCACCCCGAGAATTCAAGTAAATTTGACCAAAGATTTAACCCTTAGTGTCCTTATATGAAAAATGCGATTATAATACCATCCACATAGGGTGTAAAGGATAAAATAAAAATATTGTCTGTGGAGTGTCTCACACATAGTATTAGGTACCCTTCGCTTCTGTTCATTTTTTCTAAAGTTTAGAGGTTCAGTTCTTACAAGCAAATCATATTCCTTGCTCTCTAAACATTTAGGTTTGATTTCATCTTCCATCCAGATCTCTACTTTGTGTTCCAGATTTATTTTGTAAATATATACTCAGCATCTTCACTTGGATGTCTCATAGAGACAGCGAACTCAACATATTTAAAGCAACTCAAACTTGTCCCCTTGAGACCTCCCCCTCCAGACTCCCCATCCCAGGGAATGGGATGAACTCACCCTAGAAACCTGGGAGTCATTTTGGGACACTTTTCTTTCTTTCTTTCTTTTCTTTCTTAGATTTTGTTTATTTGAGAGAGAGAGAGTGTGTGTGTGTGTGTGTGTGTGTGTGTGAGAAAGAGAGAGAGAGAGAGAGAGAGAGCATGAGAAGGGGGAGGGTCAGAGGGAGAAGCAGACTGCCTGCCAAACAGCCCGATGCCGGACTCGATCCTCGGACTCCAGGAACCTGACCTGAGCGGAAAGCAGTCTCTTAACCAACTGAGCCACCCAGGCACCCTTTTGGCACTTTTCATTCCCCCACCTTTCACATGCAGCCAATGATTAGGCACTTATAGATCTAATTCTGATTGATGTCCTTGATCCACCGTCTTCTACTCTCCCATACCTGCAGACTGGTTTTCACACACCCTCTGCTGCTGCCTTCTTCCCACACTGCAGCCAGAAATATCATTTGCAAACACGAATTGGATCGAGCGCAGTTGGAGTCTCTCCAACTCTTCAGTGGCTTCCTTTTGTCTTTAGGATTAGGTCCAAAATTTTCACCATGGCCCTCAAGCCATGTACCCACATCTCCTTCAGCACTTAGTCGCCTCATTCTAGCCACAGGTGGAGTCCCTTCCTACCCAAGAGCCTTCAAACCTGCGGTTTCCACAACAACAAGTGCACTCCCCACCCCTTTCCCTTTGTTGTCAGACCTACTCTTCCTTATTCTTCAAGGCTCGGATTAAATGTCACTTCCTCAAAGAGATCTTTTTTACCCCTAGAGCAAACAGACACATCCCATTGTTAACACACTCTCATAACTCCCAGGTTTTCTTCTAGCAATCATCGCAGCTGTGATTAATACAGATCTTCAATTCTAAGCCACTTGCTTCACAATTTAACTTGCCAGCTGTCAGGCAGAAGAGGAAGTAGTGATGTGAGCATTGTTGCCCGCACACATTAGGATCTAATTTTTCAGAAAGGGGTATCTCTTGACCCAATTCTACCCTCAGCTATTTCCAGAGTTGAAATTTAGTTTGGATTTGGATTCCAACTTAGAGCTTAAAATATCTAAAAAATACTATATTGTGGCACACAGAATGACAGCACCCCATAAGGAGAAGGCTTCCCACCTAATGAAATTTAGGGCAGCTGAAACCACCAGCTCAGAATCAGTGAGAAAAAAAAAAATGGTGGTAGATTTTCAAAACTGGGAGAGGGCGGTTTCTCTGATTAAAACTTAGCGCAGAAGTCTCCAAAAACTGTACAGTCCCAGGGAGGTACACTTATCTGGTTGGAGTTTTACTACAGGCAAACTTTTAAGAACAGCTATTTACCTGCAAGTGGTAGTATGGTTCAGAACAGTGAGAACAAAACCCACTTCGAAATACAGTCAGAACTCTGTTTTTCCGTATTCTTTGCAATTATCCTTTCATTCCTAACGGTGTTTAGATTGCGAAGAACAGCCGCTTTCGCCATTGTAAAAGGCATTACTGCAGATGGTGAAGACGGGTACATAAACACACTTCACCCAGAAGGTTAAGGTCAAAACTCAAGCTGATTGCGAAGCACAAAAACAAAAAAGAAAAAAAAAAAAAACTGGATAAATGTACGCTCTGGTGTCCCTTAGCATCTGAAAAGCTGATACTAAGTCACTGCTGTACAGTGGGAGCTCTGCTCTGAGGAAAAGAGGGCCACTAGCTGTGTAATTTTTAAAATGACAGCCTTTGGTAATAAGTGCCTGAGGACAGTCCCTGGAATATCCCGCAGGCATAGGCCATTACCTGAGTCATAGTAAAGGGGCTCAGTAGTTAGGTAAGAGGTCTGGGATGGTGGCGGGGGGGGTTGCGCTGCAAACTTTGGTCACTTTCACCTGGACTGTGGCGAGCTTGGAAAAGTATTGGCATCCCAGTCATCTCCACTGCGCCCATGCACTTGGAGTCTACACCTCGCTCCCCCGGGAAGGTGCTGGGAGCGGCCCTCAATCCCATCCCCTACTGGTGCACCCCCTCGTCTCTCCGTCCTCGGCGAGGCACGGCGCCTTCAGCGAGGCTCTGCGCAAAGGCAAGCACAGAGTTACAGACGCCTTGGTTTTCATTCCAGTCTGCGAGAAGGAAACACGAACGCAGCCACCAGGAGGCCCCTGGTCTGAGCACAGAAATCATGAGTCATAGATTTGGGGGTTCGGACCTAGGAGCAGCTGGCGATGGGGATGGGCGTGGGTCTGCGGGGATGACAGGGCGCTGCGGAAAGGCCAACAGTCCCTCTCTCCCGGGTATGGTTCCCTAAAGATTCCCCGCGTCCTCTCCTCCAACCCGCCCCCGGGCGGCGGCTTCCAGGGTGCGGCCGGGGGTCGGGGAGGGGCGGTGCTCGCGCTCCGGGTCGCCGCCCCCGCGGCCACATCACCAGGCGCTCGTTTCCCCTCGGGCGGCGGCGGGGCTGCGCGTGCGCGGGGCGGCCGCGCGGGGGCGGGGATCGAGCGAGCCGCGGGCGCCGGCTCCCGGGCTGTCAGCGCGGGGCCGCGAGGGCGCGAGGAGGCGCGCCTGCAGGAAGGAGCCGCGGCCGGGGGCAGCCGCCGCGCCGCCGCGGGGGCACTAGGTGAATGCTCCTTCCACCCCCCGCCCCGGGTGCCGAGGTCGCGTCTGAGGAGGCGGGGTCCCCTCTGCTCACACCGGCCGGGGCGGCCGCGCTCCGGGGCAGGTGATAATGGAGGGGAAGTCTGGGCTTTGGCCGCGGCGCGGGGTTCGGGCGCATCCCAGGTACTGGAGGGAGGTGGGGTGGGCCCGGGCTGGGACCCTGCGGCCGGGGCGCGGGAGGGCGCGGGAGGGCCCGGGCTGTGCGGGGCGGCCGCGCGCCCCTCGGGAGCCGCCGGGTCCCCTCCCCAGGGGCCCCCGCGCCTACCCCACCTCGGGCGGGACGGCGGGCTGGCCCTGGGCGCGGACGGGGATGCCGGGCAGCTGCGGGCGGGCGGGCGGCCCCGGACGCTGGGCCCTGCAGCGGGGGTGGGGGTGGCTGCGGGACCCGTGGAAGGTGAGCTCGGATGGAGACGCCGCCCGGCGGGCTCGGGCACACCCCAGCTCCACCGCTTCGGGGCTCGGCAGTTGCTTCGTCTCACCTCCTTCTCTCATTCTTTTAAGTGAGTGAAATGTATCTCAATTAAAAAAAAAAAATAATGAATTCTGGAATGCTGAAAAGAAATTTTAAAAATAAATAAAAATTAAAAAAAACCCCAAACATTCATCTGCATTGGGCGATTACGTTTTTGAATTACATTTACGAATTCGAATTACCTTTACGAATCTGTTACACATATATGTCATCTTTCTGTAAGTGAACACTTGTTTTTTTTTTTTTTTAATTGAGATACACTGCCCATACCATAAAATTCATCTTTTTAAAGTGTGGCTTTTACTCCAGTCACAAAGTTTTGCAACTGTCACCACTATCCTGAACATTTTCATCACCTCAGAGTGAAACCCTGTACCCATTAGCAGTCATTTCTCATTTCTCCTTTACCCCACCCTCTGGCAGTTGCTAATCTACTTTCTTTCTCTATGGATATGCCTAGTCTGGAAATTTCATATAAAAGGAATCCTACAATATGTGGCTTTTGGTGTCTGGCTTCTTTGACATAGCAAAATGTTTCCAACGTTCATCCATGTTGTAGGGTGTATCAGAACTTTATTCTTTTTTATGGCTGGATAATATTCCATTGTATCAGTGTACCATAATATCACATACTGTTTATCCATTCATGGACATTCAGGATGTTTCCACTATTTTGGCTCTTGTGAATAATGCTGTTGCCATCAACATTTGTGTGCAGGTGTTTTTTTTTTTAAGATTTTATTTATTTATTTGAGAAAGAATGAGTGAGAGAGAGCATGAGAGAGGAGAAGGTCAGAGGGAGAAGCAGACTCCCCAAGGAGCTGGGAGCCCAATGCGGGACTCGATCCTAGGAGTCTGGGATCATGACCTGAGCTGAAGGCAGTTGCTCAACCAACTGAGCCACCCAGGCGCCCTGTGTGCAGGTTTTTATGTGAGCATATGCTTTCATCTCTCTTGGGTGTCTGCGTGTTTAACTTTTTGTGAAACTGCCGAACTTTTGTATAGTAGGGGGCATCCTTTTACATTCCGGCCAAACGCTGTATGAAGGTTCCAGCTTCTCCTCGTATTCACTGACACTTGTGATGATCTGTTGGCTAGTTCTTGTTACAGCCATTCTAGTGGGTGTGAAGTGATACTGATTTGCATTTACCTCAGGACTAATGGTGTTGTGGGTCTTCTCATGTGCTTACTTGCTCTTCGTATAGCTTCTTTGGAGAAATGTCTTTTTAAATCCTTTGCACATATTTTGATGTGATTATCTGTTTTCTTTCTTCCTTTCATGTTGGGTATTTTTTTATTGTTGTATTATGTTATTTATTTATAGAAAAAAATTTAGGTTTGGGGGCTATTACTGACCAAAAAAAGCCAACCAACCTGATAGCAGGCAACATAATGCTTCTACTTGGGGAAAGTGGAGTAAGGGCCATTAATGTTTTCCAGAATACCTTAGCTGTCAATTCTTGATCATCTTTCCTCCTGTTTTCCTTTCTATTCTCTTGAGAAAAGCCACAAAAGGTATGCTATGACCAGATTGAAGAGAGACCACACACAGCTGGTGTTTTCATATATTCAGTGCTTGGTTTGAAAACAGTCCCAGTTATCACTTTAATTACAAATAATTTATTTTGATGGCTGGCTAAACAAAATACTAAAAAATGGCAAACGCTAGTTATTCAGTTAAAATTTCATTTGCTTAACTTCTCAGGCAAAGATCTTGTTTTCCTAAGTTTTTGTAGTCTTTTATTACAGTTAGACCCATCTGTGGGTGGCAAATAAATATTTTTGGTGGCACTGGAGTTAAGAGCCATTATGGCTCAATGAATGCAGCTAGGCTTCTTTTGTGGTTAATTTCTGAGTACACACAAATTCAGTGTTAGCCTTAGCTCTTTTATAGCAAAAACCACTGAAAAAGACATGGCACCTGCCTCTCAGGAGTTCAAGCTCATTTTCCTATTGCTCTAATGTAACTGTTCAAAAAAATTTTACTTCCAAATTTCAGAAGTGTTATAGAAAATAAAACTAAAGATTTCCAAATGGAATTATGGATAAGCAACTGATTAAAAGTATGAAGGTCAGTCCAATCCTGCTTCTCAACTACTAAATTATAAAACAATGGAAATGTTATTTAACCCTTTTATGCCTCACTGACTTTCTTAGTAGAATGAATAAGTTCAGTATGTAACCTGAGTGTCTGTTTTTCTTTTAGCTAATGGAATGATTATCAGAATATTGGAGATAACCTGTCCAACCTAATAGTGATTGTTACTAACTCACCCAATGGTTATAAACGTCTCCCAGAGCTACAGATGTTTTCCAAGCTGGCCTTCTTCACACTCTGGAGTTTTTAGGACTTACTGAGGACTGAATGTCGAGGGCAGTGTAAAATGGGAACAGTTTTGGGGACGGGATCCCTGAGAAATGCTGGTCAGAGCAGACCTGCCTCCTTTATAGTGAGCATCTAGGCACCTCACATCTTTTCTCTGAGATTACTATAATTACATTTCTATAGCTTAAGAATAATGTATGTGTGTGTGTTTTAAAATATATATGAAAATAAAACATATGTATCTCCAGTAGGGATCAAAGGCTAGGACTGTCAGTCAGTTATTCTATTATAATGTAAATGGATTTAATCAAATTGCTTTCCCCCTGATCAGCTACACTGAGGAAATGGGAATTTTGACCTGAGTAAAGATAGGAGAGGTAAGTAGTAGGGGATCATATTACATTTCAGAGGTTTGACAAAATTTGCAGTATTTCTAAAAGTGTGGGTGTTGAAAATGGAGATCTTTGGATAGCATAAAAGCTCTGGAAGAAGAGAAAAGAAAAACAAGAATGAGAATTTGGAAGAAAAGGTTGTGAGATATTAAAATAGATTCAACTTATGTAGACATTTTTTGCCCAAGAGAAATTCTAGATAGGAAAAGGTAGAAGAACCTTCTTTATTTCACTCCTCTTCCCCTTTCCCCCACCTTGCTTCTCCATGGTACTCTTCTCCTAGGACCCAGAAGTCAGACTGCAATGAATACTGTTCACGTGTAAGCTTTTCAGTATGCTAATTATATTCCCCTGTCTCCACATTCTGGTCAAGTTGAGATCAGGGTCAAGAAACCAGATGAAGATTAAAATGCTGTTAAAATATAGTTTCACTGTTATTTCTGGTAAAGCTGAATTGGAGAATTTAGTTTAGATCTGTGCTTACTCTTTTCCTTCTTAATTTACCTACCCAGAGGAAACTGTAGCACTTAAAAAGCTGTGGGTCAGGTCTCCCCTACAGGGAGGGAAAGTTCTTGATTAGGAAGTTGCCCTCCTAGGAGTTGGAATGGAAAGGAAAACTTTCCTTGAAGGCATCCAAGTGGGAGAGAGCCAGTGAGAGTTTGGGGGAGGGGCTTGTCTGGAATATTGACCTTTATCCCTGTCTCAGCCCTTAACAGTCACTTTCTCCAGGAATTGCTGATGGGGTAAAGAGAAAGAAAAGCGCCCCTTTAATCCCATGTTCTTCTACTTAGGGGAGTGAAAGTCCTGTTGTCTTTGTAGAGCGGGAAATACGGAGGTCCTCTTATCAGTTAACTGTGTCGTGTGTGTTTTGTAGGCTAGCCTAGGAACTTAATACTTTACAAAATAGGAACTGAGAATTTATTTTCCTTGGAAGTAGCTAAACCTCTGAACAGTTTTTAAGTGGCTGATCTTTTCATTGTGTGGTTAAATACATAGATTATTAAGTCTATATCATAACTTTTTTACTCCTCGAATATTTACAGACTGTCGAATATGTAATAGGCACTAGTCTAGGCCCTTGGGATTCAGCAGTGAAGACAAATGAGTCCTTGCTTTCATGGAGTTTGCAGCCTACAAAGACAACTAGTGCAGAACAGTTACAGTAGAGTATAGTAAGTGTTAGAAAGTTTGGGGTACTTTGGGACCACAGAGAAGGGAGACCTCATCTAGGAGGGTCGGGGAAGTGATGGTTAAGAGCTAAGGTCACAGGGACACCTGTGGCTCAGTTGGTTAAGCTTCTGCCTTTGCCTCAGGTCTGGTGAGCCTGATTCTCCCTCCACCTGCTGCTCCCCCTGCTTGTGCTCCCTCCCTCTCTCTGACAAATAAATAAAATCTTAAAAAAAAACAAAACAAAACCAACTAAGGTCACAAAGTAGAATAGGAGGTAGCCACGTAAAAGCAAGAGTTTTCAGGAAAAAAGAACATAATGCAAAGGTCAATAAGAGAGAGGGTGGTATACTAAAGTATTTTTCAAACTGCAGACGCCTAGGCACTCACGAGTAGACTGTCAGTTCAGTGGAGTGGGTTGTGACCTGCATTTTAAAAAAGAAATCACATAGAAGCACGTATGTCACACATAGTTACTAGATTGTGATATGTAAACTTTGAAAATCTGCAACAGGCGAAACAGAGAAAAAACCCTGTGTGACGACAGCCAGAGGTCTTGGGTGGGTGGGGATGATAATAAGGCAGGATTTAGTTAGGCTTATTAAAGAATTGGCATTTCTCTTAGAGGAAGTGAGAAGCCACTGAAAGTTTCAAGAAGGGCCTAAATAGATGAATATTTTCTAAAGATCCCTCTGAGTGCCCAGGCTTTCTCTGTTTGAATATAAAATACAAATTCTTTGGCTCCATGTTGCAGGTATCCCAAAGTTAGTTCTAATCTATTTTTTCTAAAGAATCCTTCCACTATTTTTGGTATTGGAACCTCCCATTTCATAAAGATTTATAGTCTGCCTCAGTGCCTTTGCACTGATGGAAAGGTCTGCAAGAGTCGATCTTGCTTCAGTTTTACTCATGTTGAACCGCTGGTATTTAGCTTAGTGCTTGGTACCCAGTAGGGACTAAGCAAATCTTTGTTGATAGAGTCTAAACAGTCTTAATTTTAAAACTGTTACATACTAGTAGAAATGACCTTGGCCATTTCTAATAATACTTGCTTTTGGAAAAAGGAAAAGGTTTCATTGGAAATTCTTCTTTTTTCCGTTGGAATCATGTTAGTGATAGAACCATACTGATTTACTTAAAAGGTAATTTAACAAAAAGCACTCTTATATTAAAACAGTAGCAGAGAGATGAAAAAGAACAACAGACTCTCTGATCTGGAGTTTTTCTTCCCAGGGAGTGCAGAGCAGTGACAGATTATTGACGAGAGGAGGCAACCCAGTGGTCATTTGTATTTTGTTTGGATAGGCATTTTTCTGAGCACTCACCAAAAGACAGTTTTATAAAGATGGCTAGGAGGAAAGAGAATAAATTAGATTAAAATGTATCAATCTTATGAGCTTAATGGAGAGGTAACAGAAAATAAATTTTGGTCTTAAAAGAAGTAAAAGCAGAACATCCATATACCCCAAAGAACTAACAAATAAGAATCTAATGATGTCAATTTGTTGCCAGAGAATGATTGTACTGTCACAGTACTGTGACTTCACAGAATTCGATTGTGAAACCCAACTGTGAAGGAAAAATTCTTTAAGTGTACGGTTTTGATAAGTGGCAAGAGAAGTTATGAAAAATTCATGAAAGGTAGATTTCAAGTTCTGATTCAGATTTCTCTTTAGTATACTTTTGAGATGTGAAAACTTGGCTAATTAGTTTTGTAAATTAGATTTTATGTAGCTTAAACATGAGTGCTGGAATCTAATTTTGCTAATATAGGATGGCTTTTTAAAGATACTTACTGCATTTTATATTTTTATGTTCTACAGAGTCCTATTTTAAACAGTGCATCGTAGAACCTCAATTGAAACTGCCAACTTGTCTAAATTTATGCTAAGGAAATAATTCTAAATATGGGAAATTATTATGCACAAAGATGTTCATTTTCATTACAGTGTAATTTAGCTAAGAAAATGTTCTGCTATAGGGAAATGATTCATTAAAATGTGTCAATGCACTTGAAGTTTAACCATTAAAAGTGCTATTTCTGAGCAATGGTCTCTTATTTATTACTTTTTAAATTAAAAAATAAAAAGTGCTCAATATGAGCAAAAATTCAAATAATACAAACATATGCAAGATTTAAAAAGGGAGAAAAGGGTATTTCAAGTCCTTCCTTACTGTACACCCCACCCCCAACATAGGCCAACCTGGTTCTTAGAAGTAAATACTCTGAGCACTTTGGTATCTGTCCTTCCAAACTTTTCTCTAACCCAGTAGTTTTTGAATTTTGCTCCCAGGAGGGGGCTCCTGGTTCTTCTCAAGTTGGGTAGCTGAAGACCAAGTGGGTGGGAACCAGGTTGCGAAACCCTATACCGCTTCGTTTGTTCCAATTTTATATATAGGGATTTCACATAGGGTTTAATTTAAAAAAATAATAGCTCTGCATTAAAACTAAGTGTTTAAGAACTATGGGCCTAATTTAGAAAATGAAGTCCTAAGTCCCCTAGGAGATTCCAGATCAGGAATTCCAGAATTTACCCAGTCTACCATTTTGCTGCACGGTGATGGGAATGTTCCATACAGACCTGTCTGTTTATTTCTCCAGTACTCTTCTCGCTGCTAACCAGTCACCTTGTCCTCCCCCCACCACCCCTGCCTTTTTCTCCCCCATCTCTCTAAATCTTAGTTGTCCTTTAAGGTTCTGCTCACCATTTGTTTTGTTCATTCCTTCTTTCAACATATTTTTAGTGAACACCCACATTTTTACTAATACTGAATGGGAAATATGTAGAATTTTGTATCAAAACCTCATAAACTAGTAAAGGATGACCTTCATGTAGGTAAAGGCAATAATGTTTTTAGCAAAGTAAGGGCATTGAGGGGTGGGCAGGTACTAAAAAAAGAAGTGGTCTCTTCCTTCTGCAGTTTTATGGGGCCCTTATTTAAAAAAGGCACTTTATGATACAGCTACATTTCTGGGTGATCAGTAAATACTTGCTCATTTATTAGTTGAGTAATTAAAGAAAATGCAGAGTTCACCTGTGAATTCAGGATCAACTTTAAGAAGGAGTGATTTTCATTCTTGAGCAATCAGCTGTGTTAAAGAACTTGAATCCAGTTTGCTGGATTAATATCTCTTTTTAAAATGGTAGATGAAAATGAAAAAATACATCAGAGATGATATGTAAACCTAATAATGGTATTACAGCTACTTCCTATTCCAGCTTTCATTTTCTTTTTTTTTTTTTTCTTTTAAAACACTGGTTTTCTAAAGAACTGTCTTGTCTGGGATATGTAAGTACTGTGTAGTGTATGTACGTAGTGGTCAGTATATGTACGCAACACTTTATAGCTTGCTGGCAGTTTAATTAATTAAATTAAAAGTAGGATGGGATAGAGGCACCTGGATGATGCAGTCAGTTAAGTGTCTAGCTCTTGGTTTCAGTTCAGGTCATAATCTCAGGGTTGTGAGACCAAAACCTGCTTTGGGCTCTGTGCTGAACAAAAGTCTGCAAAAAAGTTTCTCTCTCCCTCTTCCCATCCCCGCCTTGCTGTCTCTCTCTCAAATAAATAAATAAATCTTTTTTTAAAAAAAGGCTGTGATAAATTATATAAAAGGTAACTATTAAACCTCAGTTGATTTTTAAAAGACAATTGGAACAGAACAGTGGACCTGCAAATTACAAGCCGGGGGTTCAATACAGCGATATATAATATTTTTGTGATCATATGGCATTGTATATTCCTTAATAAGGGGAAAAAGGGATGGAAAATTAGGTTTTGAACATTTTATAAAAGTATAGAAAGAATGATGACTAATGATGCTGATAATTAACATTTTTGAGGGCTTAATACACTGATCTACATACTTTACGTGTATTAAGTCACTTATCTTCAGAAAAACCCAGTGAGGGAGGGTTTTTTTTTCATGAGGAAACTGAGGTATAGAGGCATAGCTCCCACAGCTAATGAAAGTCAGAATTTAAGCCAAAGCAGTTTGACTTTGGAGCCCAAACTCTTAACTACTGTCAGTATCATTAGTGTGTTGATACTTATTGAATTGAACATTGGATTTTTTTAAAGAAAATCATCTCTCTCAATTGAAGTGTGGAGATTTGCTGTATAAGTCGCTTGGAATTTCCCTCTAAAATTACTCAATGCAAGTCCTGTTGTTGATTAATTCATTTAATGAAAGGATAGCAAATAGCTCAGGAAGCTTTGTACAGTTTCAAATATAGCATAAAGCATTTGCCAGTGATTTCGCATCACATACTTGGCTGAAATCTGTATACTCGGGTATGGGAGTCTGTGCTAGATTTTATAATCTGAATTTAAAATCATGTTACTCTTGAATCATTAAGTTCTCTACCTGAAACTAATACTGCACTGTATTAGTGTAATTGCACTCACTGAAATTTAAATAACAACTAGGAAAGAAAATTAAATCATACTACTCTTTAGGACATAACCTACCCCTTTCTCAATCCTGTATAGGCAATCTAAGCATGCGTTTCAGCATTAGCAAAGAAGCACCAAAAGAGAAAAACATTAATGTTCTGTAATTTTTAAAGAAAAAATGAGGTGGCTTTTCTGGGAAAAATCATACCTTTTTGTGACTCTTAATGCGTTTGGAGTTATTATCATTTTGAACTATATATGGTGGATTGTTGGGGAGACACACCATAGACTCGGTGGTAATCTGGCCTTGCTTTGGAGCGTCATGGGACAGATGCAGTAACTTATTCACAATTATCTAGCAAATATAAATGAAATGGCTATAAAAAATGGAAAAATGAATACAGAATGTCAGTTATCTGGCAGTGTTTAGGATGTGTTCATTAAATGAAGACCTTTTAGTTGCGATGGTCATACTGGGGAATGAGTGGAGAGGGAGAGGTAGCAAAGAAAGTGGCAATTTTGGAACTCCTAGGAGTTTTAGAAGGAGGAAATTGCAATAACCATCAAAAGTAACTTTGTAGATATTATTGATAAGGCAATTTGGGGGATGTTTTATGAAATGCAAAAAGCAAGATATAAAATAATATGTACAATATGAGCCTATTTTTGTATTATACATATATGGAGAAAAAGTATCGTAAAAAAAGAGTTACATATACCAATATGTCATCAGTGATTATCTCTGAATAATGGGTTTCCAGAATAAACAATTTTTATGTATCCTTGTTTTTTTTTCTTTTTTCATGAAGACCTATTGCTTCTGTGAGAAAAAGCAAAGTAATTAAAAAAAAAAGAAAAGAAAACCTCTGTGCTAGTGGATATCAGAAGCACAATTTCAAATGAGCTGGGAAAGAAGGAATGGTAGGACATATTTGAGCAAAGACCATCATGACAATGCAGTTGGTTTTTAGGTGGCTTTGAGGGTAGTTAGCTTGAACTTGAAGTTGAACTTAGAGCTTTTCCCCTCCCATTTTTTTAAAAAAACTGATATTTGAATAAAAAGGTGCACAGCCCCGGCCAAAGGGTAGAGGAGAGACTTGATTGCAGGGAGTAAAGATATGGAGGCCATTGTTTCAGTTCACTGCCAAGATAATTGAGTAACATAACACTGTGTACTTGCCATTTACCTAATCTGCGTAGTCCCTTTTACTGACTCCCTGCACTTGAACTCCACAGCACTCTGGGAGGACTCTTAAGGGAAAGTGCAGTTTGGGAAGGTAGAAGATCAGCGTCATCTCCCTGGGTGGTGCCCTTGTGAGGGTGTCCTACCTAGGGAAGGTGATGTGAGGCTCCCACCTGAGGAACGCCGCAGGGAGGGTGCTGGCCTGTTTCCTAACTCTGGAAGGTAGTGTAATTTAGTGTGGCCTGTGCATGAGTGTGCTGCTTCACCTGTGAGATAGGGGAGAGTATGGGGAGGTAGACAGATAGATGTGCTTTGAATACATAGTTGAAATGAGATACCGTGAAAGTTACGGGACACTCCAGGTCTTAAAATGTAGAAGAAAAATGCCAACTTTACATGGGGAAAACCACGTTTTCCTTTCATTTTTCTTAAAAACAAGTTTTCTTTTTCTTTTAAATGTTGGCGTGTTAGCTTCCTTTCTTCCTTTCTCTGTTCTTAAAAATAGGATTTTCTTTTTCTTTTAAACTTTGGCACTTTGGCATCCCTTCTGCGCCTTAAAATTCTGGAAGCTTTCATTTTCAGTTTTCAGTTTAATTATACAGAGAGCTAAGTGTATATTTATGTTGGTCCAGAAGTGGGTTTGCATTTTTAGAATTGAATTCTCTCTAAGAATATAAGCATGTGTTATAGGGGAAAGTATGAAAGTATACTTTTGTATGAATTCTGAATAATAATTTTTACTCATTTGAAATGCGGATGAACTTATAACTTACTTTCTCAATTTAAGTATTTCAGATTCAGAAGAGCCAGAGAAAACTGGATCGGAAATGTATTTATGTTTTATTCTTATGTACACTGTTTTACATAGAAGTGTTGAATCAGTTTATAAAAAGCAACACCTACAAGAAATGTTGGTTTAAAAAAAAAGAATTACGAAACTGGGACCAGAGAAAATAAAACTAGGAGTTTAACATTAAGATGAATAAATTGATCATAGATTTGAATTTCTGATGTACCTGTAAGTTTCCTCACTGCTGAAGTAAAAAAAAAATAAACGTGGCTCAATATTTATTAAAGAAAAGTAAACATACCAGTTTTCAGTAGCAAGGCTATCTGCGAATTGTGCTTTAGTTTGATTCATTAGCTTGTTTTGGCGTGGCCTTCTAAATAAAGTCTCATATGACCTTATACATGAATGACTGATGAGAAGGGGATGTTCTCAGCAGTAGTTCTCAGGAAATTAATGAATGTCGATTGCTCGTCAGTTAAAGGAGAGAGTCATTAAGTGGCAGTTTTTTAATAAGATACATGTAAGAAATGTTTAACATAGAGTAAGAGAAATATACTCCGTTTTATTATTGAAAAGCAGTTTCTCAACTTCAAAACAGGGTTCTCTGAACTCCTCACTATCCAACTATTCCTGAAGTGTTTTCAAATCATAGCTCTGGCGGATATTTCTGGTAATAGCTGGCTTCCTGTGTTATAGAAAGAATTTGTAAATGCTGTGAATTTATCAGAATGTCTAGTTAAATGATTGAATCCCCCCTCCCATTTTTTAGTTGGTCGGTTTGATAGGGACTAGATACAATCTAACCGATGGCACTTGGTAGGATAAATTGTACTTTGTTTATGCAGTACCCTTAGTTCTTTGGACACACACGTATTTATTCTGTCAACATTTTCTCAGTAAGTAGAAATGGTTTAACTGCAGATTGTGTTTTAGTTGATTCAGTAGCTTGTTTTGGCATGTCCTTCTAAAGCATTCTTCCAAAAAATAAATTAACTAACTAGTGACATTGAGGTTGTGATTCTGAAAACAAAGTCAGTTGCTCTGAGTCTGGTTTTCTTTGAAAAACTGTTTGAGATGTGTGGAGGATTTATTATACAGAAGATTTATTATACCCACTGATTATTTCTCTGGGTGTAAAACAAATTCTTTACAGATGTTTGGTATATAGGCATATAGAATTAATAAATTTTATGGTATTACTTTTTTCTCTCAGTGGACAGTCTTGGAAGTGAGTGAGTGTTTTATGCAGTCAGCTAGTTTTTGGATATCAGTAGCTGAATCATGTCCATGACTGCTCAAGCTTTTGTGTTTGTTAGGGAATTATCAGGACCACCAATTTTACGGCAATTCAGTGCTACTAAAATGGCAGTTAATTGTCCTTTTGCTTCTCCCAGTTTTTCCTAACTTGCCAAGAAAGTTTGATATCACTCCCTCCTACCTAAATGGAACTTTTGTGAGTGCTTACATTCAGTTTAAGTCAAAGAACTCAAGATTTTTAAAAGAAGCTAATTATGTATTTTAGCCAAAAAAAGGGGGGGGGAAGCAGGAGATATTTTCACGGTACTTTAGAGGTGAGCCTTTTAACCAGGGAGGACAGTATTTGTGAAGAAATGTGTCTTAAATTTCAGTTTATAAGTACTTAAAAAAAAAAGATTTTATTTATTTATTTATTAGAGAGAGAGTGAAAGACTGTGTGTGTGTGGGTTTGAGGGGAAGGACAGAGGGAGAAGGAGAGAGAATCCTAAGCCTACGGGGCTCCCAGCACAGAGCCGGACATGGGATTTGATCCCAGAACCCTGAGATCATGACCTGAGCCAAAAGCAAGAGTTGGGTGCGTAACCAACTGAAACACCAGACACCTCTCAGTTTCTAAGCACTTTTATTTATTTTTATTTTTTTAAAGATTTTTATTTATTTATTTGACACACAGAAAGTGAGAGATCACAAGTAGGCAGAGAGGCAAACAGAGAGAGAGGGAAGCAGTTTCCCTGCTGAGCAGAGAGCCCGATGCGGGGCTCGATCCCAAGACCCTGAGATCATGACCTGAGCTGAAGGCAGAGGCTTTAACCCACTGAGCCACCCAGGCAGCCCTTCTAAGCACTTTTAAGGGAGCTGAACAATGATAAAAATTTATAAGATACATAAATTACTATAACTCAGCTGTTGTTTGGACCAATTTGAGACTTACACTTAATAAACTCTGTGGGATAGTTATTGAATGGGTTCACCTGCATTCCTTAGAATTGTTACCGTGGGCAGTTCCTATTCCTTGTTTAGCTGCAGGACATTAGCAGAAGACATTTGTATACTTTTTTTCTAGTTATCTATTCTTAACTGGATACAATGAATTATATACCTCTGCCAAGCAGCGATAGTGCATTTGGAATTCTTGAGATTTCTTTTACATCACCATACTGATTTCTCTTGAGGGCCAGGTGGTCTATTAAAATACCACAGGTAATGCAACCTGTCCTTTCTGTCATGGGGGAATGGGCATTAGACAACCAAATGGATACCTTTCATTTTTAAAAATGTTTATCTTTTTTAAACTGTTAAGTGATAGGAAAATTGCTAACTATACTTTTGACATTTGACTATTCTTTCCTTTCTGTACCCTTAGTCTTACACTAATTTGGGTAGATTTCTTTGAGGTTGGATACTTTTATCATTGCCTGTTGAATGAGATGAAAGTCCCTGGGTGTTAGGAACATTTGGGTAGAAAGTAGAGAATTGGAAAAGTTGAATAAAGGAAATTGTATTGAATAAAGGAAGCAGAGAAGAGAGGATAATTTACCTGGTTTGGGTAATCTAGTAGAAGGCACTGAGTCTGTGTGAAACATTAGGAACCCCAAATAAGCAATGGAAGTAATCCATTTCAGTGGATGAAAATGATGAAATCAAAGGGCTAAAAATGGGAAATTATTTTAGTAATAGATGTAGGGCTAGCTTGAATGGAGAAGAAAGTTTTTCAGTATGAACTCAGTAGTTGAGCTGTCAAGGTCTCTGATATCCATAAATGGGATTAGAGTGTCCTCTGGATTCTGATGAGCACCCAAGGGAGGCAGGTTTGGCATGAGGTCACAGCAGAATGACAGAGAGTGGTGTCGGGGTGAACACAGGACAACCAGAGGGATATGTTTAGGAGCTGTGTGGAATATGTGCTGATTTGATGGTAAATTCTTTGGGAAAAGGGAATTGTAGATAAGAAATGGAGAAGCTCAAACCACAAGTGACTCTTAATCTCACAAAACAAACTGAAGGTTGATGGGGGGAGGGGGACTGGGGGGTGGGGTTATGGACATTGGGGAGAGTATGTGCTATGGTGAGTGCTGTGAAGTGTGTAAACCTGGCGATTCACAGACCTGTACCCCTGGGGATAAAAATATATTATATGTTTATAAAAAAAAAAAAAGAAATGGAGAAGCTGAGGTTCAGGTAATGAAACTGATACTTAAAAGGCTATTAAACATCATTTTTGCTTAAATGGAAGGAGTTAATCATTGATAGAGGTTGGTGAACATTTAAGTTTACACAGATTTAGAGCTTAAAATAAAAATAGTTAAAGAAAACTGAACAGCCATAAAGTCAACCTGCTGTTTGGGTCCTGCACAAAGCAACTTAAATAATTTGACATAATCCTTCTTTATGAACCGATTCTACGATTAGACAGTTAAGTATTTAATTGAGTATTCAAAAGAATGAACAAATTTTTTTAAAGATTTTATTCATTTATTTGAGAGAGTGAGAGAATGAGACGGGAGGAGGTCAGAGCAGATTCCCCATGGAGCTGGGAGCCCGATGTGGGACTCGATCCCGGGACTCTGGGATCATGACCTGAGCCGAAGGCAGGTCATGAGCCACCCAGGTGGCCCCTGAACAAATATTTTTTGTGAAACAAGGAAACAGTTTATATATCAGCTGAGCTCTGGTTTTGTTTGCCATAACCTTCCTGAAAGCTAATTTAACTGACCACCTAATACATCCTGTTTGGTTACTACCCGCTTTTGAATAACAAAACACAGAAGAGATATACTCAAAGAAAAAATGAAAGGAGCAGAGTGCACACAATTTATACAAATATATACAGTTTATGTAAATATATTTATACAAATAGAAAATACCCACCTGATGGACAGATTTTGGGATTTTTTATTAAATGTTATAATACTGGTAACAGGAACTCAAAACATTTTTGTTATGGGAATATAACAAAGTATTAAGCTCTCATTTAATGCCTTTCTTAGTAAGGAGGCATGACAGGCCTGCCTCACAGCTCTGCCAGATTTTTCAAGTCTATCATTTAACCTTTGCAATGCAACAGGATGCTTCCTCCAGCACAAGGAGCAGATTTTCTCCGAGATAATGGTTTAGTAAATCAACACACATATAATACTCTGGTTTTTCCCAATTTTTAAAAACAAGCAATTTGAACATTAATGTTTTTCATTTTTGTAACTGAAGTTTAGTTCATAAGGGGTGTCTGGTATTTCTATTCCTTTAAATCAGTCGGTCCCTGATGTGTCTCTGTAGACGAGGGCTGTCCCATGACAAAACTGTGATGGGGATCATGGAGTGAATTCTTTATAAATCTCAGTGTATTCAGTGGAAAGGCTGTCTTTTAGTCCGAGATTTTGCCCCTTCTGCGTTCTTTTATTTCATTTTTTAAGTTTTAATTTATTCATTCATTTTAAGTAATTTCTTCCTCAAATGTGGTGCTCGAACTCACAACCCCAAGAACAAGAGTCGCATGCTCTTCCAACCCAGCCAGCCAGGCGCCCCTCTCCTTCTACATTCTTGGTGTTAAAATGTACACTTATTTTTAGAAAAAGATCATTTAAAAAATTCTAGATTTGGGGGGCACCTGGGTGGCTCAATGGGTTAAGCCTCTGCCTTCAGCTTGGTTCATGATCCCGGGGTCCTGGGATCGAGCCCCACTTCGGGCTCTCTGCTCAGCGGGGAGCCTGCCTCCTCCTCTCTCTCTGCCTGCCTCTCTGCCTACTTGTGATCTCTCTTTGTCAAATAAAAAAAATCTTTTAAAAAAATTTTAGATTTTGTATATATATTTAATTTTTCCGGTTTTATTGAGATATAATTGACATACGTCACTGTGTGAGTTTCAGGTTTACAGCATAAAGGTTTGACTTATGAATATTGTGAAATAATTACCACAGTAAGTTTAGTTAACATGTAACATGCCATATAGGTAGACTAAAAAGAAATGAGGCGGGGGGAAAAGCCCTTTTTCTCCTTGTGGGGGAAACTGTTAAGATTTACTTTCTCAGCAAATTTAAATATCCTACAGCAGTGGTAACAATAGTCATGGTGTTGCAGATTATGTCCCTAGTACTTGTGCATCTTATAATAGGAAGTCTGTACTCTTTGCCCTCTTTCCTCAAATTCCCCCATCTGTTTCTCCCCCCCCCAACCAATCTCTGGTAACCACAAGTCTGATCTTTTTGTGTGTGAGTTTGGGTTTTTTTTTTTCTTTCTTGTCTTTTCTTTCTCTCTCTCTCTCTCTCTCTCTTTTTCAAGATTGTACATATAAATTAGATCACACGGTATGTCTGTTTCCCTTTTTGACTTATTTCACTTCATTTCATATGCCCTCAGGGCCCATCCGTATTATCGCAAATGTCAGGATTTCCTTGATGTTGTTGTTGTCGTTTTTAATGGCCGAATAATCTATTAGGTGTTTATGTAATATATACATCACAACTTCTTTGTCCACTTGCCTGTCAGTGGACACTTAGGTTGTTTCCATATTTTGGCTCTTGTAAATAATGGTGCTCTGGACACAGGATATCTATCTTTTCAAGTTAGTGTCTTTGTTTCCTTTGGATATGTTCCCAGAAGTGGAATGGCTAGGTCATATGGTAGTTCTGTTTTTTCATTTTTTGAGGTTCCTCCATGTTGTTTTCCATAATGGCTGTACCAATTTACGGCCCTGTCAGCAGTGCATAAAGTTCCCTTTTCTTCACATTCTAGTCAGCATTTGTTTTCTTATCTTCTTGTTGATGGCCGTTCTAATCATGAGGTGGGAATGATTCTTTTTCAATATTTTTATTTATTTATTTGAGAGAGAGCAGGATCATGTGGGGGGGGCAGGGAGGGGGTCAGGGAGAGGGGTAGGGGGAGAGAGAGAATCTCAAGTGGACTCCATGCTGAGCACCAAGCCCCACATGGTGTTCATTCTCACTATGCTCAGATCATGACTGACCCGAAACCAAGAGTAGGCTCTAAACCAACTGATCCGCCCCAGGTGCCCCTTGGGAAGGTTGTTTTTAACTTGGTAAAATTCGAGGGGAAGTTCGGTTAATAAGATCTAAATGTTTGCAAACCACTGTTTTAAAACTCTAACCGTATTTGGAACCCATAAGTGCTCTGTATCAGAGATTCACCTAAACTAAAGTAGGCAGGAATCTGTAGGCCAGAGTCCTTTTCTAAATATATATACTATTAGGATGCTTTTGTTAGATCATGCTGTGGTAATCATTCCGAATTCTTGGCGGCTTTCAACTACAAGCCTTTCTTTCTTTCTCACATTACATGTTGCCTGTGAGTTACCGTGGATTGGCTGCCGTAGCTGGGACTCTGCACGTATCTTTGTCCCAGGATCCAGTCTGAAGAAGCAGCACTAACCTAGGATGTGCCAGTCTCATGACGGAGGGAAAAGGAGACAGAGCTGAACTCTTTCTGCTTGTAGGTGTTGCCACTGCTCTCATTCCATTGGCCAATGCAAGTCACGTGGCCAAATCTGATGTCAGTGGAGATGAGGAAGTGTAACCCTCTCACGTACCTTCAAGTAAGGTGGCGGCAGGTGGAGATAATTCTCTTAATGGAGGGTGGCAATAATGGGAGTAAGATAAAATCTACAGTATCACGCATACTGAAACACTCATGTAGTGTATATATGAATAAAGGAGAGTAATTAACAGGTATTCAGTCAAGCTGAAAAAATGGCAACCAATACCTTTGAAGCCCCCTGTCTGCTTTTATACCACTTAGCCAAATTCTCTTGAAATTTGTGTCTGTCATGACTTTCATGTATTCCAGTGTTTGAATATCCCACAATTTAGGTTTTGGGTCTTGAGTTAATTCCATTTTTTTGCTAGTATGAAAATGCTGCTGAGGACATTTTTTTTGTGTGTCTCCTGGTGTACCATGCAAGAGTCTCTTCAGGGCATGAACTTAGGGTGGAATTGCTGGCATGTGGGGCATATGCATCTTTAATTTTAGTAGATAATGCCCATTGTTTTCCAAAACAGTATAATAACGTTTACTGTCCCACTAGTAGTGTTTAATGTATTACCAGTGCTCATGTCCTTGTTCACATTTGAAAGTCTGACAACATCTCCTTTTTGGTATAGGGAATATAAATCAGATTTTTTTTTTTAAGATTTTATTTATTTATTTGAGAGAGAGAGAGCATGAGCTGGAGAGAGGGTTAGAGGGAGAAGCAGACTCCCTGTGGAGCTGGGAGCCCTATGCAGGACTGGATCCCAGGACTCCAGGATCATGACCTGAGCCAAAGGCAGTTGCTTAACCAACTGAGCCACCCAGGCACCCTATAAATCAGATTCTTTTTTTTTTTTTTTTTGAATGTACAGGGAGGTGCTCCTCCGACTTTCATGTGTACACAAATCACTTGGGGATGTATTAACATGGTAGGGTTTTTTTAATTTATTTTTATTTTTTTATTTGACAGAGAGAGATCACAAGTAGGCAGAGAGGCAGGCAGAGAGAGTGAGAGGGAAGCAGGCTCCTTGCTGAGCAGAGAGCCCGATGCGGGACTTGATCCCAGGACCCTGAGATCATGACCCGAGCCGAAAGCAGCGGCTTAACCCACTGAGCCACCCAGGCGCCCCTGACATGGTAGGTTTTGATTCATAGATTGGAGTAGGGCTTGGAGCTGAAATCCTACATTTCTAACAGGCTCCTGGGTGATGCCGATGCTGCTGGACCACAAACCGTACTCTGAGCAACAAGGATCCAAGGCGCTAAAATGAAGTTGCCCCTGTGTTGGCTGTGCATAGCACCTAAAGAGTCTTTGGAACACAGCTGCTAAGTAATAGTATTTGATACAGCCACTCAGTCGAGGGTTTTTGAATCATGCCTCATATTTGCAACTTCTGTTTTGTGCAAATATTGGCCATTAGTGAGTAGAGTAGCAGATTCTTTGTTTTTAGAGATTTGCTTCTTTGTAACTGACATGCAGAAGTTCTAAAGACTCTGTTTCTTCACAACTAGGTTAGATTAATATAACCTACTAAGTAGCTGAGGAGTGACCCACAAGTATCTCCACTGACATTCTTTAAGTATCTTAAAGCGAGGGAAGACTTTGCCAAATTCTGTTTAGTTATTTTTAAAATTATTGCCTGTTTTTAGTCATACATGGGTAAATCGTATAGAGCAACAGATTTTTATTTGGTGGTATATATGTACATTACTCATCTTACATCCATCACAAAGTATTTTGATTATAATCCATTATTCAGTGAGTTCCCAAGTGCTTTCTTTAAAAGAAGAAAGTTTAAGGAGTCTTTAGGGGAGGTAATGGAACTTGTCGGTAAGCAAGCATTAGGCTAATTGATGATCACTCAGTAACTGGATGAAGTGAAGGATAAAATAAAAATAAACACGTATCTCAGTGCAAAATAGTGATATGTAGTCTAGGGCATGCACCTGTAACAAGATAATCCCTACTAATTCCAAATTGCATTATTTTTAAAAAAAGCTGTTAGGATAGAAACACCACTCAGACTAGCTTTCTCATTGTAGAGTTATTGGTCCAAATAATTGGGAACAATAGGGCCGGAAGGAGCGTTACATAAATGAAATAGAGGTTCTAATTGTTACGAGACTCATCTCCTGGCTTTGATTCTCTCTTTCTGTGGATCCTCTTTTAATGTGGATGGGTTTCACTTCAAGTGGTAGTGATGGTGGTGGTGGTGGTGGTAGAGGGGACTTTTTGAGCTGGAAAATAAAATGGTAGCTTCAGGATGATGTCACTTCGAAGAGAAGTGAGAAAACTCTTCCAGAGGCCTTCCACTCTAAAGTAACCTTGTAACTTACTCACTCTTCATTAAATCAGCTGTTTCCTTTATAGCCCTTATCACAGATTCCACAAATTATCTCATTTGTTCGCTCACCTGGTGGTTTATCCTCCCCACTACAAGTTAAAATCCATTAGAAGCAGGAATGGTGACTTTTGTTAATTTGGTGTAACTCCAGCATCTCGTGGTCACTCGGGAAATAGTAAGAAAACAGATATATGAAAAGGGGGAGGACTTAGGTCCTGCTTGGGCCACTTGTCATTGTGTGGTCTGGTGGGTAGGATACTGCCTCCCAGAAAAAGGCAGCCCCATGAATGGAGCCTTGGGCTGGATTTCAACCCTCCTTCATGGTCTCTTTGCACAGAGACCCTGGTTGAGTATCCATCTTCCATTTCTGAATTGTTTATGCTGACGTGAGGATACTAGGAGCGGAAGTATGAGCTGGACGTATCTTTGCATCTGGATCCTGCTTGGCCAACTCTGTATTGACTATGTGCCTAGCCATGCCCTATAAATATTCTAACAGCGATGACTTGTCTTGGGAAATTCATCTTTTTTATCCCCCTTCCCTCCCCTTCATTTTTCTATCTAGTGTTAGTTGATCATGTTTCCCCAGTTCTCTGCATTTCCGTTTTGATCAACTGTATAATTCTACTTCAAAAGGAGGAAGAAACTGCCTGTATCCATCACAGGCCCTTCGGTAGTATAGACTTGTCTTAAAGTTCAATCCCTTTGAGGTTTGTTTTATATTTCATTTAATTGAAGATCTCCTTGAGGCAGTGAAATGCTTGCCCTTTAAAAAGACACAAATGGGGAGGGGAGGCTGAGTGGCTCCATCCGTTAAGCATCTACCTTTGGCTCAGGTCATGGGGTCCCAGAGTCCTGGGATCAAGCCCCACAGCTGGCTCCCTGCTTGGCAGAGAGCCTGCTTCTCCTTCTCCTCCCTGCTTGTGTTCTCTCTCACTACCTCTGTCTCTGTCTCTCTCAAATAGATTTAAAAAAAAAAAAAACCTAAACTTTAAAAAAAAGACACAATGTGTTGAAGAACAGAACCCTCTCAATCTAGTCATCTAAGCATTCTGGGAATCTTATTAGTTCCAGAAGTACAGCTGAGCCTCTCCACCCATGGGAGGTTCTCAGGCAGCTGTTCTGGTCATCTCTCTCTTCCTGGGACTACTTGGTTTCTCCTCGGCTTTACTCTGGACATTGGTTCCATTCATCTGATTTTCTTCAGACACCACCTTTTTCTATATACCGATCAACCTGCAAGTGGTGGAAAATGGCAGCTAGTACTTGATCTACTCATTGGATTCTCAGGGCAAGTTTACAAGAAGTCTGCACCATAATTGCTTGGGAAATTTAAAAAGAAAGATGCACAGATATTCCAAGTTCGTAGGCCTGGGGTTCTAGAATCTATTTTAAGATACTTCCCAGTAGGAATTCCAAGACTTCTCCACAATCACAAGAGGGAAGGAAGGAAATCGAGTAAATGATGAAGTGGATGAGACAGGCCTTATTAGCACCTGCGATAGCTCTGTTTGCCCTTCCTTGGTATCTTTTGTTTACCATTCCTTGCTGTTGATCTTCCTCTCCAAGGAGTGGGGATGGACAGTCTAAGGAATTGGCAATAAACATTGAAGGATATAATAATTTTCATTAAAAGCAGCAATACTGACAGCAGTTAATTCTTAGTCTTGCTGGGTGGGTGGGCAGTGCAGTTGGGCGGTGGGATCATGTACCCATTATCAAATAAGTGCCAATTTCGTGATCTCGAATGCTCTTGGATGTACAAGGCAGGCCTGGGTGTCCCTGACCTGAGGTCTTTAGACCTACTGCGGTAGACATCTTTGAAAGCCTCTGTGTCTATGGCAGCACTGTCCAGATATTCGGGCTCTCTACCTGGGCGCGTGGTGTATGACCTCCAGCCTCAGTGTCCATTGCTGTCCAACTAGCTACAGTGTGTGTCTGTGTCTCTTAGAATGTGGTCACTGGCCAGCCACTCAGGGGCATACTCTGGGATTAAAGGTCAGAGCAGACTTTGAGAAGAGCATTAAGTAGTGAGTGCATCATAAGCTTTCTTTTGGTTGGCTTGAAAAGTAGAGCATTTAGTGAGTATCTGTAATCTCTTTTCATTTTGGTTATTTGGTAGATAACAGAGATTGTATTCCTTAATCAATTATAATGAATTGTGCAAATATGACTCCAACCTACTTTTATATGTGAAATAAATGCCCTGACGAGTATTCAGAATATTTACCGAGTATTTTTATGGCAAATCCTATCATTGTCTCATATTTTAATAAAAATAACATTTTGATAAAATACATATTATATTAAGTTGTAAATAAAGTAGCTGTTTAATATTTAAAATATAATGCCATATACTTCACCTCTTATTATGTACTGACATATGTGAAGAGTTGTAACAATTTGATTCTGAGACCTCTGTACAGTAATAGAAGCCATCAGTTAAAATATTTGAGCGCGAGAGAGAATGTGTGCATGCGTGTGCATGCTTCTGACTGGGTGGGGGGCAGAGGGCAAGAAGCTTCAAGCCAGCTCCCTGCTGAGCGTGGAGTCCCTACAAGGGCTTGATCTTTCCACCCATGAAATCATGACCTGAGCCTAAACCACAAAGTCAGTCATTTAACCACTGAGCCACCCAGGTGCCCCAGAAGCCATCACTTTATTTAATAAATTTGTCCACTGTAAAACTTTAGTGACTTGATGGTTTTACATAGGTATCAATTAGGTAAAGTGTGCAACAATGAAAGACACTTTAAATAAAGATTGAGCACAATTTCTCTGTATTATGTTTCTGTTTACAGAATAGGTGTGTGGCTCAAAACAGTTATGTGTTTAAGCCCACAAAGTATAGTGTCATCACCTTAGGGTTGGTTTAAGAACATGTGTGTTTTATATGAGAATCTTAAGTATCAAGATCGTTAATCTGATTTTTAAAAATTATTTTATTTTCTTCTTTTCAGATCCAGTCCCTCTGTGGAACTTCTAAACACCTTTTATTAGTAGAAACATTATTTCCTACAAAATGAAGTCAACATCTTAATTTAAACCAGCATTTGTGTGGTTCTGATTTACCTACCATGGTTCATGAAGCTTGAGATCTTAGGAGTACAGGGTCTTTTGCGATGACAATATGACTAATAGCAAAGGAAGATCTATTACTAATAACACAAGTAGTGGTCCAAGTAGTGGAGGAGGTTTAGTAGACTGGACTTTACGCTTAAATACAATTCAGTCTGATAAGTTTTTAAACTTGTTGTTGACTATGGTTCCAGTAATTTATCAGAAAAACCAGGAAGATAGGCACAAGAAAGCAAATGGCGTTTGGCAAGATGGATTATCAACAGCAGCACAGACTTTTAGCAATCGATCTGAGCAGCACATGGAGTTTCACAGTTTCTCAGAGCAGCCTTTTCATGGCAATAGTGGGCACACACCCGCAAGCTGTAGCCCCAAGTATGATGACTATGCCGACTACAATTACTGTGATGGAAGGGGCACTGCAGAAGCTGCTTCCTTGTTGCAGAATGAAGACGCATCTAGTGATGGGGATGAAGACGCCATTGTGGAGGCAAACCAGAAATCACCCAAGGAATCCAGCGGTGTCATGGCGCTGCAAATACTGGTACCATTTCTGCTAGCTGGTTTTGGAACAGTGTCAGCCGGCATGGTTTTGGATATAGTGCAGGTGGGTTTGTCTCTTTGTTTATCTTCACTGCTTTTGTTGCGGGCAGCGTTTTGCATAGGTTACTAATCTCAGACATTTACTTTAGATGGAATTTATCCCTCAGTGAAATGAAGGGATGCTGCCCGGAGCAGAGAATCTGCTGTTTATAGGTGTTTTTTTGTTTGTTTCCCTTTAGAGGTTCTAAGAGAATGGTCTCATTCTGACTGTCAGGTGACTCTACATAAAGGATTACAATGATAAAGTAATCCCCAAATGGGTACAGTGCAAAACCCAATAAATGTTACATTTAAATACTTCTTTATTTTTAAAATGAAAACACGTTAAAATGAATTCAGACAGTGCAGAGTATTAAATAAAAGATAAAAAAAAAAAATCTTTCCTCGTTCTCCTCTTCACACCAAAGTCTCTCCCCCTCCAGAGGTTATCATCGTTAAGAGTTTGTTGTGTTTACTTGCAGACATTTTTCTCTGCCTACATATATACCTATGTGCAGGGTTTCTTTTTCAGAAAAAAATGAAATGCTGTATATATTTTTCTGTACCTTATTTTCATTGCTTAATAATATACCTAGACATCTTTCCAAATCAATAGCAAGGATGTTCTGTGTTATAAAATGAGAACTTCATATTCCATTGTGTGGACATACTAAAATTTACTTATTCACTCTCCCATGCTAAGGCTGTAATGAATACCCTTGTAAATGTATCGTTATGCACTTACACTAATATTTTCGTAGGATAGATTTTAAAAATGGGATTACTGGGGGTTAGGGTAGGTTTAGGTGTTTAAAATTTTATAGATATGGGGAGACCTAGGTGGCTCAGTCATTAAGCGTCTGCCTTCAGCTCAGGTCATGATCCCACGGTCCTGGGATCAAGCCCCACATCAAACTCCCTGCTCAGCAGTAAGCCTGCTTCTCCCTCTCCCACTCCCCCTGCTTGTGTTCCTCTCTCACTGTCTCTCTGTCAAATAAATAAATAAAATCTTAAAAAAATAAAAAAAATTAAAAATAGGGGCGCCTGGGTGGCTCAGTGGGTTAAAGCCTCTGCCTTCGGCTCAGGTCATGATCCCAGGATCCTGGGATCAAGCCCCGCATCAGGCTCTCTGCTCAGTGGGGAGCCTGCTTCCTCCTCTCTCTCTGCCTGCTGCTCTGCCTACTTGTGATCTCTGTCAAATAAATAAATAAATAAAATATTTAAAAAAATTAAAAAAAAATAAAATTTTGTAGATAGCATCAGATTGACTTTCGAAAAGATTGCAAAAGTATTTATACTCCTACCATCAATGTAGAAGTACTTTTATTTTTTCATGTCCTTATGAGTGTTGAATATTCTTGATCATTTTCATTGTTGGTAATTGATAGGGAAATGTTTTCATATTTTAATTAACATTCTTCAGTTATTATTAGTAGTTTAGCATGTTTTCATATGTCTGGTGGCCATTCTTAGTCTTCTGTGACTATTTCTTCTATGAAATGCTTTTCTGTATCTACTGTCCATTTTAAAAATGTATATGCTACTTACTGATTTGTAGGAATTCTTACTGTGGTATGGTTACAGAATTACCCATATATAATTATCTTTCTAAAGTAGTAGGTTGTTAAAGTGTGGCATTCTGTTACTACAAGTTTTCATTCATCAATCAGAGAAAGATTGGCTTTGGGAAAGTGTTAGATAACATTTATGTGCCCTTGTCTTTCATTGCTTGCTCCCTGAAAGAAATCTCATCATTTGTGACACCAAAAAACTTTCTAATATAACATCTTTATCTAAATGGAAAGCATACATAAATAGAAACAATTTTTCTACCATTAGAGAAAGGATATTTAAAAAATTGTCTTGAGATGTATATTGAATTTTTACAGCAATCAGACAAGAAAAAAGAAAGAAAGAGCATCCAAATTGGTAAGGAAGAAGTAAGACATTCACTACTTGCAGGCGACATGATACCATATATAGAAAACCCTTAAGACTCCACCAAAACTACTACTATTGATAAATGAAATCAGTAAAGTCACAGGATACAGAATTAATAACAATTAATCTGTTGTATTTCTGTATGCTGATAATAGCAGAAAGAGGAATTAAGAAAACAATCCCATTTACAATTGTACCAAAAATAATAAAGTACCTATTATTAAACAACCAAGGAAGTGAAAGACCTGTACTCTGAAAACTATAAAACGCTGGTAAAAGAAATAGAAGATGACACAAACAAATGGAAAGATACCCCGTGCCTAGGGATTAGAAGATCCAGTATTGTTAAAGTGTCCGTAATACCCCAAAGCAATCTACAGATAGAATGCAGTCCTTACCAAAATTCCAGCAGCATTTTTCAGAGAACTAGAACAAATAGTACTAAAGTTTATATGGAAACACAAAGACGCTGAATAGTCAAATCAACCTTGAAAAAGAAGAACAAAGCTTGTAGGTGTCACAATCCCAGATTTTAAGATACACTACAAAGCTGTAGTCATCAAAACAGGGGACACCTGGCTGGCTCAGTCAGTAGAGCATGTGACTCTTGATCTCGGGGTCATGAGTTCAAGCCCCCCATTGGGAGTAGGGTTTACTTGAAGAAGAAGAAGAAGAAGAAGAAGAAGAAGAAGAAGGAGGAGGAGGAGAAGGAGAAGGAGAAGGAGAAGGAGGAGAAAAATGGTACTGGCATAAAAATAGACATACAGATCAATGGAACAGAATAGAGAGCCCAGAAACAAACCCATGCTTACACGGTCAATTAATCTGTGACAAAGAAGGGAAGAATATACAGTGGCTAAAAGATGGTCTCTTCAGTGAAAGGTGGTGTGAAAACTGGACAGCTACATGCAGAAGAGTGAAACTGGGCCACTTTCTCACACCGTACTGAAAAATAAACTCAAAATGGATTAAAAACCTAAAAGTGAGACCTGAAATCATAAAACTCCTAAAAGAGAGCACAAGCAGTAATTTCTCTGACATTGGCCAAAGAAGCATTTTTCTAGGTGTGTCTCCTCAGACAAGGGAACCAAAAGCAAAATTAAACTATTGGGACTATACCAAATAAAGAGCTTTTGCACAGTGAGGGAAACCATCAACAAAACAAAAAGGCAACTGAGTGGGAGAAGATATTTGCAAATGATGTCCAGTATGAGGTTAATATCCAAACTATATGAAGAACATAACTCAACACCAAAAGCATTAAATTAAATTAAATTAAAAATGGGCACTGGACCTGAATATTTTTCTGAAGAAGACATACAGATGGCCAACAGACACATGAAAACATGTTCAACATCAGTAATCACCAAGGAAATGCAAACAAAAACCACAGTGAGATATCACCTTAGACTTGGCAGAATGCCTAGAATCAAATACACAAGAAATAACAAGTACTGGTGAGGATGTGGGGTAAAAGGAACTCTTCGTGCCATACCGGTGGAAATGCAAATTGGTGCAGCCATTTTGGAAAACAGTAATGGTGAGTCCTTGAAAAATTAAAAAATAGAAATACTGTAAGATCCAGTAATTCCGTTATGATATTTACCTAAAGAAAAATAAAAACACTTATTCGAAAAGCTATACGCACACCTATGTTTATTGTACTACTATTTACAATAGCCGAGATGTGGAAACAACCCAAGTGTCCATCGAGGGGTGAATGGTTAAAGAAAAAATGGTGTATATATATGGTGGAATCTTATTCAACCATGAAAAAGAATGAGATTTTGCCATTTGCAACCACACTGATGAACCTAGAAGGTATAATGCTAAGTGAAATAAGTCAGAGCAAGACAAATACTATATGATTTCACTCGTATATTGAATTTTTTAAAAAAGATTTTATTTATTTATTTATTTGACAGAGATCACAAGTAGGCAGAGAGGCAGGCAGAGAGAGAGGAGGAAGCAGGCTCCCCGCTGAGCAGAGAGCCCGATGCGGGGCTCGATCCCAGGACTCCGAGATCATGACCTGAGCTGAAGGCAGTGGCTTAAACTACTGAGCCACGCAGGCGCCCCTCGTATATTGAATTTAAGAAACAAAATGTACAAAAAAAGGAGACAACAGACTCTTAAATATAGAGAACAAACTGATGGTTCCCAGACAGAAGGTGGGTGGGGAGATTGGGTTAAATAGGTAAAGGGGGTTAAGAGTGCACTTATCTTGATGAACACTGAGTAATGTATAGAATTGTGGAATCATATCGTACCCCTGTAACTAATATAATTATATGTTAAGTATCCATCAGTAAAAAAAAAAAAAAATGTTGGGGAAAATAGAAACTTTGCAGATGTAATTAATTTAAAGATACTGAGATGAGGAGATTTTATTTTCCAGGTGGGTCTTAATAAGAGGGAGACAGGAGGTTAGAATAAGGGGGATGGAAAGTATATTGAATTTTTGAATGGACTATAAACCAACAGAGGACCAGATCTACCTGTTCACTTGAAATATAATTGTTTCAAGTTATTACAATAGTATCACAACTGTTAAAATGAATGAACTATTTCTGGTTGACATTTTTTTCTTGATATACCAATTATTCTGAAGAAACACTCAGCATATAATCTAGAACGATAATAACATCTTTAAGATGTTACACCTTCCTCTGGTGTAATGGTTACTTATTTCTTGATACTATTTGAGATAACACATGTACAATTGATTTATAATATTAAACCCTAGTGTTAAAAATGGCAAAAACATGTTTTGAAAAATTTCATTTAAATATGCTTTAAAAACTTTTAATTATGAAAATTAGCACATAGTATAAAAACCAAAAATGTATAGCTCAGTGAATTTTCATGATACAAACAACCAAATAACTATCAGGTCAAGCAACAGAATCTTAGCAGTTTTCATTAGTCGTCTTTATGCTCCCTTGTGATTGCTACTCTTTATTCCCCATCACCAATGGTAATCAATAATCTGATTTTATGGTCTGTACTTCTTTGTCTTTATAAATGTGAATCATTAAACACCATTGTTTGGTTTTACTTAATTTTTCTTTATATAAACTTTATATAATGAAGCGTAGAATATATATTCTTCTGTGTCTTTTTTTTTTTAAAAGATTGATTATTTATTTATTTATTTATTTATTTATTTATTTGACAGAGATCACAAGTAGGCAGAGAGGCAGGCAGAGAGAGGGGAAGCTGGCTCCCTGCCGATCAGAGAGTCCGATTTGGGGCTCAATCCCAGGACCCTGAGACCATAACCTGAGCCGAAGGCAGAGGCTTTAACTCACTGACCCACCCAGGCGCCCCTGTGTCTGTTTTTTTATTTTGTTCAGCATTATGTAAGTTTTATGAAACTGTAGTCCATTTATATTTATTTCTATATATTAATCCAATTATGAATAGATCACAATGTATTAATTCTGGAGATAGAACTCATTGGTGTTTCCAGATTCTGGGTGCACATGTACATGCATCTTTGCTGTATATACATGGAGAAATGGAATTTCTGGGTCTTAGGATATACGGGTATTTAAAGTTAGTATATGTCAAATAGTTGTACCAATTTACAGGTTAACCAGCTGTGTTTGAGAGGTCTCACTGCTCTGTATTCTTATTTATACAAGGTATCAGCAGTCTTTGTAAGTTGAGAAATTCTGGCATATGTGTGGTGGTTTTAATGGAGATTTCCCTCATGACTAATGATGTTTACTGACCATTTATTTGGATGTTAACTGGTAAAGGTTTTTTTGCTCATTTTCTTATTTGTTAGATTTTTTCTTACTGACTTGTAAGAGTTGTTTGTGTATTCTGGATACAAATCCTTTAGTTATATGTATTAAAAATATCTTTCCTCTGTGGCTTACCTTTTCCCTCTCTCAGTGAGTCTTAATGAGCAGGAATTCTTAATTTTGATACAGTGCCTTTTTTCCTACTTTTCCATTGTTTGTACTTTTTGCTTCCTGCTTAAGAAACCTTTCCATACTTTGTGGTAATTAAGATGTTCTCTTAAATTACCTTCTTAAAGTTTTGTTGTTTTGCCTTTTACATTTAGATAATCCTCTCCCTGGAATACTTTTTTATAGAGTTTGGTGTAGGATTGTGTATTGTTTTATTTTGTTTCTTTCCACATGGATTTCCAGGTGTGTCTGCACTATTATATAACCAAACTCTTTGTTATAAATCAAGTACCCATTTATGTGCAGATGTGTTTCTGGGCTTTCTATTCTCCTCTGGTGTATTTATGTTGCTTGGCATGAATACCACACTATCTGAATATCGAGTAGAGAATGTTCTCTCCATGTTCTTCCTCAAAGTGCTTTGACTATTCTTTTCCCTTTGTACTTTCATGTACATTTTAGTATAAAAGCTTGTCAGTTTCCGCAAAAGAACGTTGTTGTAATTGTGATTCAGATTGCATTGAATCTACAGGTAATTAGGAGGAGAATTTACTCCTTACAATGCTGACTTTTCAGACACATGTACATGCAATAGCCCTCTCCATTTATTAGGTTATCTTTGATTTCCTTCTCTGATGTTTTCTAGTTTCTGAGCACAGGTCTTTTACATTTTTTGTTAAACTTATTCTTAGTTATTTGATACTTTTTATGCTATTGTAAATGGTACAGTTCTTTTAAAATTTCACTTTCTCTCTGTGTGTGTATGTGTATGTTGACCCTGTATCTAGCAAGTTTGCTAAATTCACTAATAATAATTTATATGTAAATTTTTTTGGAATCACTTCATTGTAACCATATTATCTGTGAATAATGACAGTATTTACTTCTTTCTAAAACTCATTTTATTTATTTATTTATTTATTTATTTATTTTTGTGGCATTCTGTACTGGCTAGGATCTCCAAAGCACTATAAAATAGGAGTAATGAGGGCGCCTGGGTGGCTCAGTGAGTTAAGCCTCTGCCTTCGGCTCGGGTCACAATCTCAGGGTACTGGAATCGAGCCCCGAATCGGACTCTCTGCTCAGTGGGGAGCCTGCTTCCCCTCTCTCTCTTTCTGCCTGCCTCTCTGGCTACTTGTGATCTCTCTTTCTGTCAAATAAATAAAATCTTTTAAAAAAAGATTTAAAAAATAAAATAGGACTGATGAAAGCAGACTTATCTTGTCCTAGATCTCCAAGAGAAAGTTTTCAGCAGTTCCTCATGAAGTCTGGGGTTTGCTATTGACATTTGTCATATTCTTTACTATATTAAGGACGTTTCTTTTTTTAATTTACTAAGCTTTGTGTTAAAAATGATGAATGGAATTTTATCATGAATTTTATCAAATACTTTCTATTTATTGTTAACATCTATGATTTTTTCCCTTTGTTGCTATGTTGAATTATATTAATTAAATCAATCTTATATTTCTGGGATAAGTATAACCTGTTCGTGATTTGTTTTCTTTTTATACAATTCTGATTAATTTTACTAATATTTTGGTGAGATTTTTTGCATCTATATCTGTATGTAAGATTAGCCCATAATTGTCCTCCTCATAATGTCATTAGCAGTTTTCATTAAGGTAGTACTAGTCTCATGAGTGAATTTGAAAATGTTCTTTTTTTTTCTCCTATTCTTTGTTGAAGTTTATGTCACTTTGTCATTATTTCTTCCCTAAGTATTTGGTATAATTCCCTGATGAAGGCATCTGGCCCCACCATTTTCTGTGGGGGAATGCGTTTTTTGTTTTTTTATTTTTGCGGGGGAATGTTTTTATTTACAGCTTGAGTTTCTATAGAAGTCACAGAGCTAATCAAATTTTTCTATTTCTTTTTGTGTTTATTTTAGTAAGTCTTAAAAAAAAAATTCACCATTACATCCCTGTCAGGTTGAGTAGATTTTTAGTAAATGTTTGTTGAAACATGACACCATTTATTGAAAGTTTGCTGTAGGCACTGCCCTAAGCTCTTTACATACATGATCTATTTTAATCCTTACAAGAAAACTGTAGGAAAGGTGCCATTGTTTTTGCTTTACAAAATTAAAAAAAAAAAAACTTTGTCATCAGGTGATTGAGCTGAGGATTGGATCTTGGTCCAAACTCAATATCTGTTCTCTTAACCACTACACATTGTATAAATTTAATGCATGTGAAAGCTTTCGTAATCCTTTAAGGGCTACATATCTCTCTTTTTTTTATATAAGATTTTATTTATTTATTTGACAGCGAGAGAACACAGGCAGAGCAGCAGGCAGAGGGAGAGGGAGAAGCAGGCTCCCCACTGAGCAGGGAACCCCATGCAGGGCTCCATCCCAGTACCCTGGGATCATGACCTGAGCTGAAGGCAAACCCCTAATGACTAAGCCACCCACACCTCCAAGGGCTACGGTCCTCTAACATGATAGAGGTCAGGGCCAGTTTTAAAGAACTAAAAAACTAAAGTTTGTCTTTGGTACTCTCTCAGTCTGCTTGGACTGCTGTAATGAAATACTATAGACTGGGTGGCTTAAACATTAAACACTTATTTCTCACAGTTCTAGAGGCTGGAAAGTCCAAGAGCAAGACCCCAGCCTACCCTGTTCCTGGTGAGAGTTCCTTTTCTGGTTTTCAGAGAGCTGCCTTTTCTCTGCATTCTCATGCTGGAGAGAGCAGGGGCTGGTGCCTCTTACTCTTCTTATAAAGGCACCAGCCCTGTCAGATTCGGGTCCTCCCCTTACGACTTCCTGTAACCTTCATCACCATCTCTTAAGCCTGATCTCCAAATACAGTCACATGGGGGTTAGGGCTTCAACACAGGAATTATGAAGGTGACACCATTCAATCCTTAGCAGGTGCTGTTATATGTGCTGCTCTGGCTGGATTATCAAATGCAGGATAAGGAGTTAAATGGCTGTTAGTGTCTTAAGGCAGTACTTTAATATGTGGCCAAAGGCAAATTAGGGTAGATTGCTTGGCCACTGTCTGCTTTCTATGTAGTAGGACATCTGCTCCCTGTTTTATGTAAGACCCGCTCTAGCCTCGCCTCTCTGCTTTTTACTTTTATTCTTCTTCACTTATTCCAGCTTGGAGTGGTCTGTCGATGTTTGCTGAGAAAATCTGCTGAGATGACCTGTATTGAGTGGGAGTAATAATCCAAAGATTGAGTTTTTAACCTCACTTTACAAATGAGGCATTTGAGTGAGGCTCAGAGACCTCCCTCAGCTAGCAAATACAGGCTAGGAATTCAGATTTGGAGCTTTTACCCCAAAGTTGATGCCTTTTCATAGTAATGGGAAATACAAATACTTAACTCAAATGTGTGACTGAACACTTAGAAGAGTGCTGTAGGAATTCTACTGACGTACCAAAAAGACCTATAGGAATAAGAGATGTTCTTTTTACATGTTAAGACTTACCCCAGGGGGTAAGCTTTTGTCCCAGTCTAAACTACCTTTGTGTGCTTGTGCCTTACAACATCGCTTTATTCACCCTGGGCCCTGAATTAAAGAACTTAGTAAAAGAGCTTGTGAAGCACAATAAATAGTATATGATCTCCCGGGAGATCAATGTTCAGTAAATGATGTGATATTAACAGGCATCATTCATTGAATGTTCTTTGTCAGTACCTAGCGCACGAGTTCTCACCTTATGTATATGAGGACTCAGGTGGGCCATGTACCAGGGTTAGATATTAAGTTATTTGCCCAAGGTCACACAACTGATAACTGGCTGAATTAAATCCAAGTTGTCTTTTAACTACTTACTGTACTATCTCCTTGTTTATGGGGGACTTATCTTATTTGTGGATCCCCTTCTATGCACCAGAACTTCCCTGTTGTAAGAAATTGAAACCCAACTAACCAGTTAATTTAAATAATAATAACGATAATAATAAAGAATGTGTTGTCTTTTGTAAGTAGGAAGAATAGTTGTACGGCCTTACCTCAGATACAACTAGATCAAGGACTTAATTTTATGATGGTCTTCTCTCTGTCTCTCCTTTCTTTCTTTCTTTCTTTCTTTTTTAATATTTTATTTGTTTATTTGACAGAGATCACAAGTAGGCAGAGAGACAGGCAGAGAGAGAGGAGGAAGCAGGCTCCCTGCCGAGAAGATAGCCCGACACGGGGCTCGATCCCAGGACCCTGGGATCACGACCTGAGCTGAAGGCAGAGGCTTAACCCACTGAGCCACCCAGGCACCCCTGTCTCTCCTTTCAAGTTCCATTTTGTTTGTTGCTCTCCTATGGCACATAGCTCCTGACAGTTGTGGGGTCATATCCTTTCAGTTTTTTTTACAAAGGGAAAGGATGAGCTATCTGTCCTCTGTCTTCAGTTTGGAAGATCCTAAGGAAGAGCTCTTCAGTTGGGTTGTGTTTGGTCACATGCTTACTTCTGGGGGAACAGTCAATGTGATTAGGGAGATGGGATAACATGATGAGCCCTGTTTGAGTTACACTTCTGTCTCGGGACAGAGGGCCACTCAGATCAGCAATTTCACTAGAAGCTCGAATATTCGGAATTTAACTGCTTAAGTGAAAGGGAGTAAATACTGCTTCCAGGAAAACAGAGATGGAGAAGTATGCACAGGAGGCAAGAACAGCACCTTGAGTGTAGTGACCCTGCCCATATAGAACCTGGCTCCTCCTTGGTCTTTTTATTTATTTATCTGAGTCCGTGGTTCTCGAAGTGGGCTCCCCGGCCCAATATCATCAGCATCATCTGGGAACTTAGATACACAAATTCTCAGACTGTCCCTCCTCTACTGAATCAGAAATCTGGGGCGGGTCCAGCAAACTCTTTTTATGAGCTTTATTATTTCTGGTGATTTTGATGTGGGTTCCAGTTTGAGAATCATGAGTCTAAAGTAATGTAAATTCCCTTACTACTGGTAAATGGAGTTGGGTGGGATAGTTCAACCACATAGTCTTCAGTCTGAAAAACTAACCTAATTCCTTATGTAGAGCAGACACTCAGTAATTCCTTGTTCAATGAATGAATGAAATGAAATAAACTCTACTTTGTTACAAATATTGCTGAATATTGATAATCAGATTGAGTTTTTAATTGTAGGATTCAATCAGAAATATCCTAGTCCAAGCTCTTTGTCTTCCCTTCCCTCACTAAAAATAAGCAAATCGTTAAACGATTTGTCCAAGAACGTGCAGCTTGTCAATGGCGGAGCCCCGTCTTGTGGATAAATCCTGTTCTCTGTACAGTACCTATGTGCGTATCTTGGATTGTCCGTTGACTTCATCTATTACAAGATTCTGTAAAATGAGATTACTGTTAGTTACCTATCCATCTAGAAGAAGTGTATGTAAACTGAGCTAATACCTTTGGAACTTCCAGTAATTTCTAGGTAAGTTTATCCTGATGGTTAGAATATTATTGAAAACTGATGTCTGCCAAACCCTGAGATCCTATTGTGTTTTATGAAGATAGAATTGTTGCAATGCTGAAAATACTCCTTTGAAATAGAGGATAGTATAGCTCTCAAATAGTCCTTTATTACTATACTGCTGTGTGTGTTTTGGAATTCAGATGGAATGATGCAATGCCTAAGCCGTATTTCTAACCATGGAACTCTGAGTCAGGGCTAGTTTTCTGATACAGAAAGTAGAGCGGTCAGGGAGAAAACAGATACTTTGTTGAAGTTTTATGGACAGAAATGCCAGTGTTTTAAAAGTGCAAAGAGAAGGTAGGAGGACAGTATCAATGTTAGACTAATTTTTATCAGTTTTTAGTATACAAAGCTAGGAAGGCATCAGCATGTTTGCGTCTCCTTATAAAGCATAGTGATCATTTTAGAGTTTGTTATTAAAGAGAAAATAACTCTTTTAACATGTGATCCCAGGAAAGCAGTAGCACACCCTCTGGTGTGATTATTCTGGTTTTTATTTAAAAAATAATTCATGCGCTTTGACTTCTGGAAAGCTGGAATAAATATACATTTACCTGTCCTTCCCATTAAGTACAACAACAAAACAAAACCCTGAAAACTTTATATAAAACAAACATAAGACTCTGTGAAAGATGGAGAGAAGAAAGCAGTCTGGTGAGGCCCTTTTCACTTCATGTATCCCAGATCTGGAGCTAAAGAAGCCAGTAACCTGGGAATACCAACAGGTGCAAACAACGACAAGAAAAGCCTGCTCTCTCCAGCTAAAGGACCAGGAAAGGAGCAATCTAGTGAGGCAGAAACCTTGTAGACAAGAATTGTTCTACTCTAGCCAATCATGACAGAAAAGACTGTGGTCTCGCCCACATACCCAGAGCAACAAAGGCTCAGTTTGGGGCTGTAATGAACAACATAGATGTATGTGGAGGACATTACGCTAAGTAAAATATGCCAGATGGAGAAAAACAAATATTGCATAGTATCACTTACATGTGGAATCTAAAAAAAAAAAAAAAAAGTCAAACTCATAGAAATAGTAAAATGGTACTTGGTGGGGGATGGGGGAAATGGGGAGAGGTTGGTTAAAAGGTACAAACTTTCAGCTATAAGATGAATAAGTTCTGAGGATTTTTTAGATTTTCTTATTTTTTTATTTTTTATTTTTTTTTTAAAGATTTTATTTATTTATTTGTCAGAGACAGAGGGAGAGAGAGTGAGCGAGCACAGGCAGAGAGGCAGGCAGAGGCAGAGGGAGAAGCAGGCTCCCCGCCGAGCAGGGAGCCCGATGCGGGACTCGATCCCAGGACGCTGGGATCATGACCTGAGCCAAAGGCAGCCGCTTAACCAACTGAGCCACCCAGGCGTCCCTTCTTATTTTTTTATTAACATATGTATTATTAGCCCCAGGGGTACAGGTCTGTGAATCGCCAGGTTTACACACTTCACAGCACTCACCATAGCACATACCCTCCCCATTGTCCATAATCCAACCACCCTCTCCCTACCCACCTTCCCCTGGCAACCCTCAGTTTGTTTTGTGAGACTAAGAGTCTCTTATGATTTGTCTCCCTCCCGATCCCACGTTGTTTCATTTATTCCTTTCCTACCCCCAAACTCCCCACGTTGCCTCTCAACTTCCTCATATCAGGGAGATCATATGATAATTGTCTTTCTCTGATTGACTTATTTCGCTCAGCATAATACCCTCTAGTTCCATTCATGTTGTCGCAAATGGTAAGATTTCGTTTCTTTTGATGGCTGCATAGTATTCCATTATATATATATATGCGCCACATCTTCTTTATCCATTCATCTATTGATGGACATCTGGGTTCTTTCCATAGTTCGGAAAGATTTTGAGGATTTAATCTATAGCATGGTGACTATAGTTGATAATACTGTACCGTATAGTTGATAATTGCTAAATAAGACAGTAGGTCTTAAGCATTTTCATCAAACAAAGAAAAAGGTAACAATGTGAGTTAATGGGTATGTGAATTAACTCAGTGGTGGGCCTCTTTTTACAATGTGTGCATATCAAATCATCATGTTATACACTTTACATATATTACACTTTTTTCAGTTACACTTCAATAAATCTGGGGAGGAAGAAGCTGTAATGAGGTGCCCCAACACTTCATCCAGGATGATATCAGAGGAGGGCATGTAGGGTGCCAGAATTTTAATTTTTTTGGCTAATAATGAGAGCCCCCAATAGAATGGAAAGGAGGAAATAGAAAAATCCACAATTACGGTTAGAGTCTTCAACACCGTTCTCTCAACAGTTGATAGAACTGATAGAAAATCAGCAAGGATATAGGAGGACTAACACCATCAGCCAAACAAGATCTGACTGACATTTCCAGAACACTCCCTCCTCAAACAGCAGCACACACATGCTGTTCGAAGTGTCACAGGTCATATACCAAGGGAGACCATATCCTGGGCCATAAACCAAATCTCAAATCTGAAATACTGAAATGATTCAGAATATGTTCTCCAATTACAATGTAATCAAACTAGAAATCAGTAACAGAAAGAAAACAGAAAAACTTCCACATACCTGGAAACTAAACAACATACCTTTAGACAATCCATATTCAAAGGGGGAGTCTCAAAAAAGTCAAAAACAAAACGTTGAACGGAGTGAAAATGAGAACGTGACATCCAAATTTGTGAGTCACAGGTAAAGCGATACAGAGATGGACATGTATAGAATTAAATGCATACATTAGTATGAGGGAAAAAAATCTTAAATCAACAATCAAAGCTCTCATCTCAAACGCAGAAAATGATGAACAAAATAAATCCGAAGCAAGGAGAGGAAAGGATAATAAAGATAAAAGCAAAAATTGCAGTGAAATTGAAAGCAGGACAATAGAGAAAACTGATGCAACAAATAATTGGTTCTTTGAAAAGATCAGTAAAATGGATAATCTGTAGCAATTGTGTAGCAATCTGTGCCAAAAAAAAAAAAAAGACATAAATTACCAATATCAGGATGAAATGGGGGATATCACTATAGATCCTGTAGATATTGGAAGAATAATAAGAGAATACTACAGACAACTGTGCATGCATACATTTTACAACTTACACAAAGTGGACTGCTTCCTTGAATGGCAGAACTACCACAGGGAACCCAAAATGAAATAGATCATTTGAATAGCTCTGTAGCCACCAAGGAAATTGAATGTGTAACTTTAAAACCTCCCAAAAAGCTATCAGACCCTGACAGCTTCACCTGAAAAGTCTATCGATATTTTAAGCAGAATTAATACTAATTCTACATAAGCTCCAGAAAATGGAAGAGAAGGGAATAATTTCCAGTTCGTTTTAAGAGCAAATTATTACCCAGATACCAAACCCAGAGACAATAGAATTTTCTTTAAGTCTGCAGATTAATCTCCTGTATATAGACCCCCCCGCAAAAAATCTTTAACAAAACACTGTCTAATAGAATTCAATATGGAAAATAATTTATGTACCATGAAGAAGTGAGGGAAGCAAGTCTGCCTCAATATTTGAAAATTAAATCGTGTAATTTACCCTATTAACAGGCTAAAGAAGAAAATCACATGATGATATCAACTGATGCAGGAAAAGCATTTGACAAAATTCAACACTCCTTCATGTTTAAAAAAAACTTTCAGAGGGCACCTGGGTGGCTCAGAGGGTTAAGCCTCTGCCTTCAGTTCAGGTCATGGTCTCAGGGTCCTGGAATCAAGCCCCACATCTGGCTCTCTGCTCAGCAGGAAGCCTGCTTCTCCCTCTCTCTCTGCCTGCCTCTCTCCCTGCTTGTGATCTCTCTCTCTCTGTGTCAAATAAATAAATAAAATCTTAAAAAAAAAAAAAAACAATTAAAAAAACTCCCAGATAATTAGGACGAGAGTGGAATTTCCTCAATATTGTGCTTAATGGTGAAATATGAATGTCTTTTCCCTAAGACCAGGTACAAGGCAAGGATGTTTGCATTCATTACCTTTATTGAACACAGTGCAATTAGGCAAGGGGGAAAAAAAGGCATACAAATTGGAAAGGAAAAACTAAAACTGTAGCTATTTGCAGATGATGTGATTGCCTACTTTGAAAACCCCAAGAAATCTACAAAGAAAGCTCCTAAAACTGGCACATTAATTCAGCAAGGTCACAGGGTACATAATACATACAAAAAATAAGTTCTATTTCTGTACACTACAATGAATAGGCGGACATTGAAATTAAAGGTACAGTAACATTTTTCAAAAAATAATTAACCTATATATAAATCTAACAAAATATGTACAGGACTTGTATGCTGAAAGCCATAAAACCCTGATGAAATTAACCAAAGATCTAAATAAATGGAGAGTCATACCATATTCATGGCTTGGAAGGCTAAACATAGTAAAGATGTCAGTTTTCCCCAAATTGATAAATGGGTTTAGCAGAACTTTTTAAACTCCATACATTTTGCAGATGATATCCTAAAATTTATATGCAAAGGACAAGAAAATAGAATAGCTTTAACAGGTTTGAAAAATAAAAATAAAGGGGAAGGATCAATTTACCTGGTTGTCAAGCTGATTAACATGGCTCCAGTAGTCAAGACTGTGGTAGTGGTGGAGGGATAGATATGTAGATCAGTGCAACTGAATAGATAGCCCAGAGATGGACCCACACAAATATATTCAGCGAATTTTGGAGACAGGTGCAGTGGAGAAAAAAATAGTCCTTTCAGCAAATGGTGCTGAAGCAATTAGACATCCATAGGCAGAGAAATAAACCTCAACCTAAGTCTTTGTAGAAAAATAAACTAAAAAAAAAAAAAAAACTCAACATGGATCACACCTTTAAATATGAAATGTGAAACTATAAAATTTTTAGAAAAATATAGGAGAAAATTCTCACATCTAGGGCTAAGCAAAGATTTCTTAGACTTGATATCGAAAGCAGGATCCATAAAAGGAATAATGGATAAATTGGACTTCATCAAATAAAATTTTTGTTCTCTGAATGACCTTGTTAAGAGGATAAAATGGCAACCTGCAGAGTGGAAGAAAATATTTGCAAAGCTCATACCTAGACAAAAGGCTAGACTGTATAAAGGACTCTTCAAAACTCAACAGTTAAAAAAATGTAGAAAATTGACAAAAGACATAGAGACATTTCACCAAAGAGTGTGTCCAGATGGCAAATAAACATGAGATGTTCAGGATCTTTGGCTATTAGAGATATGCAAATGAAAATCACTATGAGGTATCACTTCACACCTATCAGAATGGCCATAATAAAAACAGTAAACTATGAAATGCTGTTAAGCATGTAGAGAAATGGTCATACATTGCTGATGGGAATTTAAAACAGAACAGCTACTCTGGAAAGCACCTCAACAGTGTCTTTTTTTTTTTTTTTTTAGATTTTATTTTTTTAATTTGTTTTAGAGAGACAGAGAGAGAGAGCATGCGTAAAAGAGGCAAACTCCATGCTGAGCATGGAGCCTGACTTCGAGGTGGTGGGAGTCCATCCCAGGACCCTAGGATCATGACCAGAGCTGAAACCAAGAGTCTGATGATGCTTAACCGACTGAGCCACCCAGGCACGCCTTGACAGTTTCTTAAAAACAAACACACACACAAAAACTAAAACTAAATGTCAACTATCATAAAACCTAGCAATTGCATTCCTGGGCACTTATGCTAGAGAATGAAGACTTATGTTCACATGAATCTGGTTCATGAATGTTTATAGCGACTTCATTCATAATAGCCAAGCAGGTAATATAATAAAGTGGACTGCTTCCTAATACAACCCAGGTAACCTTCAGCAGTTGAATGGTTAAGTAAACTTTGGTAAATCACACAAGTCACATAGTAAAAGCAGGAAGAGTCAGAATTCCAACCTAGGTAATATGACCCCAAAGTCCTTCTCTAGACTAAAGTACTGTATTACCTCTCACCACTCTATAGGCCACATGCTGTCTCTTGACACTCCAGGGTTGCTGTGGGATTTTTAAAAAAATTTTGAGGGAAGCACAGTGATACTTCTTGGACAGTCTGTAACTCAGGGTGGTTCAACACTTCCGCATTGCATCACACGTTTCTCTTGATGGCTAGATTTTCAGGGGTGCTGTGAAAAAAAGCAGATGTCACAGAAAAAACAATATAGAACAAGAAATGAAGGTGACAGTGTCCAGTTCCAAGGTTTGAGAAGTTGTGCAGTGACCAACAGGTACACATACCCCTCAGTAAGTCATTATGGTGATTTGACGTAAAATATTTTTTCAGTGTATTTTTTTTATTTCTACAAATGGCTATTAAATTGTTAAGAAGTAGGGGCACCTGGGTGGCTCAGTGGGTTAAAGCCTCTGCCTTCGGCTCAGGTCATGATCCCAGGGTACTGGGATTGAGCCCCTCATCATGCTCTCTGCTCATTAGGGATCCTGCATCCCCCCGCCCCATGCCTGCCTCTCTGCCTACTTGTGATCTCTGTCTGACAAATAAATAAATAAAATCTTAAAAAAAATTGTTAGGAAATAAATATGTGTTAAGTTGTTTGGACCAGCTACTTAATAAATAGGACTTTTAGGTGTTTCTTTTGCCCTAGGGGGTGTCATGAAAACTGGGGAAGTTTGGGAACTTCTAGAAGCATACCCCTGCAGATGTAGGGAAAAGAATATAGAATTTATTTGGCATGAGATAGGAAATCAGTAATGGAGTGTTCTTATTATAGCAATCTAAGGTGACGGTGACTTCACAGTAATTCTCACGGTAGTGTTTGATTTGAATCGAACTTGGAAAGGATGGGAGTAACCAAAAGGTGTTCATCCCAGCAGACCCAAAGTGTGACGACATGTGGGAGCTAGACTGGTAGAGAGATCTGGATATCTCATGTTTCTAAAATTAAGTCATATAGCTAGATGTCTTAAAATGATGACCTAGGTAAAATGTATCCCTGAATTGTTAAAAATGACCCTATCTCATAGTTCTGTTGTGAAGCTTAAATGAGTAAAGTTAAAGAAAACAGTGCCTGACACATAAGCAATCAGTGGATGTTGAATATTGTTAATAATTATTACCTCTTTCATCATCATCATCATCACCACCACCACTCTTAACCTCTGAAGGAGACATATCCCACAAGCACAGCAGAATTCTTAACCCACTGTAAAACATGGGAAGATTATTTCTTAGTTTTTTGACAGGTTAAAAAGTCTGGGATCAGCTGGGCCCCCAGTGGTTTTTTTTAGGCTCATCCTTAATTGACTTGAACCCTGGAAGGATTCCTTCGCATATTCTTTGAACCAGGATTTTACCAAACACCAATCTGATAAACATTTCCTAACCTCTTTAGGTCCTAGTTCTATACCTATTTGAAACAACCTCTAGGGCAGCTCTGGGGACAAACTGCATTTTTCTTTCATTTATCTGATGGACTTAAGTTTTACTTCTCTTACCTGTCTTGGTATCAATGACAAGGCTGCATTCTTGATATTTTTTGGCATAAATCAAAATGTTAGTCCATAAAGTCTTTTACTGGAACAATCACCTCTTAATGGCATTAATAAAGTAGTAAGTTGTGTTATTAAGTGATTTGTTTTAAGTGATTTCTTTCGCTTTATAAAGTACTTTAACATGTTATTTTCATTATCATGGTATTTTCCCAAGGACTAGACAGGGCTGTTAGACAGTATCTTCATTTCATGGATGAAGAAATGGAGATCCAAAAGACATGACTCATCCAGGATTATGCAGCTATGTTGTGATCGATCCATCCCTAGAATCACAAATTTTCTAATTTCCAATTTAATGCTTTTTTATGGATGCTGTACACTGCAGCCTCTTGCCTCACTCCCTAAAATGGGGACCAGAACATGGGATGACTCAAGGATGAACTCCCAAGGTTCATTCTCGGTCCCATCTTCTTCTTCTTCTTCTTTTTTAAATTTTTTTTAAGATTTTATTTATTTATTTGATAGAGCGAGATCACAAGTAGGCAGAGAGGCAGGTGAGGGGGGGGAAGCAGTCTCCCCACTGAGCAGAGAGCCTGATGTGGAGCTCATTCCTGGGACCCGGAGATCATGACCTGAGCTAAAGACAGAGGCTTAACCCACTGAGCCACCCAGGCGCCCCTCTGTCCCATCTTCTAGCCTTGGGAAAATCATTTAACTTCACTGAATCTTTGTTTCTTCATCTGTGAAATAAAATAATAATATAATATTACTAGACTTTTCCTGCGGGGTTGTTATAATGAGTGTTGGAACCAAGATTCAAATCCAGATGGTCTCGTTCTTGAGTTTGTGCTCTTAACTACTAGTTAAACTGACTCCTGTCCTCATTAAGGGATAAAGTAAAATTTAAGGGTATCACTCGTGTAGCAAGCTAGATGTATTTGGGATGTAGTGACTATATCAGCTATCACTTCCAATTTAACTCAATCTTCTAAAGCAACTCAAGGCTTCAGAGCTGTGGAGAATAGGGTTAAGCTAAATGTTCACTGATTAAATGACCTGTGTTGTCATTCAAAATGTAAATACACCATTGCAGGAAAAAAGGCTAAGATTTTTTGAAACGTCTTTTTTCTAAAGTATTTTTTCAAGAGTATCAGAAAATTCTTTTTTTTTTTTCCCCTTACAGCACTGGGAGGTATTCAAAAAGGTAACAGAAGTTTTCATTTTAGTTCCTGCACTTCTTGGTCTCAAAGGGAACTTGGAAATGACATTGGCATCCAGATTATCCACTGCAGTAAGTTTTTTTTTCCTACCTCTAAGTATGTGTATTACCTATACTGTTTCTGAGAAGGAGAACTTGTATCAGAAAGTTTTTTTTTCCCTCTATCTGATAAATTTCTGGACCTCAGGGATATGCTAAGTAGTAATGGTTGATAATATCCCAGAAGTTTTCTAGGTTGGCTAATTTGTGAATTATAGGCCCTCCTTTATCCCGAGAAGTAGTATACTTGCCTCATTTTACTCCAGGGCATTCTAGCAGTTATCAGTGCTTAAGACATGGGACAGTTTAGATATTGAGATTCTTTATGTTTCAGTGTTTGGTTGACTGGTATTTAAACCTTTTGTGCTTATAAAAGTAATACATGCTTGTAGCAAAAACTGAAGAAAAGAGAAAAAATTACAAAGAAGAAAATTTAAAATCACTTCAAATTCTTCACCTAGATAAAATCATATATTAATATTTTGGTATAGATCCTTCTGTCTCTATCTATATAGATAGCCATCTGTACTTGGCTATCTATACTTACAGATAGGCATAATGTAGATAGCATATACTCTCTTAAAATCTGTGATAATCAGTTTGAAGATACACCATGATCATCTTTCTATATCACTATAGACCTATGCCATTATTTTTATTGGCTATGTACTTTTCCCTTACATAGCTCTCCTATAATTCAGTCCATAATCTATTATTAGATATATAGGCTCTTTCTAATGTTTTGCTATATAAACAATATTATAACGAATACTTTTATACACAGAGTTCCGTATTCTTTTATTTCTTTTGGACATATTCTAGGATTGTAACTGTTCAGGAAAAGAATGCATTCTTTTTTTTTTTTTTTAAGATTTTATTTATTTATTTGAGACAGCATGAGAGAGAGCAAGCATGAGCAGGGGGAGTGGGAGAGGGAGACGCAGACTCCTTACTGAGCAGGAAGCCAATGTGGGACTCCATCCCAGGACACTGGGATCGTGACCTGAGCCGAAGGCAGCCACTTAACTGACTGAGCCACCCAGGCGCCCCCCAAAAATGCATTCTTTTAAAGCTTTTGCTACATATGCTAAATTGTCATCTAGGAAGGTTTTTAAAACCAAAACCCCTACAGGGTTCTGAGTTATTTTTAGAAGCCCAAAGGACATTGTTCTCTCACTGTAGCATTTGTTGGGAGTTCCCCATTGTGAAACCAAATTATATTGATTAAAATCATGCTGCTACAATGTTCACAATAGCCAGACTCTGGAAAGAACCTAGATGTCCATCAATAGGTGAATGGATAAAGAAGATGTGGTATATTGGGGCACCTGGGTGGCTCAGGGCGTTAAGCCTCTGCCTTCAGCCCAGGTCATGATCTCAGAGGCCTGGGATCGAGCCCCGCATCAGGCTCTCTGCTCAGTGGGGAGCCTGCTTCCTGCTCTCTCTCTGCCTGCCTCTCTGCCTACTTGTGATCTCTCTCCTCTCTCTCTGTCAAATGAATAAATCTTAAAAAAAAAAAAAAAGAAGATGTGGTATATATATACAATGGAATACTATGCAGCCATCAAAAGAAATGAAATATTGTCTTTTGCGACACCGTGGATGGAACTAGAGGGTATTATGCAGAGCAAAATAAGTCAATCAGAGAAAGACAATTATCATATGATCTCCCTGATATGAGTAATTTGAGAGGCAGAGTGGGAGGTTTGGGGGGTAGGGAATGAATAAATGAAACAAGATGGGATCCGGAGGGAGACAAACCATAAGAGACTCTTAATCTCACAAAACAAACTGAGGGTTGCTGGGGGGAGGGGGATAGGGAGAGGGTGGTTGGGTTATGGATATTGGGGAGGGTATGTGCTATGGTGAGTGCTGTGAAATGTGTAAGCCTGATGATTCACAGACCTGAACCCTGGGTCAAATAATACATTATATGTTAATAAAAAAATAATAAAAAATCATGCCACTAGTGGGGTTCACTTCAGGGAACCATCTACCCAATTTAATTTAAGTCAAAAATTAAGCTATCAGAGGTTATTACTAATTATAGTACATTTAGTATATGAAGTTCTTTTGTTTGCTTAAAGGTGCTACAGTGAATGAGTCCATCTATGAAGGGGGGGAATTTGCATATCAAAAGGTAACCAAGAAACTGAATAGCTGTGTTGGTGATAGATACAGATGGAAATTCATTACTTTTTGGCGCCATGGAATCCACTTACATTGCTCCATTGTTAAACTTTTAGATCCAAGGTTTAAAGACCAGGTTTTCTCAAGCAATCCTATGAAGCCATTAAGTCCATATAAGAATATTTTAAAAAAATATGTTAGGACAGCAATCTTAGACTTATCTGAAAATATTTAGAAAGCATCATCAAGCAATGTACAAAACTTCAGTTTACGGAACTACTTAGTGAAATTGCACTGTCACCATCAACCAAATCTCCAAACCTAAGAATTAAAGAGGAGATTTCAAATTTTCATCAATTATTATGTGAGAGGAAAGAAAGTCCAGTAATTTGGTAACACCATTGTTCTTAGAAGTATCTAAATTGGTAAAACTAGCCCAAACCAATCTTGATTCTCCAATGACTTTGTTTTAAAGTGGGCATCTGTATTGTGTTACATATAGAAAGTATAGTGACCATAGGATCAACCTAGTAGCTCTCAGTGCTAAGAAATGATCGCTAAAAAATGTAATACTAAGATGGTAATGCTATTTTTTAAAAATTTGATTAAATTTCACATTCTAATATCTCAGAAGATATTCATCATATATTCATTATATAATGGTTACATTTGGTGTCACCTGAATATTGATTTTCACACTTGGTGTTCCACCAGAATGTCCATTATACCACTAGCTTTTATCTTAAAAAACAGAACAAACAAACAAAAAAAACCCTTTTATGTGGCTTTACTGATGTTTTCAGGGTTAGTGAAATCATATACATGCGTTCCATATACCATCTTTTTTCCCCAGTGATCTGCATTTGCATTATGCTTGCAGAACTGGTGGGTCAGGAAGGTAAAACTCAATCCAAGAGGTTTATGGCCAGAGAGGGGAATAAGGAAGAGGTCTTGAAAAACAAAACGGACAACATTTAAAGGAAAAGGAAGTTACTGGAATGAGAGTTACAAGGTAGCTTTAGTTTCATTTTGTTGGAAAATGAACTTTGTTCTGATAAATATAGTTAAGCATACAAGCTTTTAAGCAACTGGATAACTCTGCCCGGAAAACCGAAATTTTGGCTAGCTTATCTCAGAGAAAATATTTCGAAAAGGAACATTCTTGAGCATTCTCCAGTATTTGTTTAGATTCAAATAAGAAATGGAACAGGCCACTCCATTTTGAAATAGGCTCTGCTATAGGGAAGCCAGGTAATAAGGGATATGCTACAAATTAATTTGCTTATATTACCATTAACATTGAATAAAGGTGAATTTAATCTTCATGTTTTAATTTGAACTTTATGTGTTGTGGCATTTATATTTTATGGTAGATATTTCCATCAAATGTCTGGTTACATTTATTTGTTCATATTTAAGAGAGGGCAAGTCCAAAGCTGATTAGAAGCAAAGCCCATGGGAGGATATGATAATCAAGGTCTTGACTGCAGAGTGAGCTCGCTGGGTCTGTCTTTGGGAGGTTGAGGTGGAATTGATGTCTTCCATAGATCGAGAATTTCCTCCCTGATGATAAGATATGTGAGTCACACACTGAAGAAATTACCTAGATCTCTAAGCAATGAAGACACCATAAACTAGATGAATATACTATGTTTTCATGGCTTGATGCCGTGAGTTATTACTTTTCTATCTACTAATTTGTTTCCTTTTTATTTTTTGAGGCTATTTAAGATAGGCACAACTCAGTCAATGTCAAAGGCCAGAGGCAGGAATGCTGTTGATTTGTTAGATCAATGATTCTCAACAAGCGGTCTCTGATAAGCACTGTTAGCAACTTGCTAGCAATGCAAATTATCAGCCCCACCCCAAAGCTACTGAATCTGAAACTCTGGGGGTGTGGCTCAGCAATCTGTAATTTAACCGGCTGTTCTTATGTACGTCAGAGCCTGAGACCCACTGTGTTAAATGAACAACCTGGAGGCCAGTGGGGCGGGGACCCAGTGAGAGGGAAAATAACAGGGCGTGAGATGACTTTGTGAGCCTTTGTAAGGACTTTGCCTGTTGTGGGAAATGGAAAGCCATTGGAAGATTTTGAACAGAGGAGTGCTGTGATCTGATAGATATTAACAGATTATTTTGACTGTTGTGTTGAGACAGAGGTACAGAGGGCCAAAGACTAAAGCAGAGAGACAAGTCTGTTGCAGTAATACAGGCTAGAGGTGATGCTAGCTTGGGTCAAGGTGGTAGCAGTGGATATAGTGAGACATAATTGGGAGTCCAGAACTAATCTTCAGAGAGAGATGACATGATTGCCTGATGGATTAGCTGAAATTAAATACTAGGAGTAGTCACTTGAAATTTTCTCAGGATTCGAGAGGGATAAAAGTAAACAAATTAGTAGATGGAAAACTAGTAACTTGTGGTATTAAGCTATGATAACATACTATATTCACCTAGTGTATGGTATTTTCATGCTTAGACAATTTGATCTCATGTTTGCTAGGTGAAGTACTACCATTCCTACAGAGTGCTAGGGAATCATTGCCACCTGTTTTCTAATTCTGATACTGTATCAACTATTAAAGGAACTCTAGGTTAAAGACTTACTCTTTTTTTTTTTAAGAGGAGGGGAGAGAAACCAGAGAGAGGAAGAGAGGGGACAGAAAGGGGCAGAGGGAGAAGGAAAAAGAGAGACTCTCAGGCAAACTCCCTGTTGAGGTGCAGAGCCCAACTTTGGGCTCAATCCCACAGTCCTGAGATCCTGAGATCATGACCTGAGCTGAAATCAAAACAGATGCTTAACTACCAACTGAGCCAGGCAGGCAGCCCCTAGGTTAATGACTTCTTCATTGCAAAGTCCCCAGAGCCTCCCCTTCCTTGTACTCTTCACTGACTGTCTCTGCTTGAGATTTTTTGTTACCCTTGACTTTGAGACCCCATGCTGTCTTCCTTCCACTCTTTCATGACTTCCTCTTAGTCTACTCTTTTGGTTTCTTTTTCTTTGCTTATCTTGATCTGAGGTTTGCCTGAACCATTAGTACCTTGTTTTCATGTTCTCTGGCAATAATTTCATGTAGCCTACTACTGCTTGCACGTTGCTAATTGCTAACTCTTGGATATCTATCTCCAGAACCCCTTCCTGACCTCCAGAGCTGAATTTCCAATTGTCTGCACTACTCACTACATTCAAAATTAAATTTTTTACTTTCTCATACTCTACCTGTGCTTTGTGTATTTCTTACCAATCATCCCCTCCCTTCTATCTAGTTAATGTCTAGATTGTCAGTTTAACCTAAATCCCTCTCCCCTTCCTCTTATGCCCCACCTACCACTACCTTAATTTAGTTGTCTCTTGTCTTCATTTGGGACTGCTGTGGCAGATTCCTACCTGTACTCCCTGGTTCCAGGGAAAAGGGCCAATGAGTATAATTTTTTTTCTAACTTAAAACAAGTACTATTCGAAAGTCCGCCTTTTCATCTATAGTCAAAAAATAATTCTTTTGAATTTTAGGATTTTCCTATGTAGTATTTATTTTCACTTGTAAAAGTAGGAGTAAAAAATATTATAGCTATAGAAGACCAGGCTATGATTACTTTAATCTTTTTGCTCCATTAAAGAGTCTTTTCTCATTTGTATGATTGTCTGCAGGAGAATCAGGGTAAATGAGTTTATAGGATTGTGAGGAATGCTTTGGTTAAGTATATAGAGAAATTAAGACATGAAATATCAGATATAGGCTACTCACTCAATCATTGAAGGACAGTCGTCTTTAAAACTTATTATTCTAGGGAGACTGGGTAGCTCAGTGGGGTAAAGCCTCTGCCTTCAGCTCAGGTCATGATCCCAGGGTCCTGGGATTGAGCCGCACATCGGGTTCTCTGCTCAGCAAGGAGCCTGATTCCCTCTCTCTCTCTGCCTGCCTCTCTGCCTACTTGTGATCTCTGTCTGTCAAATTAATAAATAAGTAAAATCTTAAAAAAAAAAAAACCTTATTATTCTATAAAGGTAAAGGTTAAATGTTCCCAGATAAAAGATATTTCAATAAGAAGGTTTCCTATTTTAACAAGGGAGATTTAATAATGATGAATTCAAATCAGCTTTATCTTGCCCTCTTACTTGAGTCAAAATTTATCTCTAAATTATAATGATTAACTTCAAAAATTTTTCCTGGATTTTAACCTTTTCAATAGTAGATATATGTTATGGTAGATAATTGTTGTGGATATATAACAGTAGTATATAATTAGAAAAGAATCCAAGTACAGTGATTCTATAAATTGTTGGGGTTAGGTTCTATTATCTGAGGTCTAAAATTTTCTGCTTCTGGATGCTAAATATAAAAGAGTCAAAAATGGCATCCACTGTCCTAAAGACAACATATTTTTAAAGCCTATAAATCTATTTTCTGGAGCAAATTACCTAACACGGTTTGATTAACACTTTTCCACTTTAGCCAAAACTGATTTTTGTTGCCTCAAATGTCTGCTCAGAGAACTCTTGATTCTCTGAAATTATTTTGTAACATCCTACCTTTTTAATTCACTAATTCAAAAAATATTTCCAAACCCTTACAATATGCCAAGTGCTCTTATGTGCTAGGGAATCAGCAATAAATAAAACAAAAAATGTTCCTGCCTTCATTGAGCTTAACGTTCCAGAATGTGAAAAACTGGGCAAAACCTTTCCCTAATAATTTTAAGTTACACTTCTAGTTCACATTGTAGAACTTCTAAAATAAAGAAAAATTAAACCCCAAGTAATAATATTAGTTACTATGGCATAATTTTGAGATAGTTACACTCTCAGTATTGTTTCCTAAATTTGGCACAATTCTAAATTTTACCAGTTCTTGTCTGGTTGTTAGATACAAATGAAACCACACATTCCTCTTAGTTCTTAATTTTAGAGTATGTTTCTTATGTTATAAATACCAACCCACAGCCATTGCTTTGTGGAGTGGAACTACTTATGTTTAGTCTAAAACTGTTTCAGGCATCTAGATTTTTAACCTGCCCCTTTCTTTGAAGCTTTATTGTGGTATAATTGACACAAATCGACTACTGAAATTCAAAGTCCACAATTTGTTGAGTTTTCATACATGGGATACACGTGTGAAACCCACAATCAAGATTATGAGCATAGACATCACCCTTGCACATTCAGAAAGGCTTTAGAGTATGTGTATGCATGTATGTTTGTATGTATTTTGCCATGTTACGTTTTATAAAATATTTCAAGCATGTAAAAATATGTATAATAAGGTTTCTAATTCCAGTTAATGGCAGAATGAAGTAATGAGTGAACCCTTCCGAGGATTAACAATTAGAGAACCTGTACAAACTGAAAGCAATAGAAAGTGATCAAAAACAGGTAGAAACTGAGTTCACCCTTAAAAGACCATGTCTACAATGAGTAAGGATTGCAAAGTTTGTAGCTTTCTTCCCTGAGGCAGTTTCCCCAATCCCTGGACCTCATGTGGCAGAAAACCCACAGTCTTACCAGCCTGAGGTGACAGAGGTCAGGGAGTCTGACAAAAAATAAAACCAAAAACCAAAAAAAACAAAACCAAAAAACTAGACGGAAACATGAGAGGGGCCTGTACTTGATAAACAAATACACTGGCTAAGATTTGTGAGTTTTTTGCTTTTTTTTTTTTTTTTTTGACCAGATGCCTTTTGTGACTTGTTCATAGGTATAGTGGCAAAAAGTGGAAGTTTTATTGTCTTGAGTTATTAGATAACAGAGCTTGGAGCTAACAGCAGGTAGAAATTTATGGAGAAATCCCAACAGTAAGAGAAGAGTAGAAATCATGAGCCCCAAAATCTGGGTATAAGTTCTGCTCAGATCTTTGGCTGTCCATCAGACTTAGAGAGGTGCGGGGGTGATCCCCAGACGCCTAGGCTACAAAGCAATAGTTCCTAGGTGAAAGAACCAGCTTTACTAGAAGCAAAGATAGGAACTGCTTTATACTGTGAGAAGACAATAGTCTGTAGTTTGAGTCTAGGGGAATTAATGGCCTATTGAAAGGGAAATCCAGTAATGCTTAGAAAAACATAACATCATCGGAATCATTGTTATGCATTATTATGCTGCCTAGTTTTTAACCGGAAATTATTAGATGTAGCAAGAAACAAAAAATTGTGATTCATATTTAAGAATAGTGAGATTCATACTCAGTTCAATGGAAAGTGACTCAAAGTAGGGCTAGATGGGGCGCCTGGGTGGCTCAGTGGGTTAAGCCTCCATCTTCAGCTCAGGTCATGATCTCAGGGTCCTGGGATCAAGCCCTGCATCCGGCTCTCTGCTCAGTGGGGAGCCTGCTTCCTCCTTTCTCTCTGTCTGCCTCTCTGCCTTCCTGTGATCTCTCTCTCTCAATCTCTGTCAAATAAACAAATAAAATCTTAAAAAAAAAAAAGTAGGCTCAGATGTTGGATTTAGCAGAATCTTTCAAAGCATCTAGTGTAAATATGTTCAAAGAACTAAAGGAAAAAATGTTCAAAGAATTAAACAAATATGTGAATGAGTGCCCAGACAGGGAATCTTAAGAAAGAAATCATAGGCAAAAAGCTAAGACTATTTCCTTTTCTAGTTGCCAAATTTTTAAATTTACCAATTATGTGTTTTTAAATAGTTTCTGATTACAGCAGTTCCACATGTTCAGCTCTAAAAATTTGAACAATTCACTAATGAACAAAGAAGAAAATAAAAATTATCCACAAGCCCGTCATTCAGAAATAACAACAGTTAACATTCAGGTTTATTTTTTTATATGCCCTTTTTGGGGAGCACATATTTTATTTATATATATATATATAAAAGACTTTATTAATTAGAAGGAGAGCTCAATCAGAGGGGGAAGGGCAAATGGAGAGGAGAAGCAGACTCCCTGCTGAGCAGGGAGCCCAAAGCAGCAGAACTCAGGACCCTGGGATCATGACCCAAACCAAAGGCAGATGCTTAAGCAACTGAGCCACGCAGGCACCCATATATATGTATACATATTTTAAGACTAATACTTCAGGGAGCGTCTGGGTGGCTCAGTGGGTTAAGCCGTTGCCTTCGGCTCAGGTCATGATCTCAGGGTCCTGGGTTTGAACCCTGCATTGGGCTTTCTGCTCAGCAGGGAGCCTGCTTCCTCCTCTCTCTCTACCTGCCTCTCTGCCTACTTGTGATCTCTGTCTGTCAAATAAATAAATAAAATCTTTAAAAAAATAAAATAAAATCCTTGCTTCTAAAAATCTTTGCTTTATTAAAAAAAGTGATTATTATTTGTGAATATATTCCACTTTGTGTTTATTTCACATAATATATTATTACACATAATATAGTGTGATTTCACACTATAAATTATATTTCATAAATGCAAAATATGTTTTATTTCACATCCTACACTAACTTACTATTTATTATTCACGATAAACTAAAAGGACTCTAGATTCAGAGACTTGGAGATCTGGAAGGGACTTAGAAATTGTGATCTTCATCAGTTATAAAACAGATTAATTGAATAGTGTGACGTTGTTCTCTATCATAATGGGTTTGGTCAGTAGAACCGCCATGGTAAATACTGTGGCAATAAGAAATTTGATAGAACAATCTGGGCTTACACAAATGTGGGAGAAGTAAAGATCTGTGATGGGGGGAGGTGTCAGAGCACTAGCCTGAGACACTGGAGCAGGAGAAGAAAGACATGGGTGCATTGCAGTGTAGACCTCTGGATGCCTACTGTGTCTGACTACCAAGACCTTACAGAAATAATGGTCTCTCCTTTGCTTCTGCCTTCCAAATCTTAGGCAAGGTCCTGTCACTGGCAGACTGTAACCTGCAGCTTAAGGAAGAGAATTTTGAGGAAGGTGGTTCCAGGCTTTAGAAGGGGACTAGTGGCAGTGGTACCAAGTGAATCTGGCACTGTAGCATACCTAATTCATAGCATTTATTCATTCTGTGACTCACCTTTCTTGACCTTCTCCTAGACCTTCCTATATGTGTGATTCACCTCTACTGTTCGCCGTTACGGATCATCAAGCAGTTCTGGGGTCTTGACATCTTATACTGTTTCATGGAATCATTTTAGATTGCTTCCTATAGACCTCTTCCTAAAAGTTATTAAAGATAACACTAATTTCTCTCATGCCTATTTCTTGAACACGAAACCTTTAAACGTTGCTTGTACCTTATTACTCACTGAGGCAAAGCCCGAGGTTGTTGGAGCTACAATCACAAATTTCATGAATAATGTATATTTCCCAGCTTAGGGAAGGAATCTGTAAATAAAGACAGCATGAATAATTATACTGAAAAACTGAAAAATCTTAATATTTGCATTGCTGGGCTCTTTGAGTCTAGAGCCCAGAGGGAGCCCAGAGGGAGGTTCGAGAATTCTGTTTTCCAAATCGATAATGGGAATGTTGACGTAGCACTTAATCTGCTGGCTTGAAGCCAGTGAGCGAAACTCTAGTCTGTCCATAAACTATCCACAAATAACAACCCTTACATATCTCCCACTTCACCCATTCACCTGTCTTCCATGACCAAGCAGATGATGAATAATTGAAATGCAGCTCAGTATGTTTTTTATTAATAAAGATCGTTCACTGCTTCCCAAATGATTGCATTAGAAAAACTCGACAGATTTGGGTATACATGTTTTGAATCCTAAATGGTTGAAAAGTGACAGTTTTGCTTATAGAGCAATTGAATAATTTTTCAGGGAGTATTCTTCCATTTAGCAGAAAGTTGTGTAAATTTTAATATTGAGGTACACGATCAAAATTTATGTGAACTGAATGAAATTTTTATTGCTAACAGTTTTAGTCTTGACTCAAATATAAATTATGTACATATAAATGATTTGTTTAATCCTGGGGTTTCTGGTCAGTAATTCTTCAAATTACATTAGTTTCATGATACGGCATAAAATGCCAGCAGCTCAAAATTGTGTAATTATTTATATTGGGTCTCAGTACACAAAATTTGGCATGTTAGGTTAACATTTGATGATGTTAATTGTAAACAGTGGACTGATTGGTCCACTAGTTCTTGTGAGCTAGTAATTAAATTAAAAAATATATTTTTCTAAACATCTTGGACAAGCTAAATGTGAGATACAGGACTGGTGGTGAATCCAGAATTATATTTAAAGTACAATGTGCGTTCATCAGATGTGCTAAAGAGTTATCTTTGGCTTTAAGACTTAATATGCTTATTTAAACATTTAAACAGAGAAAGCGTATAGATTAGTCAGTGATACATGATGAAAGTATCTATCTTAACAGGTAAATATTGGGAAGATGGATTCGCCCATTGAAAAGTGGAACCTCATAATTGGCAACTTGGCTTTAAAGCAGGTAAGTGATGCATGTGTTTGTTTACAGGTCTTGGGTTTATACATCTAGGGTTTTACTTGCAAGAGTGGAATAAATTTTAGCCCTCTTAACTTTACCAGTTAATTATTTCAGGGGATCCAAGACAATAATTTAGTACCCTGAAGAAATGATAGAATAAATGGATACTCATGACCTCTAAAAAATGTTCTTTCTCTAGAAATTGGTCAGGTTCTTCCAAATATTGAAAAGTATATAAAATATATAAATTTTTTATCATGTGTTACAGAGCCAGAATTTGAGTATTTGAGTTAATATCTGTACAAATATTTTGCACTTCAATTGCTTAGGTTCTGTTTTTTTCTACTTTGATTGTTTTTAAAAGTAAATCTTCTTCAAACTGAACTTTTACATATTATAGTCATATGTTTATTTAAGAGTTTTTCTTAATTTGTTAATGTTACTAATGTTCATATAAATGAGCACATTAGATTGTCAGTTACATATACACTAAATCTTGGATTATGTAGATGATCTATATCTCCTTCAGATCTCAGGTAAATATCTCTTCCTCCCCAGCTACTTCCTATTATGCCCAAGACACATGACCACAGCCTCCTAGTAACTCTCTAGCAAGTGGGCTTAAGGGACACTCACTAATTTTAATCTTAGCTTGATTAGGACATCATGTTGAGAAACATGGCTGCTGAACAGTAATTTCATGTATTGCATTTCAAAGACATAGAAATAAAAGAATTTTTTGAATATGGGCTTTAAAAAAATACCTGTGTAGCTGCTTCTAAGATCACAGGGTTAGAAATAAGAAAGTCCGGGATTTAATCTTAGCTCTAACATTAACCAGCTGTATAAACTTTGTTAATTTACTTAACTTTTCTGGGCTTCTTCATCCTCTTCTTTTAAATCACAGTATTGCATGTCAATGTTCCTTTCCAGCTTGAAATTGTAGGAACCTACTCAGGGGTAATAAAATATTTAACAAGTAGGCTACTATAAATTAATATATAAATTAAAATTTGGAAAATATATTTCATTTTATTCTTTAAATATTCTAAGCTCTTACCAGGTAATACAAGTGGCAATGTAAATTATTCATCACATCATTCTAAGACCTTCCATCCCAGCTTTTAATTTTTCCTTCCACTCTTCATCTGCACCCTTCCCTTGTAATTCTCCTTACCTGCAGATGGTCAGGATGGGAGCCAGAGATGGTTCTGGATTCTTCCACCACGTGGACTGGCTTCAGAGAGTCTGTGAGCACCTAGAAATTCTTCTCAGTCTTGAGTGCATCTGTGTTTTCATAGAGAAAAGAATCTTTACAAAATTTTTGCCAGGCTGTCAGAGGAGTCTAGGACACCAATACAATGAAGAATTTGGAATTAGGTTCCCTTAGGGCTTCTTTAGTTCTCACATTTTACTTAATAGGTTTCTATGAGTTCCCAGTGTTACTTTTCTTTAGTCGCTGGGTTCCTTTGTGCCAGCACTGTGGGAAGCACTTTTATACTATGTAACTCATTTAAATCTCAGTTTTCAAATTCAGTATTACTGTTGTTACTTTATAGGTCATGATTGTGTTATTCGTGAGGTTACTTTTTAATATCTCTCCCACCCGCCCACCCACCAAGAGCTGGGGGAGAACAGGGGATAAATCTATTTTGGTCACTGTGTGGCCCAAGGCCAACCACCTTGTATAGCTTCTAAAGATTTTATTTTTACTTATTTGATAGAGCGCACAAGCTGGGAGCAGCAGGCAGAGGGAGAAGCAGGCTCCCCACCGAGCAAGGACCAGATGTGGGACTCGATCCCAAGACTCTGGGATCATGACTTGAGCCAAAGGCAGGCTTTCAGCTGACGGAGCCACCCAGGCGCCCCTAGATTCTCAATAAATACTTGCTGAATGAACAAATTTTAAATAACTTGCCACAAGATTGGGCAATATAGCCAGGAGGCAAACTCTTATTGTTGGATCACAAAATCCAATTTCTTACTAGCACTGCCTCTGGAGAGTCAAAGTTCAGTTGTAAGGACTGGGTACCTTTCAGTCTTCTTAGATGATCTGTGGGTTACACCATCAAAGTCACTTGGGATGCTTGATAAAAACAGATTCCTGGACCCCATTCAGGACCCCAATGGCTCCCGGTTATGACGGTTTGAGAACTCACTGCCTTTGGGAATATTAGCGCTAAAATAGAGTAGCTTCTTCAAAAGGTAAGATGCAGCTCAGGGACTGTGTGCACCGCTTTCTTCGGACTTTTGGTATGCATATTTACACAATCAAGTAAAAACTGGTTTTTGAAGTGAATAATTCAGTTGGACTTCCTGAAACAATTTTTAGGTTCAAGCGACAGTGGTTGGTTTTCTAGCAGCTGTGGCGGCGGTGATCCTGGGCTGGATTCCGGAGGGGAAGTACTACCTCGACCATTCCATACTTCTGTGTTCCAGCAGTGTTGCCACTGCTTTCATTGCGTCTCTTCTACAAGGCAAGTAAATTTATGAATGTCTGCCCCCACGGTCTTTCACTTTCAAATAATTTGTTTTCCATGTTGACTATTTTTATTAAAATGATGCCTGTTCATTGTAAGATCAACAGGGAAAATTTTTAAATTTTTATTTAAATTCCTGTTAGTTGACCTCAATGTAATATCAATTTCAGGTGTATAACACAGTGATGCAACACTTCCATGTATGACTCAGTGCTCATCAAGATGAGTGTACTCTTAATCCCCCAGTTCCCCCCAGGCACTTCCATTCTGGTAACTACTAGTTCTCTACCATTAAGAGTCTGTTTCTTGGTTTGCTTCTCTTTCTTTTTTCCATATGCTCATTTGTTTGTCTCTTAAGTTCCCTGTATGAGTGAAATCATGTGGTATTTTCTTTTTCTGACTTATTTCACTTAGCATGGTACGCTACATCTACATCATTGCAAATGGCAAGATTTCATTCGTTTTATGGTTTAGTAATATTCCATTGTATATGGATGGATCTGTCACATCGTCTTTATCTGTTCATCACTTGAGGACCACTTGGGCTATTTCCATAGTTTGGCTATTGTAGATAATGCTGTAAACACTGGGGTGCATGTATCACTTTGAATTATTATTATTATTTTTTATTCTTAGGGTAAATAACCTAGTAGTGCAATTGCTAGACTATAGGGTAGTTCTATTTTTAACTTTTTGAGGAACCTCCATACTGTTTCCCAGAGTGCCATATCAGTTTGCATTCTCACCAAGAGTGCAGGCAGAAGAGAAAATTTATCTATAAGCTTTTAAAATGTCTTATTTCAGATACACTTATATATATTATATATAAGCCTTAGTAAATATAGAACAGGCTTTATTTCTTTTTTCTTTATTAACATATAATGTATTATTAGCCCCAGGGGTACAGGTCTGTGAATTGTCAGGCTTACACACTTCATAACACTCACCATAGCACATACCCTCCCCAGTGCCAATAAACTACCCCCCTCCCCCCAGCAACCCTCAGTTTGTTTTGTGAGTTAAGAGTCTCTTATAGTTTGTCTCCCTCCCAATCCCATCTTGTTTCATTTTATCCTTCCCTACCCGCTAAACCCCCCACGTTGCCTCTCAAATTCCTCATATGATAATTGTCTTTCTCTGACTGACTTATTTTGCTCAGCATAATACCCTCTAGTTCCATCCACATCATTGCAATTGGCAAGATTTCATTTCTTTTGATGGCTGCATAATATTCCATTATATATATATATACCACATCTTCTTTATCCATTTCTCTGTTGATGGACATCTAGGTTCTTTCCATAGTTTGGCTATTGTGGACATTGCCACTATAAACTTTCAGGTGCACGTGCCCCTTCAGATCACTACATTTGTATCTTTAGGGTAAATACCCAGTAGTGTGATTTCTGGGTCGTAGGGTAGCTCTGTTTTCAACTTGTTGAGGAACCTCCATGCTGTTTGCCCGGGTGGCTGCACCAGCTTGCATTCCCACCAACAGTGTAGGAGGGGTCCCCTTTCTCCGCATCCTCACCAACATCTGTCATTTCCTGACTTGTTAATTTTAGCCATTCTGACTGGTGTGAGGTGGTATCTCACTGTGGTTTCGACTTGTATTTCCCTGATGCCGAGTAATGTGGAGTACTTTTTCATGTGTCTATTGGCCATCTGGATGTCTTCTTTGCAGAAATGTCTGTTCATGTCCTCTGCCCATTTCTTGATTGGATTATTTGTCTTTGGGTGTTGAGTTTGATAAGTTCTTTATAGATTTTGGATACTAGCCCTTTATCTGATATGTCCTTGGCAAATATCTTCTCCCTTTCTGTCAGTTGTCTTTTGGTTTTGTCCACTGTTTCCTTTGCTGTGCAAAAGCTTTTGATCTTGATGAAGTCCCAATAGTTCATTTCTGCCCTTGCTTTCCTTGCCTTTGGCGATGTTCCTAGAAGTTACTGCAGCTGAGGTCGAAGAGGTTGCTGCCTGTGTTCTCCTCAAGAATTTTGATGGATTCTTTTCTCACATTGAGGTCTTTCATCCATTTTGAGTCTATTTTTGTGTGTGGTATAAGGAAATCATCCAGTTTCATTTTTGTGCATGTGGCTGTCCAATTGTCCCAACACCATTTGTTGAAAAGACTGTCTTTTTTCCATTGGACATTCTTTCCTGCTTTGTAGAAGATTAGTTGAACATAGAGTTGAGGGTCTATTTCTGGGCTCTCTATTCAGTTCCATTGATCTATGTGTCTGTTTTGTGCCAGGACCATACTGTCTTGATGATGACAGCTTTGTAATAGAGCTTGAAGTCTGGAATTGTGATGCCACCAACTTTGGCTTTCTTTTTCAACATTCCTCTGGCTATTCAAGGTCTTTTCTGGTTCCATATAAATCTTAGAATTATTTGTTCCATTTCTTTGAAAAAAAATGGATGGTATTTTGATAGGGACTGCATTAAATGTGTAGATTGCTTTAGGTGGCATAGACATTTTCACAGTATTTGTTCTTCCAATCCATGAGCATGGAACATTTTTTCATTTCTTTGTGTCTTCCTCAATTTCTTTCATGAGTACTTTGTCATTTTCTGAGTACAGATTCTTTGCCTCTTTGGTTAGGTTTATTCCTAGGTATCTTATGTTTTGGCTGCAATTGTAAATGGGATTGACTCCTTAATTTCTCTTTCTTCTGTCTTGCTTTTGGTGTATAGAAATGCAACTGATTTCTGTGCATTGATTTTATATCCTGATACTTTACTGAATCCCTCTACAAGTTCTAGCAGTTTGGGAGTGGAGCCTTTTGGGTTTTCCACATGAAGTATCATATCGTCTACAAAGAGCAATAGTTTGACTTCTTTTTTGCCAATTTGGATACCTTTAATTTCTTTTTGTTGTCTGATTGCTGAGGCTAGGACTTTGAGCACTATGTGGAATAGCAGTGGTGATAATGGACATCCCTGCTTTCTTCCTGACCTTAGCAGAAAAGCTCTCAGTTTTTCCCTGTTGAGAACGATATGCGCTGTGGGTTCTTCATAGATGGCTTTGATGATACTGAGGTGTGTACCCTCTATCCCTACACTCTGAAGAGTTTTGATCAAGAAAGGATGCTGTACTTTGTCAGATGCTTTTTCAGCATCTATTGAGAGTATCATATGGTTCTTGTTCTTTCTTTTATTAATGTATTATATCACATTGATTGATTTGTGGATGTTAAACCAACCTTGCAGTCCTGGGATAAATCCCACTTGGTCCTGGAGAATAATCCTTTTAATGTACTGTTGGTTCCTATTGGCTAGATTTTGGTGAGAATTTCCGCATCTGTATTCATCAAGGATATTGGTCTGTAATTCTTTTTGATGGGGTCTTTGTCTGGTTTGGGGATCAAGGTAATGCTGGCCTTATAAAATGAGTTTGGAACTTTTCCTTCCATTTCTATTTTTTGGAACAGTTTCAGGAGAATCGGTATTAATTCTTCTCTAAATGTTTGGTAGAATTTCCCTGGGAAGCCGTCTGGCCCTGGGCTCTTGTTTGTTGGGAGATTTTTGATGACTGCTTCAATCTCCTTACTGGTTATGGGTCTGTTCGGGTTTCCTCTTTCTTCCTGGTTCAGTTTTGGTAGTTTATACATCTCTAGGAATGCCTCTGTCTTCCAGATTGTCAAATTTGCTGACATATAGTTGCTCATAATATGTTCTAATGATTGTTTGTATTAGAACATGCTATCTGAAGTTGTCTCCTGGCCTTAGGTATTCTGGTAGAGTTCCCAGTGAGCTCGGGAAAAAAATCTAGGTATTCACTAGTTTCTGTAAATTAAATTAATTGAGAAACTCCTTTCTGGAAATCATGCAGAGGATTTACGGTTTGTCATTTGAGTAACAAGGATTCTAGGAATTCCAAATTTCAAAAGCAGTCCCTGTGTTAAAATTTTTTAAAGTTTGAGATTTCAAAAAAATTTCTTCACTATTTCTGTGGCAATACAAATATAACCATATGCTCAACCCAGTATATTGCTGGCTATAGACTTTTAAAGAGCCCAAAGATTTAAAAACTTAACTACATTAGAATTTTTCATTTGGGATATCATTCGTTGTATTTATTTATTAAGAACTCAGCACTGGAGAACTAGTTTATTATGAAATCATAATGATAAAGACTTTGTTTTTATTATAAAATTACCATCTTCTTACCCTTATATCACCAGCAAGGTGAAAAATAGTAAATTCTCATGTCAGGTGATTTTACAAGTGTTAAGGTAACTTTTTTGGTTAGGTTCTGGGAATTTAGGGTATCTTATTAAAATTAAGACTTGACTTCCAAAATATTTTCGAGCATTTTGTTTTGGTACTTAAATTATATTAGGGGTAGTTTCTTGTCTCTATATAGAATTACCAGAATTCAGGGGAGTTAACAGTGGCCAAAGCAGGGTGAAGTTAAGTTACTGGGAACTTTTTTTTTTTTTAAGATTTTATTTATTTATTTGACAGACAGAGATCCCAAGTAGGCAGAGAGGCAGGCAGAGAGAGGGGAGGAAGCAGGCTCCCTGCTGAGCAGAGAGCCCGATGTGGGGCTCGATCCCAGGACTCTGGGATCATGACCTGAGCCGAAGGCAGAGGCTTTAACCCACTGAGCCACCCAGGCGCCCCGGGAAATTTTTTTTTTTTAACACTTTATTTATTTGAGAGTAGTAGAGAGAGAGCACAAGTAGGCAGAGCAGCAGGCAGAGGGAGAGGGAGAAACAGGCTCTCTGCTGAGCAAGAAGCCCGATGCGAGGTTTGATCCCAGGGCCTTGGGATCATGACTCAAGCTGAAGGCAGTCATTTAACCGACTGAGCCACCCAGGCACCCCAAGCTACTAGGAAATTAATTTCTGGTAAAAAAAACAAAACAAACAAACAAACCCTAAAGCATTAGCTTCTTTTTCTTTAAGTTCATTTGGTTCTGTTTTCTTTCTAATCTTGTTTTCTTTAGAGAGGTTTGTTTAAAAATTTTCAGTAAAAACTATTTTATTGCCTAGGATTTTCAAAATCATAAGAATCCAGACTTTTAAAATATATTTACTTAAGGTTCCTTACTTTGAATAATGTGTATTCTAATTTTATGAGACTTTGACCTTTATATATGTATACCACATACTATTAACCACCTTTTGTAGGTGAGAAGACTGACCCAGGTAAGGTGACTTCTCTAGTTTCATCAACTGGTTTACATAAAATGAGAATTACAGGCTGTTTGCTGACTCCCAGCTCTTTCTACTGGTCTGTGCTGGCAAAATATCTGTTTTCAGCTGAAAAGATATGGATGGCATTCTGTTCTAGGAGAACTTTCCATATCAGTCTTTAAATGTGCTGACTTTGAAGGAAGAATTCTGTAGGATTGCATCTTGATTATTACATAATGCATTTAAAATTTTTTTCTGCTATTGCATTTTTCCCCAATATTATGCAAAAGGTGAGTCTGTAGATTGAAAATGTCTCCAGAATATAAGAAGTGAGACATTGTTGGAAGCAAGACGAAAATTCTACTTTTAATAATTTTGCCTTTATGGGTTGGTAGAAGACACGGGACTAGAGTTACTTGCAAATTCTGTGACTTTCACTTAAAACCTATTCCCAGGACCTCAGTTTTATTATCTATAAAATGAGTATGCCAAAATAAAATCATTTTGAGTCATTGTCAGTATAAGAATGCAGGGAGATTCTGTTGGATTTTTTTCCTGTAGCCATGTTTAGGCTTCCGTACTGGTTTATGGTTAGCTTCTAAGTGCACTAATCTTGAATATTCTCCACACCTGCATCCTCTACATTTTGGCCTGAGAAAATGTATGCAACGGGGTATGGTTATAATTATTGTCACCCTCCCTCACCATTTCTGTGATTCAAGAAAATAAATATTTAGGAGTGCAAGTATACAGTCATATTTTCATCCTCTCTAGTTGGAAGTTCATAGATAGAAACTTTGGTTTTAAATAATACCCTATAGGGTTACCTCTGTGACACAGTTGGTTCAGTGTCGACTCTTGGTTTAGGCTCAGGTCCTGATCTCAGGGTTGTGAGATCGAGCCCCTTTTGCTCACTCTCTCTCAAAATAAATAAATAAATCTTTAAAAAAAAAAAAAAGAAAAAGAAACTTCTTTAGAGACTGCTTTTTGTGTTTTGGCCTCCAGTGTTCAAATTTTAATTAGTTCACTCCTCTGAATGCTTCATCACTTTTATTTTTAAACTTTTTTTTTAAGATTTTATTTATTTATTTGTCAGAGAAAGTGAGACAGAGTGGCAGGCAGAGGTAGAGAGAGAAGCTGGCTCCTTGCTGAGAAAGGAGCCCGATGTGGAACTCGATCCCAGAACCCTGGGATCATGACCTGAGCCGAAGGCAGCCGCTTACCCGACTGAGCCCCCCAGGTATCCCCATCCCTGCTTCATCACTCTTAAAAAATAAAACAAAGCAAGCATTCTGGCTACCACCATGTAGACAAATCCATTTTTTCGGTCTTCTTCCCAGTTGCTATGCATATAAATATGCCTCACCTTTCTTTGACATTTTCATACTTTGAGGGTTAAAATAAATTCTTCGGGTTTGGTACACACAAATACATTACACCTGAGACATACAACGTTATTAAATCTGAAACTTTAGCTTTAATGTTATTTTACAGTAGCTTTTCAGGTCTCCAGATGCAACACTGAACTTCTGAAATCTTCTATGATCCCTATTTGGAATTTGTTGAAAGGCATTTTGCCAAAGCATTAGAGTAAAATGTTTTGTTTGCTTTAGTCAACTTATCTAAGCAGTCTGACTGGAACTGATGGGCTGTTGGTCTAGCCTTTATATTTCAGAATGCAGGGGATTGATTTTCTCTAAATCACAGCATAAAAAGTAATGAGTTTTCTTTCTTCTAGGAATAATAATGGTTGGCGTTATCGTTGGTTCAAAGAAGACTGGCATAAATCCTGATAACGTTGCTACCCCCATTGCCGCTAGTTTTGGCGACCTCATAACTCTTGCCATATTAGCCTGGATAAGTCAGGGTTTGTACTCCTGTCTTGGTAAGTTAATTTGGAATTAAATATAATGGGTTATTCAGAGTCCATTCAAATAATAAATAATTCTATACAGATTTGTGGTATTCTTTAAAGTAAGTCTAAAGTACATTTGGTTTGAAGAAGTAAGTCTCAGATACATGTTTTTGAACTAAAGAAAGGGCTTTAACTTGACAAAGGCAGTCATTTATTAAGGGAAGCGCCATTTAGTATATAAAGTTACCTTAAATTATTTAACGAGTTGGTCAATAAAACTTGATGTTGAAGGAAAATGCTTCTCATTTAGAAATACGATATGTCCACTTGAAACAAGGCAGAAGACAATAAACAAGCAATGGCCTAAATGTAGTAAGATATTGTTCATTTAGGTCTTGAGTTTTCATTGTTGTTGTGAAATATACTGGGAGTGCTGTATGGACAAATATATTTAGGGCAATGTTCGACTCTTTCCTCTTCCAGTCAGGCAAAGCACAGAAAAGGAGTTATGATAGTACAGGGATAATCTGCTTTAATTTATTTTTGGGGTGATAATTGGTATACTTTTTCTCTCTTTTATACAGTTCAGAAATTCATACTGACGTCAGGGATTAAAATATGCCAGTATTAAAGAATGTGGCTTAATAATCTTCTACTCTTCATTCATTCATTCCTCCAGTCATAGGCAGGCAGCTGGATGACTTGTAGACCTCATCTCCCCCACAGAAATGGGCTGCTAACTGTGTTGGGGAAGGGAGACTGTCGTCAATAGGCTGGATCCCAAAAGACAAGATGAGTTAGGTATGGTTAGTGTTCCTTTCCCTAGTCTTACGGATTAGACAAGTGTGTGAGGAGGAGTGGGGAGGAGAAAAGAAGGGGAGAAGAGAGTAAAGCGTTTCTACCTATTATTATTCTATGGGTCTTGCCAGAAACTTTGAGGGTGGGGTGGAGATGGGATGAGAAGCCTGGTAGTGTTTCTGGGATGGGTTCTCTTGCATACAGAAACAGGAAAGTTATCTTATTTGCAGACTTGATTGCTCAAAATACCACAGAGTCGTTTGTAACCCATTTCTCAGCTAGCTGGTTGAATATCAGGGTGTTTCCTCAGTTGAAGTCCTAGAGTAAGAAGGTAAGAGAATGCCACTGAAGAAGGTTATCCTAATAAATACGACAGTTGTTATAATGGTATAATAGACTCCGTATATGAGATTCCAGAAGGTAAATCAACTTTGGGGGAAAATCATGTGTGCTGATTTTTTTTTTTTTTTAATCAATCTCTCTCTGTCTTAAAATTATAGTTGATGTAACGATGAAGGGGTTTCTGATGCCCGTGTTGGAGTATGTGTCTTCATTGTGAACACTAGAGGGCCTCATAAGACCAGCGCAGTGTTAGTGGTCGTCTCACTACAGAGGTTAGGAACAGGCACATTTAAATTCAGAAACCCCATTCATCCTGCTGAGCTGCCTGGTTCTTGGAAACAAAGTTTAATTCCTGAGCTATGTTGGAAACACTTAGCAGTCTTTAGAGATAAGAGGATTTCATGGCCTCTCTAGGCTTTTGTTACAAATAGAGGCATGTGTTACACGGCTCCCAAAGAACAGGGCATTGAGGGAAGTCTCTCTTAACTCCTCACCTAGAATTTTGGATGCTTAGAATGACTTGGAACAGCTCCCCTCTTGTCTTGTTAGTTTGGATGCATGTCCCGAAGCTCACTCTACATTCATTCAATGTGTTTCCTTTGGTTCTGATAAAATTTGCTGATTTCTGATATCTGAGGTAAATGTAGGATTTTTACCCTTTGTACCTCACCAGTTCCCCACAAAAAGGGCAAAACAAGCCCAGAGCTTTGTTTATTCCTGTTGACTTTATTTTGTGTCGTCACCTAAGTCTTTGTTGCTCAGTTAACAAAGTTAAAGGTTTAGCCTTGTGTTTACAGCCTCTGGGAGTCAGCGGAAACGTTATCTTTTCCCGTCCCTGCTCCTCCCTTTCTTGTGCTTGTTACTCCTGGCGGACTCACGCAGTTACTGATTCTCCTTCTCAGTTACTGATTCTCATCTGTCAGGCAAGATTTTTCCCTTTTCTTTCTTCTGTCATTCCCTTCCCCTTCATTGAGGCCAGTCAGAGGACTCATTTTCAGTGCTAACTGCATACATTTCCCTGATGTTAATTGATCTTTTCCTCTGAATTCCTGTAGCCCTTCACTGATAACGTCTCTTGTGATGGTTCTTTACATTTTACTGATCATTATAGCTTTTTGTGTAAATGTAGTACCTTCCTTTATGAGGGTATAAGCTTCTGAGAACAAAATTCTGTGTTTTCTCAATCAATCAATCTATCTGACTCCCATAGGGCCATATACATAAATGGATGTTAAATAAATAACACTTGGTGAAATGCTTTATTTTTTTGGAAAGCTATCCAGTTAATGTGAATAGATAAGCTGTTCAGATGTCATACACACATGGAAATAGACAGGAATCTTTCTGAGTGATTTTGCTATGTTCTTTGTCCAACAGCAGAATAGATTGTAACCAAAAAAATGACCCTTTCAATGAATATTTAGTATTAGGGAAATATTGGAAGAATATCTTGCCTTAGCAGAAAGTATCAGGGGATTAGTATCCATACAGAAAAATTTAAATGGCAGCATATGGGTAGGAGATCTTGAAATAGAAGCAAAAATAGAAAGTTAGTTTAGAAAATAATCTAAGCTCTGAACTATGATATGCTTTGGTATGACTTGCCGAGAAGATATAAAGGCATTTATTTAGTAATTTTTTAAAAGCTATTAAAAGGATGCGGTTAGGCCAGCAACCAGAATATAGGTACGTAGTGATTTCTGCCCTTTCTTTCTTCTTGTTTGCATACTTTTAAGAGGATTTTAAGAGGGCGCCTGAGTGGCTCCCTGCTCAGTGGGGAGCCTGCCGCTCCTTCTCCCATTACCCCTGCTTGTGTTCCATCTTTCTCTGTCAAATAAATAAATAAATAAATAAATAATCTTTAAAAAAGAGAGAGAGAATTTTAAGAACTCTTTTCAGTTATTTGTATAACTCCATGGCTATCTAATTCTGGTATGTACATCATTTTATTGATTTGACAAACTGTCAGCTTTTCTCTTTTTAGGCAAGATCTGAGAAGCAGAATGTTGATGGATTTCTCATTCTTTGAGGTTAACTTTAAAAAGAAGGCTTAGTTGAAGCCATAGAACAATCACGATCATCCTTAGGTAGCTCCAATCTGTAGAAACCAACAGGGAGGCCAGCTAGGCATTCTAGAATATCTCTGCCTGCGTGTGAGTAGTGATATGAGTAGAATCTAAATTTTTCTTGCATGTCAGTCTTCAGAGATTTTCAGCACTCACCATCTTAGTTTAGGGTGATTCCTGGAAGGTCAATTTAGTGAGAAAATTCTGATAGTTATAATGGAGGGTATTGAAAAAAAAATTGACAACTTACCATGCCCCTTGCTTTGTTGCTCACACACAAACAGCTGACATATAAGAATGTCACTCATAGCAGCTACATATTTCAAAAGAATTTAGGGTAAGAATAATGAATGTTAATGAAAATTGTGTGACAGTTGTTGCAAAACGCCACCAGCAATCCAATAAAAGGTACAAGCCATGAATCAGAAAGATGGCTGTTATGTTTGGCAGATAAGTGGAATCACAGCAATTTGAACCACTTTAGCTGTGTTCATCCTTAGTTTTCTGTAGTTTACGTATGTCACAGAATCAATACTAATGCGCACAGACATTTCTTAGGCTTAAAATTCTGCAAAGCTTTATCTGTATACCTGTATTCATTCCTATTGCTGTTGTAACAAATTAACCACAAACTCTGTGGCTTAAAACAACAGAAATGAGGGGCACCTGGGTGGCTTAGTGGGTTAAGCATCTGCCTTCAGCTCAGGTTGTGATCCCAGGGTCCTGGGATTGAGTCCCGCATTGGGCTCCCCGTTGGGGAGCCTGGTTCTCCTTCTGCTGCTCCCCACTGACTGACTCTCTCTCTCTCCCTCTGTCAAATAAATAAAATCTTATGAAAGAAAACAACAACAGAAATGAATCTTCTTACAGTTCTGGAAGCCAAAGTCTAAAATGTCTTATACAAGGCTAAAATCAAGGTGTCAGCAGGGCTGGTCTCTTCTGGAGGATTTTAGGGGGAAGCGCATTCCTTGGCTGCCAGCATTCCTTGGCTTATAGCTGCATTACTCATTCTCTGCTTCTGTGGTCACACTGCCTGCTCTTCTGAAGTCAGATCTCCTCTGACTTCCGCCTGGGAGGACACCTATAATTACATTTCAGGCTCACCCTAATGATCCAGAATAACTTCCTCATTTCAAAATACTTGACTTACATCTGCAAAGTTTCTTTGGCCGTATAAGGTAATTATTCACAGGTTTTAAGGATTAGGATGTGGATGTGTTGAATAATGGCTGAATAATGACCTACTATAATACCTGTTGTGATATACTCTGAAATTAATACAAAATATTATTTTGACTAGGATCATTGAAGTGTATTTCATTTTGAAGGAAGACATTATTTAAATTTTGATAAATTTTGATAGAATTTGAAATTAAATTTGATACCAAAATTTGGCTTTTAGTCATCCATTTTTCTCTTGCTGATTGTGTCATTAGTGATTTTCTGAAGGTAATTCTTTAATTTTTTGACATCTATAAAACACCAGTATAGCCTACAAAGAGAAATGTTTAGAATCTTCCCTTTTCCTATATTTGTAATTTTTCCTTAGCTATCAGAATTAGGTTATGTCTTAGCCAGGAAAAAGATAGGAGTGTCCCATGCAATAATAGTTTGGTAGGAATGAGCATATTAGACTTGGCAGGAAATTGAGATAGAACGTGTTTACAGTAAATCAATTTTAGAAATTTTTATTTCTATCATGTTTTCCCCTACTTTTTAAAGTTCTGCATATCCTGGACCTAGATACATTTAATGTTAACATTTTATCCCATTTGCTTTGTCTTTTATTCTCTGTCTCTCTCTATATGTATGTATATATATATTTGTATATGTTTTTTCTTTGTCTTTAAGACATTGACATTTTTGAAGACTATAGTTCCCCCTCCTTTTTTTCATTGTTAGAATTTTTAAAAATTGAGCTACAGTTCGCATGCCACACAGTTCACCTTTAAAAAGTGTACAATTCAATGATTTTTAGTACTTCTGTAACATTGTACAATCTGTTTTATAATTCCAGAACATTTTCATCACCCCAAAAGAAACCTGTAGCTATCACTCCCCATTCTACCCTTTGCCCAGACCCTGCAACCAGTAATCTACCTTCTATGGGTTTGCCTGTTCTAGACATTTCCAAAAAATTGGATCATCCAACATATAACCTTTTATGTCCAGCTCCTTTCAGTTAGTATGTTTTCAAGTTTCACCTGCCTTGCAGCATGAGTCAGTCAGTCCTGAATAATATCCCATTGTATGAATATACCACATTTGTTTATCCATTTACCAATTCATAGACGTTTGGGTTGCTTCCATTTTTGGGGGTATTATGAAAAAATGAGGCTATGAACACACACAAGTTTTTGTGTGAACATATGTTTTCAGTTCTCTTGGTATTTACCTAGCAGTGGAATATATGATAACTCTGTTTAACTTTTTAAGGAACTGCCCACTCATTATTTTTAGCTTATGTACTGAGAAAATTTTACCCTACTCTGAAAATTCAAGCGGTGTTTCTGGGGTTGGGGTGGTAGGTGCTTCTTTCCACTTCAGGTGCCCTTCCAGAGATTTAATGTTGAGAGTAACTTAAAAGCTGAGTAGGGTGCTCCTCTTTTGACATAGTAAAATGAAAAGGGTAATGAAGTCGTAAGATGATCTGACCTAGCAGAATAGTTCTTTTCACTTGTGTTTAGTGGATTTTGCCTTTAGTTTCCTGTTTGATCTTATAAAGAGGTCGTTGTTAATCTTAGTTGTTAGGAGGTAAGAATTGCCTTCTAATTGGGATGTTATTTACCCTTATCTAATATTTTAACAAGGAGAACTGGGAATCCATTCAATAAAGTTTTTTTTTTCAATCTTCTATAAAATTCATGAAGAAAATGACAGTATGTATAACATTAGTCATATCCCTTTAAATGGAAGAAAACATTCAAATGGATTTTGTGAGCATACTTATTTTGAAGAGGTGATCTAAAGATAAAATTTGGTTGGATATTATTTTAATAGTTATAGTAATTGTTTATTCCTCCCTGATTGGAAAAAAATTGAGCTTCTATCTGGTTCCAACATTTTTAGTCATAGGTAAGGGATCTCTAAATATCTTAAGATGGGGAAATACCAAATTCAATCAAAGATAAGATTCTGGGTAAGGATTGAAGAATTTTGTGAGATGCCAGAAAAATTTAGTAACACCTTGATCAGCTAAAATGATATTACCAAAAATATTTTGGGATGGTGTTACTGTTTTAAGAAGGGGTAGGCAGCTTTTATCCCTGGGGATATTTAGAATTAAGTATAAAAATATTTGAGAATCAAATTCATGGTATTTGCTGAAAGAGGCAAAACATGTATTTTTAAATATACTTGTAACTAAGCCCATCAGAGAAACATGTCAGTCTTCTAATTCTATCTTAAATTTGTAATTAATTGTCTTACTCTTATGACTTTTAAATATAAATATTCCAAAATTGTATGCATTATATGAACATTTATAAAACCTTAAAGACTTGCCATATTTGTACATTTAATCTATTAGATTTATAAAGATTACCTTAAGTACTTGGAAACTTTTGAGAGACGAGAAATGTCTAAGTCAATAGAATATCTTAGGGTATTTAACCAAGTTTGTAATTGTGACCAAATATTATTCTATAAACACTTCAAAATAATTTTTGGTTGGATGCTAGACATTGTGAATGTAATAATGTTAAGTGCTCAATTGTTTTGTTTTTCTTTATGAAGTGTTTGACTTTGTTCCTGTAAGCAATGTATTGTAGATTAGCTTGAGCCTTACAAGGCTTGGTTTCAAGCTCTTTTGAGTAGACGTTACACTAGGGCTGGTCCTACTACTAAGATGTGACACTTCTTAGATCTTCACTAAATGTTCTCAACGTTTGAAGAGGCCTCTCCTTTCTGCACGATTGGCCCTTGAATTGACTGACTTCCAGCCTTCTGTAAACTCTGGGAATTTTCCAGCTTACAACTCCACAATTATTCTTGGCCTAGCCTTGTGGAGTTTACCCTATGAATGCGTGGCTTAGTATTCAGTTCACGAACTCTTTCTCTGAGAGCTTCCTCTTCTCCAGTATTTTATCCTATAAATTCCTGCTGCCCTAGCTTTACTCTGCTGGAGTTTTCCCTTCCTGCATTGTGGTCTGGGACATGCCTTTAGTTAAAAAGCTGAGGCTGTTATAAGGCTTATCTCATTTCTTTCCCTTCTCTCAGGGAACACAGGCTTGCAATGCTTGTTGTCTAGTGTCTGAAGACTGCTGATATCTACCCATGTATCTCTATCTATTCTAGTCATTTCTGAAAGCACTTAAAATTTTGTTCAGAGGTGACATACAGCATGTCTACAAAGCAAGACAAATAGCTAAGCCCAAAGTCAATGAGGCAGAGAAATATATTCACTCTGTAGGGAAGCATAACAAGAATGGAGAGAGAATGAGTAATTGTGATCAAGTAAGACAGTTTACCACAAGGGGTTATAGCAAAGTCCTGGCAATCTGCTATCTCAGTGTGTTCCAGATAGCAAGATGTTAATGATAATGGCAGTGATAATTATGATGACAGCAAGTGTTCGATGAATATTAGCTAGGTGCTTGGGCACTATTCTACTTAGATGTACTCATTCTCTTAAGGGTCACAGTACCTCCATGAAATAGATACTATTACTATTGCCATTTTATAGATAAGGAAATTGAAGTTTATAGGAGTGAAATTTCTTGTCCAAGGTAGGTTATTAACACCAAGATGTGAAACTAGATGATCTGGCCAAACTATGGTTAACACAGTGTACTGTATTCTGTCTTAGCATATTAAGGGTTCTGAGAAGTTCAGCAGTGAAGAGAGGTGTTTACCTTTATTAAACTTGGTTTTTCTATTTTATTTTATTTTATTATTTTAAGATTTTATTTATTTGACAGACCGAGATCACAAGTAGGCAGACAGGCAGGCAGAGAGAGAAAGAGAGAGACAGACAGACAGAGGAGGAGGAAGCAGGCTTCCTGCTGAGCAGAGAGCCTGATAGGGGGCTCAATCCCAGGACCCCGGGATCATGACCTGAGTCAAAGGCAGAGGTTTTAACCCACTGAGCCACTCGGGCGCCCCTAGTTTTTCTATTTTATTTTGGAGCTTGGAACACTATTTAGTATCAGGGCTATCTATTATCAATTGATTGGCCAGATTCCTTGGAATGCTTGTACTGTAAGATCCTTGTAAGTAAAAATAATATCCCATTTAACTTTAGAGTTAAGAGTTACTAACTTTGGGGCGCCTGAGTGGCTCAGTTGGTTAAGTAGCTGCCTTCCACTCAGGTCATGATCCCAGGGTCCCAGGATTGAGTCCCATATGGGACTCCCTGCTCAGAGGGGAGTCTCCTTCTCCCTCTCCCTCTCTGCCTGCTGCTTCTCCCTGCTTGTGTGTGTGCATGTGCTCTCTCTCTCTCTCTCTCTGTCAAATAAATAAATAAAATCTTAAAAAAAAAAAAGAGTTACTAACTTTGATATCAGATGCCATCTTTTCCTGACTCTCCTATTTCCTAGCCATGTTCTTAAGCTCCAAAGCTTTAGTTTCTTCATAACATAGAAACAGCAGTATACCTCATACTTGTGAGGACGGTCACATGAGATGTTGCCTAAAAGTCACTTAGCACAGTACTTGGTCAATAATAGAAGCCAAATAAATGATGTTTTTTTACTGTTATCGTCCTTCCTGTTATTATGGCAGTTCTTATCCAGCTCAGATAGCTATTTCCGTAAATGTTTGTTGGATTCATGTATTTATTTTCAGTTACATTATTTAATATTTTTCCTTATCCACAGTTTTTTTTTTTCTTATCCACAGTTTTAAATTTGTGTGAAGTTTAGAGAAAATATATAGCCTGTGAATATATTGGATAACATCCTATCTCCTGGGAAACTTGTACTTTTAATATCTATATTTGCTACATGATTAGAAGAGAGATTGAAATATTGTCTCTTTTTTAATTTTAGACAACTATTACTACATTTCTCCATTAGTTGGTGTCTTTTTCTTGGCTCTAACTCCTATCTGGATTATAATAGCTGCTAAACATCCAGCCACAAGGACAGTTCTCCACTCGGGCTGGGAGCCTGTCATAACAGCTATGGTTATAAGTAGGTTAGTATTAAAATGTGTGTGTAAATGTGTTCTATATACCTGTACCTGTGTATATATTAAAATATCAGCAGCCTATTTTTATTTCTTGGTTCAATTATCTTATATAGCCAGGTCTTTTTTTTTTTTTTTAATCACAGGTAATAGAGAAATTAATCCCAGGAATTATTGAAATCTGTAGACCAGTTTCAAACTTTTTTCTAATCAAATCCTTACCAGATTGATGAGTAAGGTTTCATGGTGTGTATGTGTGTGTATGTATGTGTATGTGTGTGTTAACCCGACTTTACTTATTTTTAATAATAAGGTATTCACATAAGTATCAGAAAGCCTTAGAAATGGACATGCCATTTGACTACTGACACTCTAACAGGACACAGGATATGACTAAGAATATATGCAAACAATAAAGTTGTAAGGATCCCCATCACAGTGGGATTTTTAACGACAACAACTAAAGAGATCACCTTAGAGGTCTAGCAACCAGCTATCAATCTAGTAAATAGTAGTGTAGTCACCAAATGGAATATTAACCACTAAAAATAACAAAGTTTGTATTGACATGGAAAGATGTTCACTGCACATTTGGTGAAAAGAGCAAGCTAGAAAAGAGTACAAATTTCCTGTTAAACATGGTGTCTTGACCCACATTTATGTTCTTCCTTCCTGAAACTACTAAAATGACAGTAAATAGAACAGAAAAGCTATAAAACCACAAACAGAAGGGGAGCAGAGAGGACAGCAGGTGCGAGATTCTACAGAATTAGTAAAATAGGAATCAGATGATTTTTAACTGAACTAGCAGAATGGAAAAAGCTAAAACCTCACCTCCTGCAGGATGAGGGGACACCCATAAGAAGCAAGTGGGTCTGAGAGCTGAGCCTCAGAAACCCGGAGAGGTGGAGGAAATAGAGGCACTAAGTACTTCTCAGAGCTGAAATGAAGATCATTGGTGGAAAGTTTCTTCAAGAGGCAATTAGATCCTAAAAGCCCTTCTCCAGCTTGACCACCTGGGGGACCACCCTCTTCCCCACCCCCACTTGGCAGAAGACAAGAATTCACTCTGAGAGACTGAACCAGAGAGTATGTGGATTTGGAAACACCTGCACATGTGAGGGTGCAAGTTACACGCTGTATGAAAAATAGGATTAAGTGAAAATCTAGAGGCTGAACAGTGAAAATCCTATGCCACTTCTTGTTCTTTGCTCATGGAATGTTGGCAGTCAGGCCTCTACCCCCAGGCAAAAAATTAGAATAATTCTTTTCTGGGAAAACTCATCAGCACAAAAGAAAAACTTGTGGATATTGACCCTTGTGGGTCCCTTAGCGAAAAGAGCTGCTTGTGCACCCGATGCTTCTTCAGGAAGCCTGCCCTCTGATGAGCTCTGCCTCCATATACAGAAAGCTCCAAGCGTGCACTGCAGTGCCCCTCATGGAGAAGCCGACAGTGAAAGGATCACCAGACATTTGATTAAGGCTTCTAACATGAGAGATAGAAAGCAGAAAAATGGTACCTAAAGAAAGTACAGGGATAGTTGAAAGACCTCAAAAAACTCCTCAGTGTCCTCAGAGCAGTAAGAGAATGTATGGCATCCATAATGCAAGAACAGAATGCTCTAATAAGGAGGATTTAAGAAGTAGGAAGAGCTCTTGGGAATTAAGACTACATAGCGGCACCTGAGTGGCTCGGTCGGTTAAGCAACTGACTTGATTTTGGCTCAGGTCATGATCTGACCTGATCATGACCTGAGCACAGAGGCCTGCGTTGGACTCTGTGCTCAGCAGGGAGTCTGCTTATCCCTCTTCCTCTGCTCCTCCTCCTGCTCTCTCTCTCAAATAAATAAATAAAATCTTCTAAGAGATTTTTATTTGAGAAGGAGAGAGAGCATGAGCCCAGGGGCAAGGACAGAGGGAGAAGGAGAAGCAGGCTCTCTGCTGAGCAGGGAGCCCAATGAGGGGCTCGATCCCAGCACCCCGAGATCATGACCTGAACAGAAGGCAGATGCTTAACTGACTGAGCCTCCCAGGTGCCCCTAAATAAATAAAATCTTTAAAAAACTCAAAAGTTAGAAGATAGAGCGGAGATATTATTCTGGAAAATAGAACAGAAAGTGGAGGCGGGCACCTGGAGGCAAACAATAAGGAGAAGAAATTATCAAAGAAATAATACAAGAAATTTCCCCAGGACTGAAGACCACGGGCTTCCAGCTTATTGGGCCCATTAAGTACCTAGCACAGTGAACGCCAGGAGAGAGCCTAATCAAAGGACACTACTATAAATCCCAAAATATTCTAGAGAAAAAAGATGAGTTATACATGAAGCATTGGGAAACTGAATGATGTCCAATAGCAACACCTAAACTTACTTCTTCAAAACTCTGAAGGGAGATTATTTTGAACATAAGTTGTGGTTGCAATATCAGCCAGATGTAAGGGTGGAATCAAGAAATTTTTAGACAGGATCTCAAAAAGTTTACTTCCCATATGCCCTTTCATATCAACTCTGGTAGCAGATAATGGTCTATCAAAATAAGGAAATAAATCAAGAAAGGTGACACAGGAATGAGGAAACCCATTCTATGAGAGCAGATGGTTCATTATTCTGTGATGTAGATTGCTTTTTCCTGGAAGATTCAGACAATAGGGTCCTATGAAATGTTGGGACTTGGTCATGGCGTACAGACCAAGACCCAGTGTGGGAGACTGAAGGAAGGTGCGGGGTGACAGCCGTGTAATGTGCCTAGAGGCCACCATCTGGGTTGGCAGGACAGAGGACTTACAGAGGACTTTCTCTAGGAAACAAAAGTGGAATTGATGAGTTACCTGATGTTTGACTGTATTCAGAAGCATTTCATTAACTTTGTTAGAAAGTTGAAAGCAAATTGGTAGTAAGTACCCCCAAAATTGAGAAAAATATGGGCCAAAGCAACAAATAAAAGTGAGGAAATCTAATAATACACTTGATGGTTCAGTTGTGAATAATGATTTCCTTGTTACGATAAAGTAAACCTTAAATATTTTTCACCCAGAATTGTTATAACCAAGTTGGCAGGATAGGAGGAAGGGAATTATAAAGGATCCCAAGTGGGGAGGGGAAGGGCAAGTGAGATTAAGTCCCCATCTGTCATAGTGGAGGTCATTAGGTAAATCTCTAAAATTTAAAATCAGGAAATCACAGTATAAACATGTTATTTAGAAATAGAGCATTAAACACCAGAAGAAACAGCTAAAGAAGTTGAAAAGAATTACTCGTGGAGAACAGGTTCTGGGAGTGGGGGCTGGGGACTATGTAATAAGCTTTGTGGTACTTTCACTTTTTAAATAATGTGCATGTTTATTCAATAAAAATAAAATTTAATACAAGTGAAGAGAGAGCCACTTTTACAATATGAGCTTTTATTTTTGAAAAATCTATGTGTTTAAAAATGTCTGGGAGGCTATATACCAATATGATAACAGTATAATGCTGAATGATAGCACTGAGGTTGATTTTTATTTTCTTCTTTTTGTCTTTTCTAATTTTTCCTATAATATTTTGTTACCTAGGTCATAAAAACATTTTAAGATGTATTTTAGCAAGTGTTCATGTTATGGTCACAGCATGAACCTGTGCATTTTGGCACAGAAATTTATTCTTTGGCAATAACTAGTTTGTTCTATGAAATACATATATTTTTAAAGTGAGACCTTAATAAAATACTCTTAAGGATGACTCCTTTGGGATTTTACAATGTAACTTTTAATGGGAAGTCCTATTAATTTAGGTATAGCAAGCCACAATTCATTTATTTTACTAAAAAATTAAAATAATAAGTTCCTAATGTTAACTATCAGGTAATGGTAGAACGTTTGATCTGATATTTTGACAATCAACCCCGTTCTCTGATAACATGGGGTTTATTTTTCTGTAATGTAGATTGCATTTTCCTGGAAGATTTAGGCAATAGGATCCCACAGAGTATAGGTACTGGCAATGTTTTATAGGATTTAGACCAAGAAACTGAAGCTAACCAATTGGTAACAGTCATGGAAACTTAACAAATCTCCAAGCTCCATAGAGACTTTCAGAGTACATGGCTTGCTCCTGTATAGATTATTTTTCCAGACCTCTGTCCTCAAAATCAGCCCTTTCTATGGCCACAACTCATTATTTCTCTGGCTACAACTCATTACCAATGATAAGATGCTACACCTATCTAGTTTTCACACAATAAAAATGATGCCTCTAATGCCTTGTTAATTTCAAATACGAAGAAATACTCTTTTAAAAAACCATTTTTTAGGGGCACCTGCCTGGGTCAAGTTGGTAGATGATGAGATTCTTGATCTCGGGGTCAGAGTCGTAAGTTCAAGCCCCACGTTGGGTGTAGAGCTCACTTAAAAAAAAGTAATAACAAACTATTTTTTAAATTAGAACAGCAATAAATGCACATGGTTTTTAAAAATTTGTAAATACAGAAGGACATAAAATAATCATCAGTCTTCTGTTAGTCCCTCCACCCAGAGATAAACATTGTTGATAATTTCTTATATATCCTTCCAGACATTTTAATGCATCTAAAGCATATTCTTTTCTTGTTTAAAGGAACATATCTTAGAGATCAGGAGGAGAGCCCTGACATGTAGGCCTAGAGCTTATTCTATGTTTTATTTTCAAAGTTTCACTGTTGACATTGATTTTTACTTGGACTATTTTTCCTTTTTATTCTTTTTAAATGTAAAAAAAAATTTTTTTTTTAATTTAAAATTTTAAAAAACAATTTTTTAAAAAATTGTTTTTAAAGTAGAGGTGTTTGTGTGTAAAGAGCAACTTTAAATTTAGTACACTCATTTCTCTTCCCTAAATTATACAATTTTCTATCTTCCAGCATTGGGGGCCTTATTCTGGATACAACCGTATCTGATCCAAACTTGGTTGGGATTGTTGTTTACACGCCAGTTATTAATGGTAAGAATTAGATACACTGTTTCACAATGGTATCAAATCATTATATATACTCTTAATCAGGAACAGGAATTTTAGGGTTCACAGTTTAAGAGGTGTATCTCCCCCTCCCTTCCATTCTCCCCCCACCCCCAGGTTGGTGTTCGTGGTAGAAATTACATTCCCTGTTCTCAGTATGCACAACCTATTTTTGAAAAGAACTGTTTCTTACTCTTACTTGATATTGGTTTAAGAGTCGAGCATACTTGATTGTTAAGATTAGTGTGGCGAAATAGGATATTTCAGTTCTGGATTATCATTGACTTTGGGTTTATCTGCTGTCTCATGTTTTGCTACTGCTCCTGTCGATTTTTGTGGATCAATTAGCGTTAGCTAGGTTTAAACATTGCTTAAGTCAATTCGATTCACTAAAATCTATCACTCCTCTGTGGCTCCCTTTAAGATCTGCCTTATATTTTTTTCTTACCTATAAAATGGGAATTATAATACTTAGGTACACAGGGCTTTTTGGTATGAATTCCATTTAGTAAGATAATTTTAATCTAGTCATACTGACTTTTGGGCTGGGTGTCATTATATTGGATTTTAGTACAGTTTATGCCAGTATAATTTAAAAAGTAATTCTACCTGAGGGAAAACATGTCACAGGATATGCTACACATTTAATATAAATTGCTTTCATATATTTATGTGTAATAAAATGTTATATGAAGGCAAGTTCCCCAAAATCTAACTTCAGACCTAAAATTTCACTTGAACATTTACATTTTTGCATAACTGTAAAATGTCCATGAAGAAATTTCACCTCTAGATCCCCTTTCCAATTTTCTTAGTGCCCCTACCCCCCATCATCCACCCTTAAAATCACAGAACCATCAACGCAGCCCTTCACCCTCGTTGAATAGACAATGATCAAATCTCATTGATTTGCCCATTAACATAATTCACTTGTTCACTTTTTGTATAAGAATGTCTCAGCACTATAGTCTGCTAATGTCTTACTTCAGCCATCACTGAAGTCATAAAGTAGCTTTCCTGACCCACTCCCTACTCAGTGCCAATTAACTGAGTAGCAGTTAAGACTAGCAGGCTAGTCTTTCTTAAACATTGTTTTTATTACTTCAATCTTAAGATGATGAACTTAGGGGCGCCTGGGTGGCTCAGTGGGTTAAAATCTCTGCCTTTGGCTCAGGTCATGATCTCAGGGTCCTGGGATCAAGCCCCGCATCGGGCTCTCTGCTCGGTGGGGAGCCTGCTTCCTCCTCTCTCTCTGCCTGCTGCTCTGCCTACTGGTGATCTCTCTCTGTCAAATAAATAAATAAAATCTTAAAAAAAAAAAAAAAAAGATGATGAACTTATCAGTGGCTTCCTCCTGCCTGTCAAATCAAGTTTGAATTCTTCTGCTTCACTTTCAAAGCCCCCTATATGCTTTTGGATGTGTACAACTTTTTCCTTTATCTTTCTAACCAGATTCCTATTTCATGGCCCTACAAAGACCTAATTTTCATTGCCTGGAATGATTACTGCCTTTCGTCCACCTGTTCAAATCCTCTTCTGTGAATATTAGTTAATGAAGTCACTAGCATAAATACTACCACCAATACTGTTAGAGCTATATTGCCCAATATTTCAGAGAAAATTTTAAATTATAACAACCCCATCATTAGGAAGGTTTGAATCAGTGTTCCTGTTATTTCATCTTATGTAAGAAACGATTCTTGAGGCTCCCTGGAGTGCTGTCCTTGGAAGCCGTGGTATTCGTGGTAGTAAAATCTTTTTGGTATCTCAGTAAGTGAATCTCTTAGTGGGATCTCACAATGAGCTCACTTTATGTTAAATTCTACTGGTTAGAAACATTGATAGAGAAGATTACTTCCATGGTCCTCAAAAAAGACAGAACTTTTGAGAATCGAATTTCATACTAAATGTGCTAGAGGATGTGTGATTTAAAGGGCCTCTAATTAACACACCATCATCACCATCATCATTTTTTAACTAGTGAGTGAGTACCTACTATATGCCAGATAACATGCAGGTCTTTTATGCATGTTACATCATTTCATCCTCATCATAACAGAGTAATGTGTCCAACATCTCACATCTAGTAAGTGGTAACTCAGCATTTAAACCCAGACCTGCTTGATTCCAAAGCCTGTGCTTCCCCCAGCCCCCGCAATAAGTGCTAATTTATCTGTTTTATGGGTTACAAAAATACACACTTTGTTTCAAGTAAGGCATATCAGTGTTGATATTTTGATGAGGATATCTTTTAACACTTATTAACGTCTCACAGAAGTAGTAGCATTTTCTGAAATAGATTTCATAAGAATACTAGTTCTGTGAGATTAATAGTATACCTTGAGAAGTAAGTTTTGTGGCCAATTAAGTTTGGGAAGCATTAGGTCAAATAGATTTCTTTACTACAGGATTTCTTAAAGCCTTTATCATGCTAATATGCACTGTGAAGCTCTCCTTCTGGGACCTCTGCTAGCAAGGGGTTAGGATTTCTAGAACTAATCTTCCTTCAGACCCCTGACTGTTCTTTGGGAACTACTGATCTAGGGCTTATAAATATCTTTATCACAGAGTACTTTCAAATAATAATTGAGCCCATTTACAGAAAGGAAGGACCTTACATCAGTATACTTGGATTTTCATTTCTCTTTCTTATGTGCTCTTTTTGTCATACATTTTACTTTGTTGTAAGCCCTATATACATCGTCATTATTTTTGCTTTAAATGGCTGGTTATTTTTTAAAGAGATTAAAAATGAGAAAATGATATCCTTTTAATTTTCTAATTTATTTTACATTTCTGGCACCCTTCTTTCCTTTGTGTAGTTCCAGATTTCCATCTGGTTTTATGTTCCTTTTACCAAGAGAAATTCCTTTCATGTTTCTTGTAGGGCAGGTCTGTAAAGTATTTGAGAGGATAATTGAGCTTGAAAGATGATTTTCTTGAGTATTTTTTTCAGTCCCTGATACTAATTTCTCTAGTAACCTGGGAAGAGAAATTTCAAGACTTCCCTATTTGAAAAAAATCAAGCTTATTTTTCTTCTCATTAAGATGATAAGCATTGGGGCGCCTGGGTGGCTCAGTGGGTTAAGCCGCTGCCTTCGGCTCAGGTCATGATCTCAGAGTCCTGGGATTGAGCCCCGCATCGTGCTCTCTGCTCAGCAGGGAGCCTGCTTCCTCCTCTCTCTCTGCCTGCCTCTCTGCCTGCTTGTGATCTCTCTCTGTCAAATAAATAAATAAAATCTTTAAAAAAAAAGAAAAAGATGATAAGCATTAAACACCTTGCTACCTGTATCTTGGCCATGATAGTCACTAAAAAAAATTATTTAGTCTGGTCTGCTTTCAGGCAGTGAGTCAGATTTAAAAAAATAATTCATAACAACGACTTTATGTCTTTGGAATACCTAGCTCAACATTAAATAAGTCAACATTTCAGAAGGATTCTTTTTTGTTTGTTTTATTGGCCCACGCTATAACATGAAGAGCCTTGCTTCGTCACATTTATGCAAATTGTTTGAAATATGATGATAACTGCTTTGTTTGTCCTTATGTTTCAGGTATTGGTGGTAATTTGGTGGCCATTCAGGCTAGCAGGATTTCTACCTACCTCCATTTACATAGCATTCCAGGAGAACTGCCTGATGAACCCAAAGGTTGTTACTACCCATTTAGAACTTTTTTTGGTCCAGGTATGTGCTTTTCGATTTTTACATATTTTATATCAGGAATAATTCTCTGATAATAGAGATGGGCAACGTTTGCTGAACACATAGTTTGATGTGGCTTTTTTATTCCTGAGACCTGAGTAGTTTTTAAATAGAATAGATTGTGTTCATTAAATCTCAGTGAGAAAAAGTCATTTGTATCAATTCTGCAGTTGCTGAGGAACTTTGTATACTTTTTCTTTTTCATTCTTTTCTCTGGGATGCCTTGTTCATGGGTCAAGAAGGAAAAACCATGGGGCACCCGGGTCAAGCTCAGTCATTAAATGTCTGCCTTCAGCTCGGGTCATGATGCCAGGGTCCTGGGATCAAGCCTGGTATCTGGCTCCCTGCTCCACGGGGAGCCCACTTCTCTGCTTGTGTTCTCTCTCGCTGTGTCTCTTTCTATCAGATAAATAAATAAAATCTTAAAAAAAAAAAAAGGAGGAACCTTATACACATAGGAAAGCTTTGCTAGGTGATTTAGAGAGACAGATATACTGTCTTTCCTATATTAATCCTTTTGGCTTTTCTGGATGTAGGCATTTGATCCCAAGCAAACAGGAGGAGAGTGGAGCCTCCCTAACACGGAGTAGTGTCCTGTGTCACCCAACCAGTGACTACCAAAGAATTGTGACCACAGGATTAAACCTCACAATTCTTCTCACTTCTTTTCTGATGAAAATAAAGGTTATATTTGGCTTTTTAAAAAATTTAAGTTCAATTTGGTTAAAACACAGTGTATTATTAGTTTCAGGGGTAGAATTTAGTGTTTCATCAGTTGCATATAACACCCAGTGCTCATTACATCAAGTCCCCTCCTTAATGTTCACCACACAGTTACCCCCTTCCCCCTATCTCCCTCCCCTCCAGCAATCCTCAGTTTGTTTCCTATGATTAAGAGTCTTTTATGGTTTGTTTCTCTCTCTCTGATTTTGTCCTGTTTTATTTTTCCCTCCCTTCCCCTATGCTCCTCTGTTTTATTTCATAATTCCACACATGAGTGAAATCATTTGATAATGGTCTTTCTCATTGACTTATTTCACGTAGCGTAATAGCCTGTAGTTCCATCCATGTCATTGTAAACGACAAGATTTCACTTCTTGATGGCTGCATAATATTCCTGTGTGTGTGTGTGTGTGTGTGTGTGTGTGTGTGTGTGTAAACATCTTGTTTATCCATCCATCCATCAGTGGACATCTGGGGTCTTTCCATAGTTCAGTTATAATGGACATTGCTGCTATAAACATTGGGGTGCATGTGCCCCTTCGGATCACTCTGAATGAGGATCGGAAATGCCCAGTGAGGGCACCTGGGTGGCTCCGTGGGTCAAGCCTCTGCCTTCAGCTCAGGTCATGATCTCAGGGTCCTGGGATCGAGTCCCACGTTGGGCTCTCTGCTCAGCAGGGAGCCTGCTTCCTCCTCTCTCTTTCTCTCTGCCTGCCTCTCCGCCTCCTTGTGATCTCTCTCTGTCAAATAAATAAATAAAATCTTAAAAAAAAAAAAAGAGAAATGCCCAGTGAAATATCAGTGAAAGAACTCTAAAGGAAAAGTAAAATTAGAACATTTCTTTGCTTTAAGAACTTTATATATTTTCTTTTGTCTTCCCTCTGTTACTATGATAGATACTAAAGTCTGACCAGTGTTCTTCATAGCAAGTTTTTATCGACTTCCTGCCATTCAATTAGCATATAACGTATAATGAGAATTTCAAAGAATTAAGTAAACTGTGAGTGGTTGAAACGTATTGTTAGCAACAGAATTTTATGTGATGCTATATAGTATAGTAACATGAAAGTAATCCTTAAATTTTAATAACCGTGACCTATTAGTAACCCAATAGGATCTTGTTTTAACTTTTACATTTTCTACTACAGGAGTGAATAATAAGTCTGCTCAGGTTCTCCTGCTTCTCGTGATTCCCGGACATTTAATTTTCCTCTACACTATTCACTTGATGAAAAGTGGTCACACTTCTTTAACTGTGATCTTCATAGTGGTGTACTTATTTGCTGCTGTACTACAGGTAAGACTTAAGGCCTCTTGTAATCTCTTTTATCCTCAGTCTGCTGTAAAAGCAAAACTGTAAATCTAAGAGCACATGAACTATTTTAACATTTCAAAAAGCAACGTATGCCTTGTGTGGATTTCATCTTCCTAAAACCAAGAAACTCATGACACTTTTAATATCATCTGATAAACAGAACCTTCGGATTTCCTGAATTCCACATCTCCCCTGCACCATTTTTTTTTTTTTTTTTGGCTTGGTTCTCTTGTTTCGTATGAACACATTTTTTCATAGATTCCTTAGAAGGCATGAAAGCCTTTGCATGTTATAAAGTGTTTTTTACATGAATAGGTTGACTGGATATAAAATTGTTTCTTTTAGAATTTTCAAGGCTTTGCTTCATTTGCCTTTTAACTTTTATTAACCATCGAGAAGAATAACAGGTGCTGATCTCACTGTACATAACTTCTTTTGAAACTTGCAGGATCCCTTTTTTCCTCTTGTTTCCTCAGATTTCACGTTGATGTGCCCTGGTTTAGATATACTTTGTCTGTTTTGTTGGACATTGTTTGACCCTTTCGGTCTAAAAAATTCGTGTTCTTTAGTTCTAGGAAAGGTTTTTGAATGATTTCTTTGATTATTTTTCTTTCTCCATTTTCTCCCTTCTTTCACCCTGGAGTCTTATTATATGATTCCTAAAACTCTTGCATTAAATTTCTCATCTTTTTCTCTTTTTCTCTTTTGTGCCTTTCTACATCTTTTCTCTGGTGTGTCACTGAGAGTTCTGGAGAGAGTAGAGTTGGACATATGCGTTCAACCTGCCATCTCTAGGTGGGAGGCTATTAATTTTTAAATTTAAGAAAATTGGCTTTCTTTTTTTTTTTTTAAGATTTTATTTATTCATTTGACAGACAGAGATCACAAGTAGGCAGAGAGGCAGGCAGAGAGAGAGAGGGAAGCAGGTTCTCCACCAAGCAGAGAACCTGATGCAGAGCTCTATCCCAGGACCCTGGGATCATGACCTGAGCCGAAGGCAGAGGTTTTAACCCACTGAGCCACCCAGGCGCCCCAGAAAATTGACTTTATTTTCAAAGTTTAATTGGTATAATACCTACACAAAATTTCAAAATTAAATAGTGCTGAAGTATTCTACCTTCCTAATCACATTCCTCAGAGATCATTGCTGGAATATTTTAGCTTGTTTCTTCTGATATGTATCTCCAAGTTTTAAAATAACATGCCTAAACTTTAGCCTTTTGCTAATAAAAACTGAAGATTTGAGGGCCTGTGTTAATACCCCATTTTTTCCATTTAATTATATCACAACTTTTGGTTAATTTGGAGCCAGTGTTTGTATGATTAGTCCTATATAAACATCATGTACTGTAGAGCCAGATAGTATAGTGTGATTATATTTCCTTTTTGGGTACTGTATTTTTCTTGGGGTTAACAATTATATCTTTTTCTTTTCCATCATATTCTATAAACCCAACCTTTCCAAGTTTCCGCTTTATTTTGGCTTCTTAGGCTTGGCCTCTTGCTAAACTCTGTAAGAGTAGCGCCTCCTACAGCGAGAAATCCCAACCTCAGAAGAGATGCATTCAAGTAATTCTTTGAAGAGTTAACATTTAAATTTGGCCTTCATGCCAAGCACTGTTCTAAGTGCATTAAACGTGTTGGTTCACTTAATTCTCACAAAAACTGTATGAAATTTGTTCTTTTCATGTAAATCAGTGATTTCTCAGAGTAAAGTATGTCCAAAGCAATCCACTGTGTACAGGAAGAAAAAAATTAAAAATCTATTTAGGTATTTTTTCCTCATTGGTTTAAAATGTCTGTCTTCTTCTATTTTTATGATTGTTTTATAGTAAACATATTAACACAGTGTTAAATAAGTAGGCTCAGGTGTTTTTTCCTAGGGAGAATATGGAGTTAAAGCACAGAGATAAGAAAGTACAGAGCTTGTGTCAGAAAGAGAAAGTAATTCATACTCAGTATATAACTGGGAGGAGGGAGTAGATGAGAGAAGGTTAAGAAGGTAGATTAGGGCCATGGAGAAGGGTCTTAAATGCCAGGCAAAAGAGACTGGAATATACTCTTAAGATAGCAAACACAACTTCATTCATATATTAAAGAGTTTTTATTTATTTATTTGACAGACAGAGATCACAAGTAGGCAGAGAGGCAGGCAGAGAGGGAGGGGGAAGCAGGCTCCCCGCTGAGCAGAGAGCCTGATACGAGACTCGATCCCAGGACCCTGGGATCATGACCTGAGCCGAAGGCAGAGGCTTTAACCCACTGAGCCACCCAGGCGCCCCTTCACTGATATGTTAAACTTTCCTGTAACACTTTGTAGTGCCTGGGAGTTTATTAAAAGTCACCTATCAAATCACTCAATTATTCATCCAATAAGCCTTCATTCTGCTAGATGCAGAGATGGGTTTTAAATCCCAGGATGAATATTGAGACCCTCTGCTGCAGGACTCATAGTCTGGAGGGAAGATACTACATGGACACATAATTATGTTATAATGTAATATACACATTCTGGGTATAGCTACGTATAAGGTACTTTCAGATCTTGGAAGAAAAAGCAACGAACTCTACCTAGGGAGTAATATTTTTCTACTGCTCAGGAGGGGCAAAAGTTATTTCAAATGCTTCTTTACCACTGGCTTCCTTTATTGCTGTATATGATATGGTCATTTATCTCTGTGTAAGTATTATGAAAAACATGCATTCTTCAGTCCCATGGGAAATACCCAGAGATTGTTCTTTGGTCTGTTGATAAACATGCCATTTTTAGAGCATGCTTCTATTTGCAACACTATCTCTTAGCCTCATGGATTGATTTTACATTTGTGTTTATGGCTCCATGCCAACACACTGTCACACATCATTTCACTTGAGTCACTGAAGGGTATAAGGAATTTTTCTGAACTTATAAAAATATTAGACTTCAGCCTGTACTCAGAGAAATCCTGCAGATTTTTTTTTTTTTACCTCTGACTTAAATTCTGACAAGTAAAGGTCAAAAAACTGGAGGTGAGGAAAGAATAATATTAATCTCTGTATCTCCATTACCTCCTGTATAAGAGAATCTACCTCATAACTCATTTTGAAGATTAAGTGAGTCAATTATATAGAGATTGCCGCATAATAGATGCTGTTTAAGTGTTAGCTGATGCTGTCATTGCTACTGAAAGGAGAATTAGAAGTGGTGCGGCACTGATCTCTGATGACAATCAGAGAATATTTTTTTAATCTCATAGTGTTGATTGAATTTTCTTATGTATCTTTTACAGCTTTCATTTTTACGGGTTTTAATGTTTACTTTCTCCCCAAGAATCAGATATCTGCCAGAGTAGACCTTTGCATGCACTTGACATTGTGTATTATTCCAGTGGAATATCTGAGTCACATTGCAAATGCTCAAATCAAACCATCATGTTCTGACACTAACATCCGTGACACACATGTAAACACACGTGTATACACACCTCTTTGGAAACTAAGGTTTGAATAAAAGACCTTCCCCTGCCTGCTTCACTCATTCAGAGATGGACAGAATGAAGGAATACATTTTAAGGACAAAGCCTCCTTGACCACTTCAGATTCATTTTATTATTACTTACTTGATTAGCTTCCCTTTCTAATCTGGGGTAAATTTATATTCAAAAGGTTGATTTAAGTCCCAGCTCTTACTTAAATATTTTAGTCTATTCTTCCCATCCCTAAACTGTATTTTGATTGAATATTCTATAATAAGGTTTTCTGATGCATGTTTAATTTCTTCACACTTAGATTTCTATCTCCTTGGGACTAGAGACCAAGCCCTTTTCCCTGTGGTATTCCCCAGAAGACATTATATAGTGGTTGTTTTGAATTCTTGGTGTTTTGCTTTCTTCCTAATATTCTTTGATGAGTTCCCCTCCCAACCCCTCAGCACCCAATTCCCCAACCAACTAAATGAAGGAAATCTGTTTGAAAGAAACTTCTTATTGGACTTATTATAATGACATAGTAACAATCATTTGTGGTATTTTTGCATTTACTCAGGTATCATCTCTTCCTGGAAGCCTTGTTTGTTTGAATACCTAATTTTGTCCTAGTGCCCTTATTCTGTTCCCATAGTATCCTGTGAATATTATTATTCTAGCATTTTCACATTTTATTGACATTCTCTATTTATGTGTGTCTCATCCATTCTAGAGAAGGGATCTTGAATATTTTTACTCATTTTACCTTGTCCTATCCCTAGTGCTCAGTTAATGTTTGTTGAACTGAATGACTGTATCTCTTTTTTCTTTTTGGCTTGAGGGCCATTTCTTGCTGGAGCTTGGGATCACAGTTGTGTTTTTGGGACTTGGTCAAGGGCTCACTGGAGGTCTTAGCATCCTTGTGAAGGAACAGGCTGAGAGGGCCAAGTGCGTAGGAGGCAGGGCGGCTGGGGGCGGGGCCAGAGGGTCGCCCCCAAATAACTATATCTTACCAGCCATGTCTCCTTCACTGGAGGGAGGAGAAAAGTTTACAAATGTTTTTAAGCCCTAGATATGCCAGAAAAACGGAAAAAATCTAAATTTTCTTCTCCTTGCTTTCAATAAACACCAGCTTAATCTCTTCCAATGACATAGGTATTGAAAATTAGAGGCAATGAGAAATAAAACACAACCTCCTCCCCCCACCAGTTCTGTCACTGTTGAGCCAGAATTACAAGGTTTTTCTGAAATGTTTAGAGATGAAATGACTTGGTATCTAGAGAAAATAAAAGATAGGGGTATAGAGATAAAGCAGTATTGGTCATGACGGATCGCGGGTGAAGCGGAGTAATGTTAGAGGAGAATGGTATGGGTTAATTTGTGCTGTTCTCTTCTGTGTATGTTTGAACTTTTTCATAGTGAGTTTTAAAAATTAAGGTTTTATTTCAGATGTTAACACAAGAGGGTTTTTGTTTTGGTTTTGGTTCATTTGTTTGTTTTAGAGAGAGGGAGAGAGAGTCTTAAGCAGGCTCCACACCCTGTGCGGAGTCCCACTCAGGACTTGAACTTATCCTGAGATCGTGACCTGAGCCAGAATCTCCCATGCTTAACTCACTGAGCCACTCAGGTGCCTCTAACACAAGAGTTTTTTCAGAGCATGTTAGTTTTCTAATTTTGGTCCTGTAGCTATTTCTTACATCAAGTGAAATGTAGAACGTCCACTTGAATTTGAAATTGTCTGGGACTTGAAATGGTCCCAAGTATCTTGTATCTTGTATCTCATTTTGCCCTTGGCACACACTAACCACATTTTCTGAAACTAATCTTTAAGTTTTAAAATGCACATACATGTCACAAATTACATCGCTTAAGAATTCATGATGTGTCTTGCAATTAGAAGGAACCTAACAAATGTGGTTTTGTTATGTGCAGGAGGGCCACCAAGCCACAGTTAGTAGCTGTGATGGATTGTGTGCTTGCTTCTGTTCTTGCCCAGGGCCCAAGAGCAATCAGGATTAGTTGGAATATGTCAAGGCCAGAGTAGTGTGTGAGAGCCATTTATATTTGGAACACCACTGATCATATTGCATTTTGAGTTCTTTTTTTGGTCAGCAGGAAGAGTGAGTTGGCACCAAGCTAACCATCCTGGGCTACTCACAATAGCTTTTGTGCCATAAGCCAGCATTTATGAGTCTGCTAGCCATGGCTAAGGGTATAGTTGCTGGCTTTGGAACCTATTTTTTTTCATCTGTGTCACATTAGCCCATTGAACCCACAACTTTGATTTTACAGAACCAGGATGTACTTTCTTCCCAAAACTTAGAGATGATTGGGGTCTTTCTCTTCTAAGTGATGATTTCCTCTGCCTTCACATCTTACTGATTCAGATGCTTCATTAACTGGACAAAGCCTGTTAATTTTTGAAATCAAAATTATAATACGGAATTCCAGGTTGTGATAAATCTAGTTGACCTTCCTTCTAAGATCCACCGAAGGGAATCCTAATATCTTCTTCAAGGTTTTCTCTCATTCATTTTTTGCCTTATTCTCTATAGTCTTTTTCAAGGATGTAGTATTTTGACAGCATAATAAACCCGAGAAGGTACAAAAGTAACTATCAATCAGATAAGCAGACTGGCAATTTCTCTAGCAAAGAAGGAGCAGAGTACATTGTGGCTCATTTCCCTATTTAATTCAGTCTCTACTAGTTTCCCTTTGTGTTTTGAAATCCTAACAGTGTTTCCTTTATCTTTGAAAAGGCAAAAGCATAAAGCTTGAATGACATACCTTACAAGAGGCAAAAAGATAAGCACATATAGAGTACATTAACACTTTTTTGCTATAAAATATTTTAATGGAAAAAAAGACTTTCCTAGTTCTGGATGCCTATTGAATCCCAACAAAGTGCTTGCTAATATAATTGGTAAACTATGAATCAGAGCCATTTCTAAATGAAATTTTTAATTCCCTATTTTAGGCACTGATTGTTTCTTGCAGAAAAATAGATTATTAAGAACACTACTAAAATTCCAGCAGCACCAAATTCCATGAAAAATTCATTGTTAAATTTGGTTGTAGAAAATCTTTGCTTCTGGCTGTATCTGCTGTTTCATGTAGGAGAGACAAAATATTTCCATTAAATGGTATAATGACAAGTTCTCAATATATAAAATTGAGAATTGTACATCCACGATTTTATCAAACCCATAATAGTCTTCCAAGCACTGTGCTATTTGCTAGACAAAAGAAATAGAAGAAATTGTCCCTGGCCTATACAGTGTCTTCTCGGTTGTGGGAGATTGGACTTAATGTGTGAAACAAAGAAGACCCTGAGATTCCCTCCCTATGACAATAGACTCTTCCTCTGTAACTTCAGAATCAGACACTTTTTTTTTTTTTTTTTTTGCCAATGCCTGGCTTTCATTCTTTAAAAGTGCTTTAATAGATTTTTTTTTTAAAGGGGAGGATCAGAGTATATATTATAGCTGGTGAGAACTTCAGTTAATAGCCATAAAGATGAAATCATTCTTAGCAAGATAGTTAATTCTTATACTTTATATTTTTATTTTTTTTCTTTAAAAATTTTATTTATTTATTTATTTGACACAGAGAGAGAGAGAGATCACAAGTAGGCAAAGAGGCAGGCAGGGTGGGGGGGGGTAGGGGGGAAGCAGGCTCCCTGCTGAGCGGAGAGCCCAATGCAGGGCTCAATCCCAGGACCCTGAGATCATGACCTGCACTGATTTTAATGTGATTTTAAAAACAGGACTCTCCTTAGTTTTTGTTACTCCTTTTCAGTAGATAGTAATTGGCTTTGAATTTTATACTTATGTGCAAATTGCACAGGTTCATATTCTCAGAAGAATTGTTCTTAGCAAATCTCAAGCCTGCCTTAAATGAGCAAACGTATGCCCCTCAAAATAAAATGTACAATTAGGATATCAACTAATGAATTTCCTGATAAGGCTTTCTGTCTTACAAATGAAGTTCATGGTCATTTTGAAACCTGTGTTTGTTATATGACCACAGCCACAACACAAATGGTATAAATGAAGAGCAAACATCCTCAATTTCTTATCTAGCAGAACATGCTTGGGGCAGAAATACGGTCTATATACTTACAAAAAGAAACACTGACCACATCTTAGTTCTGAAGTCACGTTCACATGATTTAGTACCATTTTAACTATGAATAGAGACATAAAATTAATCTTCCCACAGAAGAAAAATATTTTAAGCCAGGCTACCTGTAATCACAAATGTCACATAAGGACAAAGGAAAGAAGAGAGAAGATAAGATCCCAATATGCGGAATATTGTAAAAAGATCAGAGCTCCTTTGAGTCAGACATGAGTGGGAATTTCTGCTCTGCTGCTTATTTTGTGACTTTAATCAAGTTTTGTAACCTCCCTGGCCTTATTTTTTCCCCTAACTCAGAGGATAGTAATGAGGGCTAAGCTAATGTGTATAAATTACTTGGTGGAATTCCTGAGACATAGTAAGTTTACAGTAATGGTCGTGGCCGCAGTCTGTCATCATTATTGTCAGAGCCATCATTTCTTCTTTCTCCTCATTATTGGAGCTGGTTGTTAGATGCTCTGAGAACTTTGTTTTTTAAGCTTCTCACCATTCACCTTCCTCTTGGCCCCTCTTCTTTACTGCAGCTCTCTTTTCTTGCTCTTCTGATGGGGACCCTCAGCTTTAGTTAGTTCCCTTTCGGGGCGCCTGGGTGGCTCAGGGGTTTAAAGCCTCTGCTTTCGGCTCAGGTCATGATCCCAGGGTCCTGGGATCAAGCCCCGTATGGGGTGCTCTGCTCAGCAGGGGGCCTGCTTCCCCCTCTCCCTCTGCCTGCCTCTCTATCTACGTGTAATCTCTGTCTGTCAAATAAATAAATAAAATCTTTAAAAAAAAAATTAGGTAGCTCCCTTTCCTTGTTTACCCTCATATTGATCTCTCTAGTCTGGACTCCTTGTCTACATCTCCAGTTGCATGTTGGACAACATCTCAAACGTGACATGTCCAAATGAAATTCCTCACTCTCCCCATAATCTTACCCATGAGGAAGCCACAAGGCTTACAGTGAAAAGGGCAGTAGGCCAGGCTTAGGACATACAAACAAAGATCCCTTAAACTTCTCCAGCCTCAGCTCCTGATGCTGTCGAGTCGCTCTGGGATGGGGGAGAGCCTTCCTACAGAGACTTCATGCCACATGCACTGCTTGTGCCCCAGATCCTAGCCACCACTGTCATTACCACGGTCCTGCTACTGGTGAGTACATGCAGTGGGACAGGACGACTCCCAGACTAAGGAATAAGTATTTCTGGTCCCTTCCTAACTCTGTGACTTTGGCTAAGTCACAACACTGCTACGTGGCTTAGACCCCTCACTTGTAACGCAAGAGTGCAGATAGTAACACTAAAGTGACCATATCATTTTAGCCCAAACCAGGACACTTTTGAGAGTTGAAAGGGAGCTTGATAATCAGAATGACCAGCACAGACCATCACTACCCTGGGCAAACGAGGAAGCACAGTGACCCTAGCTATCCCCCTCCTGCATTCATGATGTTTGATTTTGTGAATTCCTATTTCTACACTAAAGATGATTTGTTACAAAGCATTGTTGAACACACTGAGGAATATATATGCTACTGTTAAAGTGAGCTGGTAACTGCAACTTCTATTAATATGAGAATTGATGATTACTACTAAAGTAATACTAAGTTAAATTGGCTTTTTATGGCTTGGCCAGAAACCCAGGCAATACAGAACATGTTCTCCTGCAAAATTGTATTCCATATCCAAATAGCTAATTTTTTTTTTTTTTCAAACAGCTAATTTGTAATGGATCTGTTTTTACCCTGAAGTCTGTGTTCAACTCTTTATGCCATAATTTGAGTCATATTATAATGTTCAGTCACATCTCCTCTTAATCTTTTGGGAGAAAAAGAGTACTGGTCTTATCATCTAAGTTGTTCATTCTGAACGCCTTCCATCTCTGACAGTTCCCTTCCCCTTCTTGAAGTTTGGTCATCTCAGCCAATATATATCAAAGTTTTAAAAACAGTAAAAGCAAGTATTTGTATTACATTTATTTTTATTATGAGCCATTTCACTGGTAGGCACTTCACGTATATGAACTCACTGAGTACTCAGCACAATTCCATGAGCTAAGTTACATTATTCCCATTCTCAGGTGAGGCAGTTGACGTAGAGAGAAGTTGAGCGACTTGTCCAAGTCCACACAGCAAGATGGGGTCTAGAGTCTACTATCCTAACCACAGTGTTTTACAAGAATAAGTTTAACACTTTGCTGTGCTCTTAGAGGGTCATAGTTCTTAGGATGGCAATTTCTGAAGACTTAAAAGTGTCTCTTTTTTCTGGTTTCATTAGATCTTCTTATTTCTTCCAGACAGGCATTTTGCCTCAGAAGGGCATTCATTCCGCAGAGTTTACCCAGAATCTGTGTCTTTTGAAGTCAAGTAAGAATCCAGTCAAGAACACAGATATGTCCTGAGTGTCCTGAGAGAAGGACAAAGTGCTATGGAATTTCAGCACTGGGAGAGTTTTTTCCTATGCGGGGAGGAAGATGTAGAATGGATAAAATTTTGTTTTGTAGATCCCTAGAAAATACCATTTCAGCAAAAGGAAGTAGCAAACTCGGGGTATTTACAGAAAAGAGTAAGAAAATTTCCAGAAAATGAGGTTGAAAATTACAGATTGTGGCAAGATCATGAAGGATCTTGAAGACTAGACTGAAGAGCTTATTGGGTTTTAGAAAATGATGATTTTCAAAATTAGCTCCACTGGCAACAAACTTGAGGGATCTGACACAATCATCTGATGCGGTAGAGTTTATAGTATGTAAAGTTAGGGTTCTGGGCTCTGGTTTCTACCACTTACGCCTGTGTCCACTTCAGCAAGGTGACTTCTCAGGGATTGTGTTTTCTCATCTGTAAAAATCAACTGAGAACAGACCCACCATGTGGGTGGTTTTTGTTTTTATTGCTGTTTTTGTTTTAAAGATTTTATTTATTTATTTGACAGAGAGAGATCACAAGTAGGCAGAGACGCAGGCAGAGAGAGAGGGGGAAGCAGGCTCCCCGCCACACAGAGAGCCCGATGTGGGGCTCGATTCCAGGACCCTGAGATCATGACCTGAGCCGAAGGCAGAGGCTGTAACCCACTGAGCCACCCACGCGCCCCGGTGTGGGTGGTTTTAAGGATGAAATGAGGTTATCCATGTTAAGGTGCCATTACTGTCTCGCTATTTTAATATCATCCTGTTCAGCAGCTGTGGATTATTGGAGCAATGAGTCTCTCAGGGAATCAGTACCTATGGAATCTAGCATTCAGAGTCCCTGCTGTGATTCCAGTGCCCACTAATTCCTTAGAGTCATTCTTCTCAGTACGAATGGTGGCAGCACAACCTAACCAGAATCCTGGGATAACCAGCCCCTCCCTGAGAGTTCACTGGCTTAGTCTTAGGCAAGTTACTTCATTCCTTGGGGGTCTTATTGTTCTTGCCTGTAAAATGAGGATAATGATTCCTCTTTGCACAGCAGCAATGATGTTTAAATGTGTGGCACACAGTAGGCCTCATTACTTGGTATGCTCATATATGTTTTTATTACTGCACTAACTCAACTCCTATTCCCAGATGGCATTTCAAAGGAAAGAGCTAAGCAACCATGGGTTTTATTTTATTATTTTTTAATTTAATTTAATTTTTTTTCAGTGTTCCAAGATTCATTGTTTATGCACCACACCCAGTGCTCCATGCAGTACATGGCCTCCTTAATACCCACCACCAGGCTTACCCAACCCTCCATCCTCCTCCCCCTCCAAAACCCTCAGTTTGTTTCTCAGAGTCCACAGTCTCTCATGGTTTGTCTCCCCCCTCCGATTTCCCCCAACTCCCTTCTTTCCATCTCCCCATGTCCTCCATGTTATTCCTTATGCTCCACAAATAAGCAAAACCATATGATAATGGACTCTCTCTGCTTGACTTATTTCACTCAGCATAACCTCCTCCAGTCTTGTCCCTGTTGATACCAAAGCTGGGAATTCATCCTTTCTGATGGAGGCATAATACTCCATTGTGTATGTGGCCCACATCTTCTTTATCCATTTGTCTGTTGAAGGGCATCTTGGTTCGTTCCATAGTTTGGTGACTGTGGCCATAGCTGTTATGAACATTGGGGTGAAAAGAAGGGCCATCTATTTTATTTTATTTTACTTTTATTTAGGATTTTATTTATTTGTCTGAGAGAGAGAAGAGAGCATAAGCAGGGGAAGGGAGAAGGAGGCTTCCTGTTGAGCAGCGAGCCCGACATGGGACTCCATCCCAGAACCCTGGGATCATGACCTGAGCCGAAGGCAGACGCTTAACTGACTGAGCCACCCAGGCGTCTCTTATTTATTTATTTATTTTTTTTAAGGAGGCTTCATGCCCAGTGTGGAGCCCAGTGTGGGACTTGAACTCATGACTCTGAGATTAAGAGCTGAGCTGAGACCAAGAGTCAGATGCTTAACTGAGTGAGTCACCCAGGAGCCCCAACCAGGGGATTTTAACAGGTTGACTGACCTCATTCACATTCTTTTGTCTCTCCTCAAGATTTAAATTCACCAGATTTCAAATGGAAAGTAAGGATCTTCTTTCTTTCTGTGTTACTAGTCTGCCTCTGTCTCTTAATTGGTTTCTGTCAATTTGGGCTGAAAGGAAAGCCTGAAGAGAATGACAGAGGAAATGTGAGGGGGAAGATCAACTTTCCAAGAATTTTTTTCTCTGTCGTTATAAAAATGTCTACTTTAGCTTTGGGATTTGATGAATATGGTTACCTTAACGTAGGCAGTTGAAACAGGTGAATTTTTTTAAAGATTTTATTTATTTATTTGACAGACAGAGATCACAAGTAGGCAGAGAGGCAGGCAGAGAGAGAGGGGGAAGCAGGCTCCCCTCTGAGCAGAGAGCTAGATGCAGGACCCCATCCCGGGACCCTGAGATCATGACCTGAGCTGAAGACAGAGGCTTTAACCAACTGAGCCACCCAGGCATCCTGAAACAGGTGAATTCTTGAGATTCTTTTTTAACCTTGTGATTGTTTTTTTGTGATATGATAGTGTGGGGATGTTACTGTAGCTTAGGTGGTAGGTTCTGGAAATGGAGACGCCTCCCTAAATCCATATTTATGATTAATTCTCTAGACAAGTATGCTGGGGCTACAAGCCAGTCAGGCATGGAAGATGAAATGATTGTCTGCCTCACTGGAGGCATAGCATGCCGGATCCCTGGGTAGCACGGCATTGAGGAAGGGAACTCTTTTCAGGCTTGTCGACCCTGATGAAGATGAAGGTAGGGCCAGAGGAGCTGAGCCATCTTTTTCTAGTGTTCTGGTTCGGATGTAACCAGCCGTGCTCTGAATCCTGCTGAGATCGCAGACATGACTTAGAGGACTTCTCACATCACCAACAAAAATCTTATAACACAGCCCCGTGAAAGCACTTAATTGGAAAACGTAAAAACCATTACTCAAGAAATCTGCCAGAATACAGTCTTTTTTGGTCGTGATCCCAGAATATTCACCACAGAAATACTGACCTGATTGATTTTGTAATTAAACATTTTTGGCTTATTTTAAAAAATATTTAGGACCATACACCACTTTTTTAAATTTTGAAGCTAAATGTCCATGTTAGTTCTAGTTGTATTATTAAAAGGAATGTTGGGGCGCCTGGGTGGCTCAGTTGGTTAAGTGTCTGCCTTCGGCTCAGGTCATGATCCTGGGGTCCTGGGATCGAGCCCCACATCGGGCTCCCTGCTCAGTGGGGAGCCTGCTTCTCTCTCTCTCTCGCTCTGCCTGCTGCTCCCTTTGCTTCTGCTTTCTCCTCTTCCTCTCACGCAAATAAGTAAATAAAATAGTTAGAAATAAATAAATAAAAGGAATAAAAAAAATTTAAAGGAAGTCAGAGGAGGATGAAACCATCATTGGGTATCTAAAAAAAAAAAAAAAAGAAGACAGAATGGAATTTATTGTTCACTGTTGTAAGGGAGCTATGCTGGGATCAGGCAGATCTCTCCAGCCCGGCAAACTACCGATCTTACATAGGAGTTTAGGGGAACTGTGGAGCTAAGGGATTGGCAGATGTTCAAAGGCACGAGTGGGTTGACGCCATCTCTGCAAGTATGGTTACTTGGGTGTGACTAATGTTGTTTGGTTTGTCCCCAAGCCGTATATGTCTTGGACTGAATTTGTTCCTCATTGGCTGCTTCAGAAGTAAGGACGGTCATTGACAGGCTGGCTTTTAAAGTGTGTTCAGTAATGTAAGTTGTTTGTTGACTGAATGGATTCAAAACCAGTTCTGATGGCTCTTGGTTACATGGCTAAAGAATCATCAGCGATTTCCTGAGAGTGTGCAAACTTTCTAAATCCCCAGTCTCTGTTTTTGTTCTCCACTCAGTCGAAGCTGCAGGAGATCATTAGGGATTGCGCAAACCTTCACCTATGTTGCTGGTTCTTCTGGAAGATGAGGTTTCATTTGTGAAGATCTGATGTCATTTTTTTTTTACTTTGAGTCATTGGCTGAAACATCTGCCAGCACAGTGGCTGTCAAAGAATTTGAGGCGCTTGACAATAAACATCAAAGGACTGTGAGGCAAATGAAGATGATGAGAAGTATTAGAAGAAGGGACTCCAGTATAGGTCACTAGCATAACCTAAGATTTTTCAGATGTGACCCCGATAAGAAGTCATAAGCATTCCTTAGGTAGCCAGATTGCCTTTTCTTTCTTTTTTTTTTTTTTAAAGATTTTATTTACTTATTTGACAGAGATCACAAGTAGGCAGAGAGGCAGGCAGAGAGAGGGAAGCAGGCTCCCCACTGAGCAGAGAGCCCGATGCGGGGCTTGATCCCAGGAGCCGAAGGCAGAGGCTTTACCCACTGAACCACCCAGGGGCCCTTAGATTGCCTTTTCTTCAGCTCAGATAGAGATTGCTTTATTTCATCTGTAATGTTGGTCAGGTATAAGTAACATGAGTGTTAGTAGTGGTTTTGGTTGGCCCCAAGAAAGTCTAAAACCATTCCGTTAGCTATCACTGCAACTGTTATTTTGATAGTCTTGTGTGGAAGCTGTCTACTTTGTATGGTCACCTCTGTTCTGAGAATCTTGTGTTGATAATCAGTTTTCCGTGAATCATCTGTTTCTGGAGTTTCTCTGCAGAACCTGTTTTAGGTTCTTGACTGGTATTACTGTCCAGCTCTGCTAAGGTCCCTTCCACCTTTTTTTCCAAGGGATTTTCTAGTTGAGTCTTATTATGTTTGGTTTTGTTTTCTGGTTGAGTCTATATTATGTTTGGTTTTATTTTTAGTTCAATAATGGGCATTTCTTTCAGACAAGATTGTGCTTGAATGTAGACAGAAAGACCAGGGATGATGTCATTCATCATTGTAGACTCAGCATCAGCCCCTGCCTGTTCGAGTAAATAATTCTCAAAGAAGTATCCAGCTTTATAGTATTCTCCGATTATTTTAGGCATTTCAGTCATGTATCTTCACGCAGATTCTGATCTCATTGAAAGCAATAACTGTGTTGTATTCTTTTCTTAATGAAGCTTATCACAGTATTTTCTGTGTTAGGTATAAATAAATATTTGTTAAATTGGATTTAAGATGTGCTGAGTGTACTTTGAATATCTGGGCAAATACTGACACAGTTCCTCATTGTCTGAGCAGAAGAAGCCAGACCCAAAGAGATACATAACATATTGTTACATTTACACTAAATACAGATAAAGGCACAAAGAACAACAATAACAAAAGTAAATGAAGTTTGATAACTACCTTGTGTCAGAATAATAACTGAGGCAAAGTAACGAACAATAGCTTGTGGCTTCGAATTCAAAAACCGTTTGTTGAGTAATCGGGAACGTTCTCTTCTCACCCGGATTTGATGAGCCACTGTTCTTGGATACCTTACTTACAAGAAGAATAAGAACTAATATTTATTAAGTGCCTGTTAGCTGCCAGACATTTTATCCTTATTTCACGTAATCCTTTTAGCAGTCCTCTGAAATGTGCATAGTCTTCCCTACTTTCCACGTGACAAATCTTAGAGACTGAAAGCTTAAAAAATTTACTGGAAGTCACAGAAGCAGTTAAGTAATAGCTAAAGCTTGAACTTAGATCTGTACTACTCCAAAGTCTTTTTCTCTCTACTCCATCACAAGATAAGTAAAAGGACTGAGAATTTAACCTGGTAATCTCATTATTTATTAGTAGAGAATGACAGAAAGCGGTCCTATGCTCTAGGGCAGGGATCAGCAAACGTTTTCTGGAAAAGGCCAGATAGTCAACATGGTCTCTGTCACAAGTACTCAACGCTGCTGTGACAACACAGCATAGACACTGTGTAAATAAATGTTAATAAATAAATAAATACAAATCACATGGCCGGGTCCCAGCAAGGCTTTGCTATGGACACTGGAGATTAAATTTCTTATAATGTTTGTGTGTCACAAAATACTATTCTCCCTTTAATTATTTTCAACCATTTAAAAATATCAAAACCATTCTTAGCCTATGGGCCATACAGGTGGCAGGCCAGATTTGGCCTGTAGGCTGTAGTTTGCTATAGGCTATTGCTGCAAAGAAAACTCTTTAGAGTCCTTCTATATATTTTTTTAATTTATTATTTTAAAAAATTAGTTTCAGAGGTAGAATTTAGTGATTCATCCGTTGCATGTAACATGCAGTACTCATTCCATCAAGCGTTCTCCTTAAGGCCTACCCCCCAATTACCCCATCCCCCCACCCACCTCCCCTCCAGCGACCCTCACTTTGTTTCCTAGAGTTCAGCATCTTGTATGGTTTGCCTCCCTCTCAGTTTTCATCTTATTTTATTTTTCCTTCCCTTCCTCTGTTTTGTTTCTTAAATTCCACATATGAGCAAAATCATATGGTATTTGTCTTTCTCTGGCTGACTCATTTTGCTTAGCATAATACCCTGTAGTTCCATCCACATTGTTGCAAATGGCAAGGTTTCGTTCTTTTTCTTGGCTAAGTAGTGGTCCATTACACACACACACACACACACACACACACACCCCACATATCTTCTTTATCCATTCATCTGTCAGTACACATCTGGGCTCTTTCCATAGTTTGGCTGTTTTGGACATGGCTGCTATAAATATTGCGTGCAGGTGTCCCTTCAAATTACTATGTTTGTATCTTGTGGATAAATACCCGGTAGTACAGTTGCTGGGTCATAGGGTAGCTCTATTTTTAACTTTTTGAGGAACCTCCATACTGTTTCCAGAGTGGCTGCACCAGCTTGCATTCCCATCAACAGTGTAGGAGAGTTCCCCTTTCTGCACATCCTCACCGACATCTGTCATTTTCTGACTTGTTAATTTTAGCCATTCCGACGGGTGTGAGGTAGTATCTCATTGTGGTTTTGATTTGTATTTCCCTGATGCTGAAAGACGTTGAGCAATTTTTCAATTGTCTGTTGGCCATTTGTATGTCTTCTTTGAAGAAATGTCTATTTATGTCTTCTGCCCATTTCCTGACTGGATTTTTTTGTTTTTTGAGTGTTGAGTTTGTTCTTTATAGATTTTTGGATACACCCCTGGATCAGATAAGACATTTGGAAATATCTTCCCCCATTCCATAGGTTGCCTTTTGGTTTTGTTGACTGTTCTCTTTGCTATGCAGAAGCTTTTAATCTTGATGAAGTCTCAATAGTTCATTTTTGCTTTTGTTTCTCTTGCCTCTGGAGACATGTCTAGCAAGAAGTTGTGGCCAGGGTCAAAGAGGTTGCTGCCTGTGTTCTCCTCTGGGATTTTGATGGATTCCTATCTCACATTGAGGTCTTTCATCCATTTTGAGTTTATTTTTCTGTATGGTGCAAGAAAATGATCCAGTTCAAGTCTTGTCTGTTTTTAAAGGTGGGCTGGCTTACAGAGTTGTAAGAGTTCTTTATATATTCTTGGTACAAGTCCTTTGTTAATATACATGATTTGAAGATATTATCAGTCTATACATTGCTTCTTCATTTTCTTAACCATGTATTTTAACAGCAGAGGTTTCAATTTTAATAAAGTCAGCTTATCATTTTTTTTTTCATTATGACTAGTGCTTTTCTTTGTCCTAAGAAACCATTGCCTATGCCTAGCTTATGAAGGGTTTCTCCTGTTCCAGAAATTTATGGTCTTAGCTCTTTTTGTTGTCTCTGATCCATTTTGAATTAATTTTTGTGAATGACAGATTAAGGTTCATATTTTTCCTTATGAATACCCGGCTGTTCCAGCACCATTTATTGGGAAAACTATCCTTACCCGCCTTGAATGACCTTCATGTCTTTGTCAAAATCAGTTTATGTATATGTGGGTCTGTTTCTAAATTTTACTCCATTCCACTGATGTATATTTCTATTCTTATGCAACTGTTTTCTTTTGAGCCTTCACATGTTTTTTTAAAATTTAGTCTCAAAAGAAATCATGTGTCATTCTTCTTAATTGCAAACTCTCTTCTTTATGTGGGTCTCAGTTCATTTATAGGAGTGTTTATGTTTTTACAGCTACGGATATGCCAAGTAACCAAAACTAATGTAGATGTTTTTCTCTGTGATCCCTGCCAAATCAATATCCTTTTATTCTCGGCTCTTAACATAGAGTTCTCAGTGTGCTAGGATTTCAACAGCAGCAGTAATTATGTTTATGAATCTCTATGTGATACTGTCTCTCTAACCTTACGGAAGTCCAAGTGGATTATGTCTGGGTTTCCATGCTTGTCACTTGTCATGGCTGCTTTTTTTAAGAGGTGAATTAGATTAATTATGCATGTTCCTTCCTTTTGTACTCCCGACTCTAATTCCCTGCCTTTCTCCATATTCTGTCTCTAACCAATAACTTAAAGAGACCCTTCTGTATCAAGAAAAGATTGATTTTCAAATCTCTGTCATTTCTTTGCCTCTTCCTTTTATTTCCTCCCATTAAAATGAGTTGTCTTCTTTTCAGGGTTTACCTTTCTCATGTCAAAGAAGTTCAGAACTGTACTTCTGACCCTTTTCATTTTACCTGCACCTTTTTTTTTTTAACCTTACTTACCTTTAAAATGTTTTCCAGGCAGTTCCGTGTTCTAGCAATATTTCTTACACAGTTCCTGTAGATTTCCAGGTTAGCCTTTTTTAATCTGTTTTTTGAGACCATATGTCATCTAGTAAAGTGAAAAAAACAGATTTCTCTGCTGAGCTTAGGCAAGAAGGGGTCATCGTTTTGGTCATTGTTTTCTTGGGCATTTTTGTTCTAGTTTGAGCTTCGTTTCATATCATAAAGCAACATACACTCATCGTGGTAAAATTGCCGATAATCCCCACACTCAAAGACCACCACCACAAATATTTTGGTGTGCTATTAAAAAAATATTTTTAAAAAGATGATTTCTCAAATTTATAATAAATATATTGGAAAGACATACAACAAATGGTTTTAAATGAATGAATATTCTTTTTTTTTTTTTTTTCAGTGTAATGTTTTACTAGGCAACCCGTAGAAAGTCCTCCTACCTGAAAGGGAGATGGTAGCTCTCCATGCTACCATAGCAGGGCAATCTCTGGGCTTTGGACCGAGGGTGAAGGAAGAGCACCTAAGTTGCTAAGAACCTGGTTTCTCCCTGCTGCATCTTTTCCTTAATATTCTGAGGATACTAGCAGCATTAAAGTAATTTAACTCAGTAGGAAAAAAATCAATAAACATTCATTTCCTATGACTGTTTACATGTTTTATTTCTATCTGTTTCCCCCTTTTTAGAGTCTAAGAAACATCTTATTTTGCTTCCCCACCCCCCTTTTTTTTTTAATTTTCAGGTTGTCATTTCCTAATGTTAAGTGACATTAATTATCACTGGCTCTTTGCATGATTGGAACAGAATGACATGGTCAGATGAGGGAGCAATCAGTGGTGGGATTAAATGGGCCAGGGTTAATGAACACTCAGCCCCCAAAATTTTTTTTAAATTTTAATTATCATATTAAATGTTGAGTAGATGAACAATGACATGTACAAGGTATGAAGAAGAATAATTCAGTGAACACCAGGACACTCACTAGTCAGTTTAAGAAGTAAAACACTACCTATCCTAGTATATGTACCTTTTAAAGATACACATTCTAAAAGTTTCTTTTGGATAGAAGGTCTTCACCATTTTTGTGCCGTGGACTCCTTGGGAGTATTACGGGCTCCTTCTCAAAATAAGGTCTATCCATTTCCCACCTTCCTCCACCTGCCACCTTACAAAAATAGTTCAGACCAAACAAAAGTTGCTTTTATTTAAATATCAGGAGTAAATTGAATTCCTGTTGACTGATAATCCTAAATTCTTCTGAGCAAACGTTTATATATTGGATTTTAATGAGTAGCGTTTCTAGTCTGGGAACTGGATTAGGGAAGCATATTTTGATATGGGAAATAAATAAAGCCTTTGTAAGTTAGGGGTTTGGAAGAACCGTACTAATTTGCTATTCCTCGTGTTTATTTGCATCATATTTCTAAGCCTTCCTTCCCTGAAGAATCATCTTTCTTTACACAATACACAAGGCCATTACTGGCATTCAGGGCATTGAGGGAATGCTAGTACGTGGGAATGTTGATTTTAGCTCAAAGAAGGAGTTGGCCAAGAGAATCAATATCGTCCAAAGTAAATATATATTTTTGTACTTTGGACATTTATTTAAATTCCAAGCAATACTTCTAGAACATGCAGAATAGGCTACAAAGTTGCCTCTTCAGAAGGTATATTTACCCAAAGAATTTATGCATATTTCATAAAAAACAAACATGATGTAAAAACAGTCTACCCTTGGTTTGATTTCAATGTGTTTTTGCAGTGAAAAGCATGCATTCCTTAAATAATCATCTAGTTTTTTAAAAAATAAAATGTTGCATTAAGAAGTATGTGATATTTATTGTGATTTTAATAGTTCATTACACTGTGTTCCAAAGAAGCACTGAAATCCTTTCTTAACTTGTAAAAAAAAAAATAATAAATTGAAACCTGAGTGAACTTTAAGTCATCCTAATACCTATAAAAAGAAATTGCATGGGAAGGGAACTTAAATCCAATTAATTAAATCCAATTAATGGAGGAGGTGGGAGGGGATGGGAGTAGTGAGGCAAGCTATTGCTGTGTAGTTCATGACAACAAATTTCTTACCTTTGTACTGCAGAGCTAGAACAGACTATGAAGACATTTATTTTAAAGAAGCCTAAACTGGGGTGCCTGGGTGGCTCAGTGGGTTAAAGCTTCTGCCTTGGGCTCAGGTCATTATCCCAGGGTCTTGGGATTGAGCCCACATCTTGCTCTCTGCTTGGCGGGGAGCCTGCTTCCTCCTCTGTCTCTCTCTCTCACTCTCTCTCTGCGTGCCTCTCCGCCTACTTGTGATCTCTGTCAAATAAATAAGTCAAATCTTAAAAAAAAAAAAAAAAAAAGTCTAAACTAAGGATCAGAGAGAAAAGTCACATTGGTTAGTGAGTGTTAGAAACCAGTGTTCACACTTCCATTCCAATAAGCTTTGTTTTTTAAAGATTTTATATATTTGAGAGAGACAGACAGAGAGAGCTAGCATGAGTGGGGGGGAGGAGAAGAGGGAGAAGGAGAATCCCAAACCGACTCCCCATGGAGCAAAGGGCCCCACGTGGGGCTCCATCCCAGGATCCTGATATCATGCCCTGAACTGAAGCCAAGAGCCAGCTGCTCAACCAAATGAGCCACCCAGGGATCCCCCAACAACCTTTTAAATAAAGATCATAGATTCAGCATAATAGCCAATGAACAATGAGGGTGGCGTTAATAGTTATTGAGTATTGACTGTGTACAGACGCTTGCTTACCCCTTTATACATACAATTTAATTCCTGCAACCCGCCCATGAGTTAAGTAATGGATTTCTCATTGTGAAGGTGAGGAAGGCTTGATGGTTTATTCCCTTGTTGACAGTAAATGAGGTCATTCATCGGTAGAGCCCGTTCAGCAACACACATTTGTTTCCAGCTTATCGTGGATAAGTGTTTTGCTAGAAATCAAGAGATCAAGTAGAAAGATGACATCGTTTTCTTTCTCCTTCCAGAGATTTCTACGTGAGATCCCTGGAACGTCACATGTCAGATGTTCATGTTAGATCAGTAGCTTTCGAATGTTTTTGACCCCAACACTCAGTAAGATGCATGTTTAGGGGGTACTTGGGTGGCTCAGTCAGTTAAGCGGACTCTTGATTTTGGCTCAAGTCATGATCTCAGAGTCGTGAGATGGAGTGAGCTCCGTGTTGGGCTCCACACTGGGCATGGAGCCTGCTTAAGATTCTCTCTCTCCCTCTCCTTCTTCCTTCCCTTCTCTCTTTTTTTTTTTTTAAAGATTATTTATTTATTTATTTGACAGATCACAAGTAGGCAGAGAGGCAGGCAGAGAGAGAGGAGGAAGCAGGCTCCCCACTGAGCAGAGAGCCCGATGCGGGGCTTGATCTCAGGACCCTGGGATCATGACCTGAGCCGAAGGCAGAGGCTTTAAGCCACTGAGCCACCCAGGCGCCCCCCTTCCCTTCTCTTAAAAAAAACAAGAAAGAAAAGAAATATGTTTATACTGAAACTAATGCACACATATATAAATAAAATATATAAACGTGTAATTTTATAGCTGAAACAAAATTTGTATGAAATACCCTTATTAGCATGCTAATACTTTTTATTCTAACCCATTGTATTCTATTTTATTCTAGTTCATTTCTTAAAAGACCAGTTACATTAAATTGAGTTCATAGCTCATTCCTGTGTCACATATTGAAAAAAGATATGTTACATGTTTTAAAAAGTTCTTTTATGTGTGTGTGTAAAAAACTACATACTATTGGTCCTCCAGAGCAACTCTAGCTACTTCTGTTATTTTATCTCTCTGTTGTACTTGGATTGCTAATTCTGCTTTCTTAATTTAAGAAATTATCTATGGACTGTTAGTCAGAGTAGATGAGGATCTGGCCATCTTACCCCATGCCTTATTCCCCCAACTTTCTTCCTACTAATATAGGAAGGCTCAATTTTTATTTAATGAATAAGTATTGTTTATATTCTATGATTATAAGTAACATTTATCCCAGAGCCAAGTCATGCATTATAATTATATTTTCTTTCTTTCTTTTTTTAACATATATTTCCTTTTTTTTTTTTTTTTTTTAATTTCTCTCTCTATCTCTCTCTCTCTTTTTTTTTCCTGGACATAATTGCCCTATTTTTTTCATTGGCATCGTTTCCTGTATACCAGTCATTAATTTTTTTCCCCAGTGTCCCATCACAGCTGTCACACATCTATACTTAGTTTTTTGCCCCCCAAACTGTTATATCAGATAATTTGCCATTGGCCTTGATCGTGGAGACCTCATTTCCAGTGTGCTCCCTCCGCCTGCCGCGTCTAGACTCTGGCTCCCCAGCCCAGTGCACGGCTCTCATCCCGGAGCCGCCTTCCCTCACCGCTCTCCTCCGTTGGCTCTTCTTTTTCCCCATCCCCCTTCCTTCTCTCCCTCGGTTCTCCCCTCATTTTGTGCCAACACATTTTCAAGAAAGTTCCAAAGAAAGAGAGCATGAGAGAAAACTTCCTGAGCGCATGCATGTCTTAAAATGCTATCGTTTATCCTCAACACTTGGGTGAACATTGACTGGGTACAGGATTAGAGATTAGAAATACCTTTCTCTGAAGATTTTGAAGGCATTGCTTCCTTGTCTCCCAGTGCTGCTATTGGGAAAGTCAGGTTCTTGTTCCTTCGTGTAGGACCTGTTATTTATTTATTATTTTTTTTTATTTGAGAGAGAGAGTGCACACTCTAGTGCACACAGCGGGGTGGGCAGAGGGAGAAGCAGACTCCCTGCTGAGCAGGAAGCCCAAGGCGGATGCAGGCTCCATTCCAGGACCCTGGGATCATGACCTGAGCCATCCAAGTGCTACTATTTTTTAAAATCATAACAAATATTTATTATTTTCTTTCTATGTGGTGTGTACTGTTGTAAGTATTCTGCACTATGTCATCTATGAGATAGGGATGATTTCCTCTGTTTCACAGGGAGGAGACGGAGGCGTGGAGAGTGTGGGTAGCTTGGAGTAGAGAAGGCTGTTGACTGAGCGCTCTCCCCCCTTAACTGGGAGCCTTCCGAATTTGAACATCTGATGTCCTCTAGGGGGAGACACTCCTGCCCGCCACTGTTCTGGAACAAAGCAAGGGTCTAAAGGAATCACGTTGTTGACTCTGCAGACTTCCAATTAACCCTCGTTCTTCAAACTTTATAGTTCCTAGTACTTTTGAGTCCTGTGACTTTCCCCTTCAGTTTCTCTAGAAAATGTCTCTATTTTCCCAGCTGGGGAGAACAGTTGCAAGAATCATGAAAGAATTAAACCTTGGCCTACTCCACACACAGACACTTAAGTACCCTTTTGGCATTAGCCCCAGCACCACGTGGTCCTAACAAGTCTGGACCTTTCATGGACCGGACAGGACACACCGACTTCCTCTCTGGGGCGTCCCCCTGAGTAGGTGTTCTAAGAGGTGGCTCCGGCAGCCCTGGTCAGTGACTTACCGCTGCCCTGGCTGCTCCCATTTTTTTAATTATAAAATTCTAATGTGCAGGAAGTTACAGGAGATAAAATAGCCTCGTATTTACTACCCGGCTTTATCAACCCTTAACAAATTATTTAAGCAGCTGCTTCAAAATGATCAATAAAAATGCATCATGTATATGGCTGGTGCCTCCTGCGTATCACTTCCTGGTCTCATTGGAGTCCCTCCCGAGCCGTTATCTAAATTGGTATGTATCACCGCCAAGCATGTTTCTCGAGCACTGCTACGGAATGAATCTGTAAATAACACATCGTATTGTCTTTCATATTCATAAGCCTTATTGGAATCGTACTTCACGCAGTCTCCTACTGCTTTCTGCTTTCCACCTTAGGCTTTTGAGACATACTCCTCTTGATTCATGGAGCTCTTTTTCATTTTGTTTTAGCTTCTCTGTAGCGTTCAGTTGTGTGACCTAAGAGTTAATTTATTCATTCCTTTGTCAATAGCCTTTTGAGGTTATCTCCAACTTCAGACTTCCAGGACGTTGGTGCAAGGAATGTCCTTATGCATTTCTGAGAGCGTGCCTGCAGAGTTTCCCAGCAGAGTTTCTGCAAGTCCCCCAAGACATGGGTCCTCTCAGTCCCTTGGGTAGCCACATGGGACCGGGATCAGTAGAGTTTCCAGGCCAGTCTCCTTCAGCCATGAACAGTTTTATCCTTTTACCCATGTTGCAGAAGAAAAAGGGGGGGGAAATCGTATTTCATGGGACGCCTGGGTGGCTCCGTTGGTTAGGCGGCTGCCTTCAGCTCAGGTCATGATCCCAGAGTCCTGGGATCGAGTCCTGCATTGGGCTCCTTGCTTGGCCGGGAGTCTGCTTCTCTCTCTGTCTCTGTCTATGCTCTTGCTCTCGCTCTCTCTCTCATTCTCTGACAAATAAATGTTTTTTTTTTTTTTTTTAAATCATGTTTCTATGTGGAATTGGTGAATTGAAGAAATGCCCATCTTCAAATCTAACAGAGACTGCCGAGCTGGTCTGCAGACTGGTTGTGCTAGTTTATGCTCCTGTTGCCAATGCGGAGTTCTTTTTACCAACTGGTGTTTAATAATGTGGGCTTTAGTGTTAGACTATAAAATGGGTTGGAGCCTGTCTCCGCCCACGAGCTGTGTGCCCTCTGTGTGATCTCTGGCAGGCGTCCTATACTTCACGTATGCCTTCGTTCCCTTTTATGTCAAAAAGAGGTAATCATAATCCATAGCATATTCTAAAGGTATTTTGAGGAGTGGATCAGTTCATGTGAACCTCTTTGAACAGTGCCATCTCCCCGTAAAAGGCCATTTTAGAAAAACAAGGTTCACTATTACTGTTGCTTAAAAATTGATTTTTGCCACTCAGATGAGTATGAAATGGAGTTTAATGTGGTTTAATTTGCATTCCTGTATTATTAGTGAGGTAGAGCATCTTTTCATATGTTTATTAACACTTTCAATTTCCTTTTCCATTCTATTGGGTTGTTCCTTTTTCTCATGAACCGTAGGAGTTCTCTGTATATTCTCTTTAAATATTCCAAATGCTAATTCTTTGTCGGTTATATACAACGCAGAGCCTTTTTTCCCACCCCCCAAGCTTGGGGCATGATTTCTAACTTTACATATGGTGTTTATTCAACCATGGAAATCTTTAATATAAACTAATATTTTATGCATTTTACTTACGAAATCATTCTCCACATCAAGGTCGTATAAAACTTCCCATGTATTGCTTTTTTGTACCTGAGTCTTACCTAGAATTTATTTTGGGATATGCGGTACAGATGCTATTTTCTTTCTTTCTGTATGAATAAGCATTTGTCTCCTGGGGTCAGCACACCTTTTCTGCAAAGGGCCAGAGAGTAAATATCTTGGGTTTTGTGGACCATATGGTCTTTGTCACAACTACATAGTTCTGTCATTACAGTGCCAAGCAGGTCACTTAACCTTTCAGACTTGATTGCTCCAGATGAACACTGGGGATAATAAGAGTGTCTATTTCATGAGAATGTTGCGAGGATTATAGACTAAATAGACAGGAAGTAAATAAATGGGTAGAGTGGCGTTCCAATAAAATTTTACTTATAAAAACGGGCAGCAGGTTGAATTTGGCCCACGGGCTGTAGATTGCCAAATCCTGTTCTAGACAAATCTAATCCATTCAGTGCAGATGTTAAACAAGGAATTCCTAAGTTGTTTACCTATCATATATGTATGATAGTATATACTACATAAATTTATGTATATAAATATATGTGAACTTATCCTATATAAATATATATAATACACATATAATACAGATTTATTTCTATTTCCTGCCAATCCCATAGAAATAACCTACCCTGTTCTCTTCAAAACTGCTGTTTCCGGGGCGCCTGGGTGGCTCAGTGGGTTGGGCCTCTGCCTTCGGCTCGGGTCATGATCTTAAGGTCCTGGGATCGAGTCCCACATCGGGCTCTCTGCTCGGCAGGGAGCCTGCTTCCTCCTCTCTCTCTCTCTGCCTGCCTCTCTGTCTACTTGTGATCTCTGTCTGTCAGATGGGTAAATAAAATCTTAAAAAAAAAAAACAAACTGCTTTTTTCTTCTGTACACATTATTCACTCATAGCATGTTTCTTTACTGAACCTCCGTACATTCCAGGAATATAGAGTTTACTGCGGGACTTGGTCTGTTTATAGACAACCCAAATTGTTTTTATGGAAACTGTTCTGTCTTCTGGTAACTTTTCTCCCATAGCCTAAAACTACCCTCTGAAGCTGCGTATTATAAACTAGTATCTCCTGACTCCATGACCCTAAGTTTACATCTCCCACTCTCCCTACACAGGACAAACTGTTCTTGTTCTCATGGGATACTCTGTGTCCCACTGATTCTCATGGATTCGGTCAAATAGCAAGGGTGTGCTTGGGGAGCCAGTCACTTTGCTAGACACTGGAGGCCTAGGGGGAGCGAGTTCCTATGGAAATAAGGTATCTGGAGCAGAACACACTGCCCAGCTGTGGCCTGGCCCACCCGGGGCCCAGTGGATGGCGCTCTGTCTTGGTCTGTACATTATGCTTTTAATGATGTAACCTGAGTTCCTGCTGCTTTCTTACCTTTCTCTTTCTGCCCCCCACCCCAGACTGAGGCTGTTATTAACTATCTCAAAGTCAGTGTGGCAGACACAAGGTCCTTTTGGGTTTTCTTCAAATGAGAAAATTTAGGCTCAGAGTGGAAAGAAGCTTGCCCAAAGTCCTACAGCTGATAAATGGAAATCAAATCCATGTCTTATCTTTTCCAAGTCCTAATGTTCCATGTTTTCTCCACATATAACCCAGGTTGTCCTGATGGAACTTTCTGTGATCCCAAAACAGTCTTTGCCGGGGAAGCACTAAAGAAGAAACAGCCTCATGCAAAAGAAAATGGGGCTTAAGACGCAGCTTCCCTCTCTGACAGGTGTCCAAAGACATCTAGAGTTTACTCCTATGGAATGGGTACATGTCTGTCTCTCTGTTTAGACAAGCCAGTCTCCTCTCTGGCAAAGGTGTCAGAGCTAACCATAGCACACAGAAGTTTAGAACTCAAGGCAGACACCTCACCTCCATGGCCAACATGTCAGAACAGCAAAAGATAACAGCCCCTTGGTGTAGACTCTGGACTGGGGGTGGGCTCCCACTGTCTGGGAGGCCACAGACTGTCACAGCAATGACACTCTTCAGATCTACTAGTAGCAGACATCTGGTGAAAGCTTATTGTGTGCCAGCGACTGATGATTTGGTCTGTTATTCTCACAACATTCTCATGAAGTAGGTGCCATTATTATCTCTAACGTTCACTTGGAGAAGGAGCATCTGAGAGGTTAAGTGACTTGCCTGCAGTTGTTGAGTGAGTGATGGAGAAGGGCTCACCGCCACGCCACTGTTCCTGCCAAGTTATCTAAAACCAGGGAACATTGACCTCTCTAACCCCAAACCCCTTTTTAATACTAAAGGAGTTTAGAAATTAGAGGATCCTCCTACTCTGTACATTCAAAGAAAAAAAATATCTGACCCCCAAATTCAAAGCATTCTGATGGTCTCATTTTCCCGATAGCCTAGAAAATACTTAACATCTGTCACCTTAGTATTTGAATCACCCTTTAAAATATTTGGACGCTGTGTCTGTATCTGAGCATCTGTGGAGACAGGTCATTCCTCATTGGCCCCTTCTGGTGGTGGTTCTTAGCATTGACTGGCACTTCCCCCTGACAGGCCACCCATGGCCTTCTAATTAGTAAGTGAATGGTTGGTTCCCCATCGTCATTTCATTTGATACACCTATAATAGGAGAATGTTATTCCTTATTTTAATTTTTATTTCCTTCCTTATATGTCTTCCTTCTTCACAGGTTTATCATACAGAGAGAAGTTGAAACAGGCAGTGGTTTGGCAACTGTGCAATACTGTTAAATTTAGGCTTACTGGGATTTGGGGGAAGCTTGAAGAAAATGACATGGTATATGGGAAAAATTGAAGAAAAGTTATTAATTGCGGAGATGTCATTTTTTTCTTGTGAGAAGGAAAGTTTCCTGCCAGTTAAATATTTCTTCTTTTCAAGCGTGGTTCTTGACTTTGACATATGCTCTTCCTTTCAGAAAGCTGTGGTATAGACGTATGACCCAGTGGGCCTTATGTTTACTGGACCAGGAATGTCCAAGCCACAGGAATGATCTCTGGTGTTTTCTAGGTGTTTACCTTGCTGTGGATTGCTGACTGGATGGTGCATCACTTCTGGAGGAAAGGGAAGGATCCGGATAGCTTCTCCATCCCCTACCTGACAGCATTGGGTGACCTGCTTGGGACAGCTCTTTTAGCCTTAAGTTTTCATTTTCTTTGGCTTATTGGAGATCGAGATGGGGACGTTGGAGACTAATAAATCCTACAAACTGTTCTCAAGTCCCAACAAGGAAAACACAAGACAACCACATATGACTCTTTTTCAAAAATCTTAAATCAGTAGTTGACTTCTACCAGGGTAATCTTTAGTTGGCCCTGATTCAATTAAATGGCCTTAACATTTTTTTAAGGAATTTGTGTTAAAACCAGAATGAACAGTATTTGTGCTGCTTTTCATAGAATAAATGGTAATTTGACATAGATGTAGACACACGCTCAAGCTCTGAAATTAATTAAATAGGAAAGAATATAAGATGTTTACAGTGAATAATTTAAAAATCACTGATGTAGCAGAAATGTAATTTATTATTGTTTAACTTAATAATGCCAGGTTTGAGGAAACTGAGTTCTACTTCAGCCTGTCTTGTCTCAAAGGTGTGTTGTCCTGCAAATCCTACTATAAAATGAAAAGGACCAAAACTAAGCCTTTAATAGTTTTAACTCTGCCCATCTCTCTGCTAGCTGAGGATAAATGATCAGCTATTAGCTCCCAACCTGACTTAAATATGTTCTGCTGAGCATAAGATAAACTTACTTTTCCCTGTGCCAGTGTGAATTTAACTTCAGCTCTGTAAGGTCTTGGCAGGCTAGCCTTGAAACACAGAATGACCTCGAGAGATCTTTAAAGAAAGCAGTGGGTCATATTTAACCATTGTTGCAGTGAAAGAATTTTGATCTTTCTAAGAAGACTGAATAGTCAAAACCAGAAGATAAACTGGGCTGCATTTGTAGGGACAGGATGGTGTAAGAAATTGTGTGTGTGTGTGTGTGTGTGTGTGTGTGTGAGAGAGAGAGAGAGAAGAACAGAAGGCAGAGAGAAGTGTTGGATGGAGAACAAAGTCTTGGATTGTTGATAGCAAAGATTATAGTGCTATAGAAGTACTAACTTTATGTAATTATTCTTAAACACATTTTATTGATATGCTTTTATCATTTGGTCTGCAAATTTTGCTACTCTCCAGGATTTACTATTTATTACCTGTATTGTAAATTTTTCTTATGAAAAAAACTACCATTTAATATCACTATGATTTTATAGTAAGATTTCGAGTGAGCAAGTGATCCATTTGCCCTTTTGAAGACGTTTGTTGGAACGTTTAGGCTTACTGTTTTAAGAGAGAAGTTGGCGGGTTACCTTAGTGGTTGGTCACCTCTGTACATATCACCTGTTTGCACAGGCTTATCTCTACTCTGTCATATACAGTGCTATGTTTCCTATATATTTTTCTAAAACTCTGACCTATATTCCTAAACTTGGCCAATGCTTTAGTTATTCAGTAGGTCAGCATTTTTATATCACATATTGTTCATTTAAAAAAATTCAGTAGAGTCTCTCAAGACCATCAGATATCTAATAATTGAACTGGTAAGGGGAAACATGTACATTAACGTTGATCATTATGGTTTAAGTTGTGAGTTAGGGTTAACGTATAAATAGTATATTGTTTATAAACATAATGGGGGACGTATTCCTCTTACACTCTTTAAAATAAGAGGACTGTGGTATAGAGTTATATATTTTTGCTTATTTTAAAACTTTAATTATTCCACTCTTCTGCCTTATAATGAATCTTCCAAGGCAGAGAACTGAACTAATTATAGACTTTCTCCTTTGGAGAGTTATAATGTCAAATAGTGAACATTCTTTTAAAAGAACGATTAAGTCAATGACTATGTAGCTGCAAAGAGTTTTTTTTACTTAAAAAAAATCCATAAATAATTTCTTTGATTTTTATTGTAAAGCATTTGTAAATTACTTACTTACATTTGGGCTGTCTGATTCATAAGCGTTTCTATTTGCCGATAGATTTCTATCTTGATTTATAACGTAAAAAAGTGCTCGGCAAACTACATTTTTAAAGCATTTACCATCATCTTTAGTGCATTACCTATTCTGAAACACACTCAAATACACTCTATTATATAGTACTCACAATGGCACCTGTGAACCAGATCAGGGAGAGATTCTTATCTGTATTTTGCGCCAGAAGAAACTGAAACGCAGAGAAGTTACGCTTCTAACATTGCCTGGATGTGAAAGTGCCGAAATCATGACTAAAATCTGGGTCTCTGGTCTCCTGAGCCAGTTACTCTTTCTATGAACCCCCCGCAGGGGTACCGAGAGTACCTAACTCATTAACTGACAGAAAATAGGCTGGAGCATCAGGATTTTCTAAAGTAGAACAGAATATTGCCACATCTTTTAGGGTTCAGACAAGGAAACCTCCATCTAATCTGTCTTAATGGTAAGTGTAGTCCAACTCTAAATTATTCATGTTCTAAGACCAAGAAAAACACAGATAAATGAAGACTTCAGAATAAAAACTAATGCCTGATTTCATTGAACATTTAGTGGCCACCACCTTCCCTGATTTAACATTTTCTATAGATGCTAATAAGTAATTAGCGTGGCTGATTTGAGTTCTGTCTCCTTTTTCTTTTGCTACCCAACCTTCGCTATAGCAACAAAAAGTCTAAAAGGCATGTGTGTCATAAGGAAAAATAAAGACATGGAAAAATCAGTTACCAATTAGCTCAATTAATTTATAAAAGGGATCTAGAGTCCTTTAAAAAAAAAGCTTTTTACTGGTTTTCTGAAAGCCTTTTCATAAGTATGCAACTAATAAGAGACTTATTTACCCATGAAATAATTTATTATCGGTCTTATATAATGTAAATTGACAGTATTTATTTTTATACAACATAAAAACTCCTCTCCAAACGTCTTCCTTTCACTAATTTATCAGACGATTTATTTATATAGAGATCATCTTTTTAAAAACATATTTTTATTCTTGCTCACTAACCTTTTTTTTTCCTTTAAAAAATAAAGTTTAGAAGCTGATACAATGGGAACTTATGGTCAGGTCTCTTCTGGGAGACATCAAAAGTTCCCCCATCATACACTATCAGTGATGTAGCCAAATGAACTACATTCTAAGAAGTCTTTCAGTAATCGGGCTTCCTTGCCTTACAATGTATCTGTGGTATCATATACCCATTTATAATGGGCATCTGCTGTCTCTGAATTGTTGTAAACTCAAATAAGAATAAAATGTAAGAAATACAGCCTTGTTGTACTTCTTGATAAACTAGGAGGACATCAAGCCTGTGTGGAACTCACCTAGAAGAGACTGGAGTGATCTGTGGATATTTGTTGTAACAAGTATAATAAACCAGGCTCTGACCACCTCTCCACCTCCAAACCATTGCTTTACCACTTTTCCACGATTGAACACTCCTCTCATTTTCAGCTTCGATTCCTAGGTCCGCCAGCCCACTCATCCTCAGCTGCCTCCTTCAGACTCACCGGACAGCTCTGGTTAAACACAGCCCCTGCCTTGCCGGCGCTCACGCAGCTGAATACAGCTCACAAAAGACACAGCACTGCTCAGACAGATCTTTGAATTTATAACCTCAGGCATCAGGTTAACCCGCACTGCCCAGCAGCCTGCGCTGTTTCTCTGATCACTTCATTCTCTGGAGCCCAGGCCTTTGTCTCCTATACTTTACTGAAAGTAGACCTGTCAAGGTCACCAAGAGTCCCCGGGTTGCCAAATCCAGCAGTCAGTTCTCAGAATTCTCACCTTATTTGGCCTCTGTAAGTCTTTGAAGGTCTCCTTTCTCCTTGAAATGCTTTCTTCATTTAGCTTCCCCAAAAAACAAAAAAAACAAAAAACAAAAAACCTCCTGCCTTCCGCTTTGTTTTCTACATCACTGAAAGCCCTGTGTCTGTCCTGCTGGTGGTTTCTCCTCAATCTCTACATTCTGGAACGGCCTACAGCTCAGTATTGATGACCTCTTCTGTATCTACTCTTTCTAGGTGACCACACCCACCTCATTGTTTCACATGCCATCTGTGGCACTTAGCCCCAAGGGTATTCCTCCAGCCCAGGCCCCTCACCCGAGTTCCAGACCTGTATGTCCACATGTCTGCTGGACAACTCCACGCGAACCACGATGAGGTATCTCAAACATTTGAACAACACTATCAGCCACTTAACCTAACTGACACATATAGACCGCCATATCAAACGACAACAGAATACACATAAGGGGCTAATCTCCTTCATATATAAAGAGCTTCTATAAACCAGGAAGAGAGACCAACAATCCAATAGTAAAAAAGCCAAAGACATAATTCATTAAAAAACCAAATAGATGCTCAATATCCAAACTAAAAGAAATGCTAATTAAAATCATACTGAGGGGCACCTGGTTGGCTCAGTTGGTTGAGTGACCAATTCCATTTCTGCTCAGGTCATGATCTCAGGGTCCTGGGATGGAGCCCCGTGTCAGGCTCCACGCCCAACAGGGAGTCTGCTTGAAGATTCTCTCCCTCTGCCCTGCCTCCTGCTCTCTTTCTCTCTCAAATAATGAATCTTAAAAAAAAAGATAACAGTGAGATATCCTTTCTCACCTATCAAATTGACAAAAATTCAAAATCTAATAAAACATTCTCTTGGCCAGGCTGTAGGGAAACAGACAATATTGCTGGTAGTAAATGATAAATTTACCATAATAAACTGATAACAGCTCCGTAGAAGGGAATCTGGCTCATATCTACCAAAATTATAGACACATTTATCATTTGATCCTGTAGTCCCACTATCACCATCATTAGACCCAGGCAAGTAAAGCCCCTACCCTGGGCCCTCTACCACATGAAGTGGTTGGGAAACCAGCCAGCAGGCCACATCCATGTCACTGCCTGTTTTATAAATAAAGTTTTATTAGAATGCAGCCACGCCCATTTGTTTACATACTGTGTCTGGCTACTTTCCCTCTATGGCAGCAGAACAGAGGAGCTATGAAAGACATATAGCCTGCAAAGCCTGAAGTATTTACTCTCTAACCCTTTATACACAAAAAAAGTTGACCCACCCTGCTTTAGAGTCAATTCCTCAAATTTTACTTTTGAGTCTCCCTCAGGTACCTGGGACTAGCCAGGATCAGCTGTGTCATCCAGGCAGGGCAGCCCAACCTGAAACTAGTCCTATATGGGCTCTAGTTGCCAGAAGCACCTCACAGATTTGTAAATCACTGCCCAATTCCTGGGACCATCCAGGGATGAACATGGGCCCCCATTCCCATTTCTTCTCTTCAGGGTGAGCCCCTTGTATGGGGTCAACTAGATGCCCCAGCAAGTCAAGACAGTTTGCCTATGGGGTAGTCCTAAGGCTCTAGGGCTGGGCCCAGTTCCAAGAAGGTAGCAGGGTGGACTGGTCACTCTCACTGGCTAGAATGACAGTGGGATGCAGGAATGCTGCTGACATTGATTTGGAGCGACGGACACATCAGACAGAGGACAAGTTCAGAGCTCTGGGCCACTGAGGATCGGCTAACAGCTAACCCTTGGACTTGAGCCTCAGATCTCATTTGTCAGCATTGACTATAGCATCACCTCTGGTCTAGAGCATTGAAGGGTGGCAGGGTGGTGGCAAGTGTCCCTTACCCGGTGTGTCCTCACCGCTTGCACCCAGGAGAGTCTCCCTAACTTCTTGCAGTCTCTGTGCCACTTGTCATGCTGTCTTCTGGGGTTGGCTGCTCATTTCTCCACTGATGGCTTTCAAGATCACTGCCCCACAACTGACCCTTCCAATTGATGTCCTGTCTTGCCTCCAGTTGATGTGCCGATGCCATGCTTCCCCAGGTCAGTCTTAAATTGTACTGGACAAGGAACAGTCATTCATCATGTGGACGGTACCATTCTTCTCAACCTGCTTCTGGACCCTCACCTAGCCTCCTCGCTGGTGATGGTGTGTGGAAGGCAGGCACTGTTAAAGAAATATTCAATGACACTTGCTAACAATGGTAAGGCAAACCTTATTCAGGGACCACTGCAACGGGATGTTACAGTGGGGGAGAGAGATGGGACTCAACTCTGAAAACAACATGGGCGAGTGGGGAGCCATAGCCACTCAGGGGTAGGGTAGGGGTCAGTGGGTGGAAAATCACTGAGAGGAAATATCAGGGGTGAGGGGCATTCTGCCTCAGTGGACCTAACAGGATTCTTGCTAAACGCAGCAGATTGATGTGATCGGACCTCATCACCTGGGGTGTGGTGGCAGATGAGGGGCCCAATCAGATATCAAAGTTGGATCAGATATTAAAGGTGGGGGGTTCTGATTAAATGGACTTAGCAGGGTTCTTGTTAAAACCGGGTTTGATAAGGAAGTGCGCAGATGGACCTAGGAGAAGTTTGGGGAGCCTGACCAGAGTTTGAATCTTTGGATGTGGTCAACACGGAAAAAAAATCACATCTCAAACGCCATAACTACAGCCTAGACACTCAAGGGAAGATATGGTTGAAAGATGTGTTGTTCTACATTTATGCTCCAAAATTCCAATAAATTTAACATGAGAAGACATTACCTCCCACAGTTTTCTGCACACCTGCAGTGAGCCGAGCATCCATGGCCACCATCAGCAAAGCTCAGGAACAACCTTTGAGAAAGTCATTGGAAGCCAGTATCCCCTGGGGGCAAGATGGTGTGGCAACCCGGGAAGAACTGTCAACAGCATTAAATAAATGGGATTAGAGGCCAGAGGCCAGAACATCTGTACCGGCGTGCCTCTCAGAGGCCCTGCTGGTTGGGTTCAGGATTACAGCAATAAAGCAAGTCAAATAAGTTTTTTTGTCTCCTAGTGTCTATAGAAGTTATATTTATACTATATTAAGTCTGCAACCGCATTATGTCTTTAAAAAAACAATGCCGGAAGTGCTTGGGTGGCTCAGTCGGTTAAGCATCCAACTCTTGGTTTTGGCTCAGGTCATGATCTCATAGGTGGTGAGATCCAAACACTTGTCGAGCTCCACATTGGGAATGGGGTCTGCTTGTCCCTCTCCCTCTGATCCTCCCACCCTCGAATAGATAAAATCTTAAAAAAAAAAAAAAATATATATATATATATATATATATATATATATATATCTTAATTTAAAAATACCTTATTGCCAAAAAATGATAACATCTGAGCCTTGAGCAACTCTTAATCTTGCCTCTACATTGATGGTTGCTGAACTGATCAGGCCGGCAATAGTAGAAGGACAAGGTGTCTGTAGCAGTCTCTTAAAAATAAGACAACAATGACGTCTGTCACATCGACTGACTCTTCCATTCACCAATGATTTCTCTGTAGCACACGATGCTGTTCCATAGCATTTTACCTACAGTCGGACTTCTTTCAAAATTAGAGACAAGCCTCCCAAACCTGCCACTGCTCAGTCAACCACGTTCAGGTAATATTCTCCATCCTTTGTTGTCATCTCAGCAGTCTACAGCATCTTCACCAGTAGACTCCAACTCAAGCAGCCATTTCTTTGTTCATCCCTAAGAGGCAACTCTTCATCTGTTAAAAGTTTATCATGAGATTGCAGCAACTGAAGTATAATCATAATTTATTTATTTATTTATTTATTTTTTAAATTTAAAGATTTTTATTTATTTATTTGACAGACAGATCACAAGTAGGCAGAGAGGCAGGCAGAGAGAGAGAGGAGGGAGCAGGTTCCCCACTGAGCAGAGAGCCCGATGCGGGGCTCGATCCCAGGACCCTGGGATCATGACCCGAGCCGAAGGCAGAGGCTTTAACCCACTGAGCCACCCAGGTGCCCCTATAATCATAATTTAAAAGTTTGAAATATGGCAAGAATTACCAAAACGTAGACACAGAGGCAGGAAGTAAGTGAATGCTATGGGAAAAGTGGTGCGGAGAGCCTCGCTTGGCGCCGGGCGCCACAGACCTTCAATTTGTAAAAAAACAAACACAATATCTGTGAGACTCAAAAAACAAACCAAAACAAAAAAACGAAGCGCACTAAAGGTAAGCCTGTAAATGGATTCCATCTACGTTTTGGTTAAGTTAACCTGTATTCCATAAATGACTCTGAGCCCAGGGTTGGGCAGAAAGGAAAGTCCCATCTGGGTTGAATCTGTCTCATTGTGATGGTAAAGCTAAAGTCTTTAAAGGTGATTTCCACAAGTTTTTTCCTCCCAAAGGTAGTAGTCAGGTAGCTTTGGTCTGGACTTAGGTCTCCTTCATCTTGGTTCTACTTTTCTGGTGAATCAACAGCTGATGCTCACATTACCTGAGAGCATTACCGTCATCAAACACGCCGTGTGAGTGTGTGTGTGTACACACGTGTGAGGGCACCTGGATGTGTGTGCATGTGTGTGCGGTTCAGACCCGATCGTGAAATCTGGACCCGACACTATGATGTGGCTTCAGTGGCGGACATCATCCCTGGGAGCACTGGCAACGTCGCTTACACCCACCACTGCCTAGGATTTGTCAAATAGTTTCTCTCGAAAGAACATAATTTGAATTGGGGACTTTGTTGTTGTCGTGATGAATATTCATGAGACATTCATTGCAGAGTGCTTTTAAAAAATTATTACTTGTGTTTTGATTCTCTGGTGCCTGAATGGTTTCTGCTAATAGCTTGTCAGAAGTTGAATATTAACAAAACGTGAGCTGCCTGTCCACGGAGTGAATAGCTCGTGATAGAGGCTAATTGGGTTTGGCATAATCTTGTGATTTCATATAGCTTAATATTAAAGAGATAGGTTTCCTAGGCCCCCATGAAAGCTGATCTAGACCACGAGGGAAGTTAACGAGTTTTTATTAAGTGCCAGATGTGAAGCGGCTTCTGCTCTCAGCACTGAGGAGAATCCGAAGGATGAAATGAGGCTCTTGTGGCTCATGGCAGGTGATCCGTGAGAGGGCCAGGGATTTACATATGAGAAAACCCGTAGCAGTTTTGGATAAGAGTAAAAACTGCCAACTAACTGTCCACCAGTAGAGGAATAGTTAAAGAACTGTGGTACACAATTTGCAAAATATATGTAAAATATATAACCATCACATACAATCATATTTTCCAAAACCAGTTAATGACATGGGGGAAATTCTCACAGTGTTAAGTGAAAAAAAATCAGGACAGATGCAGGTTGATCTTATTTACTGTGGACTGCCTTCCACCATCTCTCACCCAGGGACTGGGGAGAAATAAACAAACAAACAAAAAAAGCCGCTTGGATTTATCAATTTTCCTGCTAACTTAATGCAAGGAAATGAATACAATCCGGGCAGGGAGAAGTCAATACTTCGGGAAGGAAACGAATCCTCACAAAGGTCAGTTCTATAATTCCAGATCTTATTTTAGGAAAACAAATCAGAACTTCACTGTGTCCATACCCCCCAGGGTCTCCATCTCCGCCCCCAAAAGCTGGCCTCAGCCATCACTGCGCCCCGTGCTCACTGCTGCCCCTGATGGAGTCACCAGAAACTGCAAGGAGAACAGCACAAAGAAGGGAACAGGCAAGCTGTGAAATTTGCAAGAGGGGCAGGTAATAAGCAAGTTATTTCTCCAGGGATGAGGGGCAGTGTGCTCAAGGGAAAAGGAGGAGGCTGGGGAAACCAAGGGGACTAGGGAGAAGTGGGAAGAATTCAGGTGAGTGAAATCCACATAGCACAGCCCAGAAGACCGGCCAGGATTTCTCAGTGCTCCACATGACAGTCACCCCTGTGCCTCTACCTTGACCCTACTGAGGGAGTCAGCTGTGGGGGCCTGGGCAGCTCACGGCCCTGGTGCAGAAGTCAAGGGTGATAAAGCACAAGTATAGCAGGCCAGGCATCCTGCCAACCAGCTTCCCCCTCTCTGCCCAATTAAGTATGACTTTGTAGCAACGGTTGAATCATTCATTAAAGGACTCCCAGTCTTCTTCCGCGGAGGGCAAACCTGCTTCAGGGAAAGGGACACTGGAGAGGCTAGCCTCCTGCCCTACCACGGCAGCCCCCTCACTGTGGACTGCTGAATATCAGGAAGCATCTGGGGAGGGCCCCAACTTTATGGGACAAGGGAAGGGACATGCTTTGGGGACAAAAATGCAAAGGGGCTCCCACAGGACTCAGTGCCTATGAGCTAGAGAACTAGGGGGTGGGGAAGAAAGGTAAGAAATATATGTGTGGTGTATAACTGTACATTTTTAAGGAATTGGAAGGAAACACCAACATAATATCAGTTATCTTACGGTGAGATTTTAGATGATTTTCTTTTCTATTCATGCTTCTCTATATTTCTAAAATTTTCTGCAGCAAACATATATTATTGTTATGGTTGTTTAAAGCTATATATCTTTTTTTTTTAAGATTTTATTTATTTATTTGACGGAGAGAGAGATCACAAGTAAGCAGAGAGGCAGGCAGAGAGAGAAGAAGAAGCAGGCTCCCCGCTGAGCAGAAAGCCAGACGCGGGGCTTGATCCCAGGACCCTGAGATCATGACCTGAGCCAAAGGCAGAGGCTTCACCCACTGAGCCACCCAGCACCTGCAAATGGGTTTTTCAAGTGAAATTTGCTGGTGCAGTATTCACTTGGCTCTAGTGTTATGACAGAGGGTGCCTTTATGTTGAGAATACCACCACCCAGGCCACTACCTGTCACTGTCATTAGTGCTAACGTCTGTCATCGTCATTGACTTGTCATCATCACCGGATAGTGGCTTAAGGATTTTCTGCATCCTTTTAAGATGAGCAAGTGATACGGCCAGGAACACACAGGACAAGAGCTCTTCACTTTCTAAACTTCCAAAACCTCTATCAGACGTATATTGGGCAAAATCTATTCTAACATGTTTTATGAGTGTTACATACCGTGGTAGCTCCTTAAGCCTGGGTGGGCAACAAAATACATTAAATACAACTTCAGTTGCTCTGTTGCATCCCACTCCTGATTGGATCATTGGAGTATGCTGTCTTTGATCCAACCCTACCTATCACCTCCATTGGAATGCGCCAGCCAAGGTAGCATGCTGCCTTAAGTCTATTAACAATAGAAGCCCACAAAAGTGAAGGGTTAAAAATATGGACATTTGGGGCCCATGTAGTCTGGTGAATGGAGATGACTTGATTAGCTGGAGGAGATCTTGGCTTCTGAAGCTACTAGCTCAAATAACAAATGTCCTCCTTTGGTCACCTCTGAGATGGAGAAACTCGGGTAGAGTTGATTTTGAGTTTTAATTCAAAGATACTATGAAGCATTTCCCATGAGGAAGAAATTTAGACTTCTTGGTCATTTATCCAGAAGGCTGAGTAATTTCAGGGTGGAGGAAAATGTGGTCAGTGGCCTCAGAGGAATCAGCACATTAACCATCCTGCAGAAATGTAAAACTCTTCTGTGTGGGTTAATGGGTACAATTAACACCAAAATTAGATACCATATGTAAGTAATTGAGGTTATTTAACACAGCTATTGACTATATACATCTCTGGACTGTGGAGCAGGTAGACTTGGAATTCATTAGAAGTGTAATTAGCAAAACTTTATTGGATTTCATTATTGGCTCCTGAGCAGATTTGTATGGGGAACCGCTCAGTAGGTAGTTGCCGGAGAAAGCCGGAGTGGCCATCCTTTCCACGTTTGGGTAAAGCTGTATTTCCAGATGCAGATTCGGATCATCAAACTAAACTTAATCTCATCATATCCTCCCTCTCTCCAATCCCCTCTGCCTCTCTCCAGTCTTTCCCCTACCCGCAAATGAACTTTTCTGCCCAACCATCAAGCTCATTCCTCATTCTCCCGGTCACTCGAGTCACTTCGGCATGAGTGTTTGTCGGTGTCAGGGTGGGCCTCTTCCTTCTCCATTTTACCAGCTGAGCTCACTTCCGACCTTCCACGGCAGACTCCCATCTACCCCTGGATAAAAAATATCATTTATTGAGATAAAGGGAGGCAGAAGGAGGTAAGTCCATGGTGGAAGGAAAGGGGATGAATGTTTGACTCTGGGAAGAGGAAAGTCATGGTAAAAAGCTTTCCCGAAATCGAATCAGACTGAACCTTTGAGACTTGAACCTTTGGGACACCTGGGTGGCTCAGTCGGTTAAGGGTCCACCTTCCACTCAGGTCATGATCTCAGAGTCCTGGGATCGAGTCCTGCCTCAGACTCCCTGCTCAGCGGGGAGCCTGCTTCTCCCCCGCCTGCGGCTGCCCCTGCATCACCTGGGAAGCTCTTATAGACCACTGCCACCTGGTCCCACACCCAGAGATCCTGGTTGAATTGCACCGGGGGCGGGGCAGGGTGGGGATCCGAACGTTCTCACAGCGTCCAGGGGATTCTAAAAGGCCAGCCAGGGTAAGAATGCCTCAAGAACAGGGCTTCTCATACTTTCCTGTGTCGGTCAGTCACTGCGGTGGGAGGCAGGGGGATTTTGTTGCAGTGAAGATTCTGGTTCAGTAGGTTTGGGGTGAGGCCTGACGTCTTGCATTCCTAAAAAGTTCCTAGGGGCTGCTGATGCCGCTGGTTTCTGGATGACACCATGGGAAAACAGTTTGCACCCCCGAAGAAACTGAGATAAAGCCCAGGTGCTACTAGACTGAGTCTGCGCAGGAGAGGAGGAGGAGGATGACGATGATAATGATCGTTTGGATGCGGGGTAAATGCATTTAAGGTTTCCCCAGACCTCACCAGCCGCTGAGTTCAATTAAGGGCTCAGGCTGACAATGTGTTTACGGCACCTGCTTAAACAACCGGCTTCTGCTTCTCCCTCCATTTACGTATCAGCACCTCCAGCTCTCTCCCTAAGTCTCACCTAGTGATTCCTACGTGTCCCCGGTGGGGGTGGGGGGGTCTCTCACTCCCCTTCAGCCACAGCTTGTCGGGATCGCCTGGTTCATGCTCCAAGTTCAGGCCACCTCTCGGGGAGGGCTGTTACTGTTGCTGGTGCCAGGCCCTGCTCGGGCCGCCCCAGGGCCCCTCGGAAAGCACGGCAGAACCTCCGTCCAGGGCAACGCCAGCTTCTGGTAGCTTCTACGCAGCAGAGGGAGAATGAGGCACAGGTGCCAAACGCTGAGCTCGCTTCCTGCCGCACCAGCCCCAGTCTCTTCTGAAATGGCATCAGAGTCTCCCTGCAGCTCCTCTCCAGGCCAAGTCCATGGGCTGGCAAAGACACAGACATCATCTTTGGCTTGGCAAAGAGGAAGAATGTAAATTGGCTCCAGGCGGAAAACTCTGCCTCCGGGAACGGAGAAGAAATGTGGAAGTGGGAGCAAGATGGCCCATGCTGCTGAAGGCGGGGGGCTGGGGGTGCCGAACGGCCCCAGTTTCTTGAGTGGAAGCATCACCCCCTTTGGATTGTTTCAGGATGCATGTGGCAAGTCAGTCAATTAAGCAGTGAGACATTTAGACAATGTTGAATGAAACCATTAAAATGCAAACTACACGGAGATCGTCCTGCTGCCCATCCCGGGTGCGGCTGCTCCTAGGTAAGCCACTGGGACTCCCTGTGTCAGCCTTACGTGCTCTCTTGTGGCTCTAAACCATGCTTCTACCTCGGCTTCACGATTTCTTGGTTTTAAGCAATTATTTACTAATAACCAACGTGGAAGATGTACGGTTTCATTCACTTCCGCCTCCTTCTCTGACCCCCTCCTCCTGATTTTGCTGGTTGTGTTTTTTATGGACTGGTTCTTATTTTGGTTACTTTTAAAACCTAAGTGCTATGCTTAAACTATTGTTTCTTGATCCATACTCTTTAAATACCGGTTTTTCCTTACTGATGTGTCAGCAGTTTCCTCCACATCTCCCTCTTTCTTCCAGTCCTGGTCACTGGGTTATTTCATCAAGTTTTTCGAAACAGCATCAAAGGTTCAGAAATAGCGAAAGTAAAACCGGCGAATCACTGATGTAGTAATTAGTAAAAATGTATTGGCCACACAGCGAAAAAGACAGTTTGCAAATCGGGAGCTCGTACACCAGAACGCAGAATGAGACTCGGGGGTAATACGGTTATAAAGCAGCTTAGCTAATGAGAAAGCGGCAACTGTTCATTCTTCACGGTGGTTGTTTGCAATATTAGAATTCTCCCAACATGATGGGGGAATTGGCCAGTGGTTAGCTCATATTAACCTAGAACAGTTTAACTTTCGCTTATGATTTCCAGAGGCCTAAGCAAGAAATAACCCAGGTCAAGTTAGCCTTGCAAAATAAGCCGAATTAAGCTTTGCTTGTATAACTAAACCGGTTTTGTCTGCTCGGGCAATTTTCAAGGCTGGTCTCTGTTTGTTTTTTATTTTAACAAGGGAAAACAGAGTTTAGAAAGTTATGCTTAAATAAACAGAATTTAGCAAAGGACCAGGGCAGGCTGACTGGATGCACAGAATAGGAAACCTGTCCTCTGGCAGGCACGCCTCTTCGAGGGGAAATGCCAAGAGTCAAAGGGAAATGGATTCTCTTCCCTTAAATGCCATCAAATACTGAACCGTTTATGTCACTGAAACATTGCGTGTCACTGAAAAGGAACCCTGGATATGTGTAGTTTGTTTTACTTTGGGAATGAATATTCTCGTACAGTTTTCCCTCCCTGGTGTTGCAAAATTATCTTCTTCCTTGATGATACAGGGGGAAAAATTACCCTATTATTCATCTCTTCCAGCCATTTAATGCGTTATGAGTACGTGCATATACACTGATTTCTTTCTAGGACAATTTGCATAGAAGTCATCCTGGGATGAACTTTTCCTTACCTTCTTTAGTTAGTTTCCCCGTGTTTGGGCGCTTATGTGTTGTCTTTCTTCAATTTATTTTTCCTTTTGCTGACGTGGATCCCTAAATTTCTTTTTCAAAGAAATGTCTGGAGGTGTTTGCATGTCTGAAAATGGGTTTTGGCAGGTCTGAAAATGTATTTTGTTCCCCTAATATCTGATTAATGTTTGATTAATTCTACATTGAAAATCCTTTTCCTCCAGAACTTTGAAGACCTTTCTCTACTGCCATCTAGAATTTAAGCACCACTGAAAAGAAAGCAGCGGTTCACTGTACTGAGCCAGACTGCTGGCTTGAAGTCCTGGTCGGCCACCTGCTCACTGTGCGGCCATGGGGTAAGTTTCTCAGTATTTTCACCCAAAATATGATGATATATAAGTTAGCTATTATATATAAAGTGAGGCAGCTGCTCACACATACTGAGCCCTATGGTACTGTTAGCTCCTTTTAAAAAAAAAATCAATTTCATCATCGTTCTTGTCTGGCATGTATCCTGGGTGTTCTGAAATATCATGATACCACAGCTGTGTGAGTCTTTGTGCTCCGTGAATTTGGTAGTTAGAAGACCCTTTGAAGTATCTTCCTTTAGTTCTGGGGATTAGAAAAACTTTTAAGAAATAATTTTATGCCTTCCACTTTCTCTCTTCTCTTTCTCAGATGTCTTGGTTAAATGTAGACCCTTTTGGATTAAGATTTCTCAGATTTTCCATTTTTCTGTCTTTTCTATATTCAGGGAGATCTTCTCATCTATTTCTTCCACCTGAATTATTACGTTCTAAATTTCTGCATTCATGTCTTTAATTATCACAAATGGTTTCTTGTTCTGTGCTTCTTTTGGTTCACTTTGGAGTTTTTAGTGGATGTAATAACTATCCATATCTCTTTGTGGCACTTTAGTTAGATTTGTTTTATGATCTAAAATTTCCATTCCTTTCAGAATGCGATGGACCGTAGTCCTTCATAGATGCGTCACTTCTTTTGAATAATTTTATGTTTTAATCCTTTTCCATAATATTAATTTCACCCTCCCATAATTGACATTTTATTTATTTATTTTAAAGGTTTTATTTATTTGATAGACAGAGATTACAAGTAGGCAGAGAGGCAGGCAGAGAGGAGGAAGCAGGCTCCGCGCTGAGCGGAGAGCCAGACGCGGGCCTTGATCCCAGGACCCTGAGACCATGACCTGAGCCAAAGGCAGAGGCTTTAACCCACTGAGCCACCCAGGTGCCCCCCATAATTGACATTTTAAAAAAATCACATTTTGCTGCTCCCTGTAATTAGGACATAGACTTTACTTCTGCCAATCAGAATATGATCCTTTGAGAAATTTGATTCTAAAGTGAGTTACAGGAGGGAATGGCCAGGACACCTTGTATCTATTTTGCACTGTGGGGAAACAGAGGCAACATTTCTCTGGAATCTGTAGCAGTACGGTTCTGGGAGATGTTCCCAGAGACTAAGCCCAGAGTTGGGCCCTCCAGTCCTTTCAAAGTTTGTGTAAGATGCCTAACACCCAAAATAAGTACTTTCCTGATAATAACTTTCTAGCTGGATTTACCCCCTGTATTCCAGATTTTTTGCCCCCCCCCAAACTACTCATATGGCCTTGCCACATGGATATTCAATGAACTCTTCCTCTTGGTTTTCATGTCCTTGTGTTATCCTCTTTCACTGAGTGTGGGCAGGCTGGGAATATTGGCTCACTTCTAATTATTACAATATGGCAGGCGTAATGGGATGTCCTCTCTCAGATCACATAACAAAGAGAGCATAGCTTCCATTTTGGGTGCTCACTCTCTCTGGCTCATTCGCGGATCATTCAGCCTGGGAAAAACCAAATTCCATGTCCTAAAACATCCCTGTGGAGAGGCCTATGTGGCAAGATTCCAAGGCCTACAAAAATCCATGTGAGTGAGATAGGAAACTAGGTCCCCTCACACTCATTTGAGCTTTTGAGTGAGACCACAGCCCCTGCCAGTAGCTTGACAGCAGTGTCATGGGAAATCTCAGCTACAGACACCCAGCTAAACAGCTCCTGATATCTGACTCACAGAAACCGTGAGAATAAATGTTTGGTGTTTGACAGCATTTTGCACTGAACTAGAACAAATAATCCTAAAATCTGTATGAAACCACAGAGGACCCTGAGTAGCCAAGGCAATCTTGAAAAAGAACAAAACTGGAGGCATCACATTCTGTTTCAAAATATACTACATAACTGTAGTAATCAAAACAGTACACAAACAGACACAGAGATCAACAGAACAGAATAGGGAGCCCAGGAACAAACCCACAATTATATATTTAATTTATGACAAAGGCAAGAATATGCAATAGGAAAAAGATAGTCCCTTCAACAAATGGTGCTGGCCAAACTGGACAGCTACATGCAGAAGAATGAACTGGACCACTTTCTCCCACCAACACAAAAATAAACTCAAAGTGGATTAAAGAAATCCTAAAAATCCTAGAACAGAGCACAGGCAGTAATTTCTCAGACAACAGCCATAGCAACTTTTTTCTAGATATGTTTCCTGAGGCAAGGAAAATAAAAACAAAAATAAACTCCTGGGGCTATATCAAAATAAAAAGCTCTGTCCAGCAAAGGAATCAGTCGACAAAACAAAAAGACAACCTACTGAATGGGAAAGGATATTTGTAAATGATATATCCGATAAGGGGTTAATATCCAAAATATATGAAGAACTTATATAATGCCACACCAAAGAACCCACAAACAATCCAATTAAAAAATGCGCAGAAGACATAACCAGACATTTCCCCAAAGAAGACATGTGAAAAGATGATCAACATCACTCATCATCATCAAGGAATTGCAAATCAAACCACAGTGACATATCACTTCATACCTGTCAATGGCTAAAACCAATAACACAAGAACAACAGGTGTTGGTAGGGATGCAGACAAAAGGAAATCCTCATGAATTGTTGGGAATGCAGACTGGTGCAGACACTGTGGAAAACAGCATGGAGGTTACTAAAAAAAAATTAACAGAATTACGATATGAGGGACATCTGGGTGGCTCGGGTTAAGGCCTCTGCCTTCGGCTCAGGTCATGATCTCAGTGTCCTGGGATCGAGCCCCGCATTGGGCTCTCTGCTCAGCGGGGAGCCTGCTTCCCCCTCTCTCTCTGTGCCTGCCTCTCTGCCTACTTGTGATCACTGTCAAATAAATTAATCTTAAAAAAAAAAAAAGAATTACGATACAATCCAGTGATTTCTCTATTGGGCATTTACCCAAAGAATATGAAAACACTAATTAAAATGATATGCACACCTTCGTGTTTCTTGCAGGATTGTTTACAATAGCCAAGATATGGAAGCAACATAAGTGTCCATCAATAGGTGAGTGGACAAAAAAAAGTGTGTGTGTGTGTGTGTATGTATGTATTCCACATAACGGAATATTTCAAGGATGAAATCTTGCCATTTGCAACAACATGGTTGGATCTAGTAGGTAGAATGCTAAGTGAAATAAGTCAGTCAGAGAAGGACAAATACCATATGATTTTCACCCGTGTGGAATTTAAGAAACACATGAACACAAATAGAAAAAGGAGACAAACCAAGAAACAGACTCTTCACTGCAGAGAACAAACTGGTGGTTACTGGAGGCTGGGTGGGTGGGGTGATGGGGGAAATGGAGGAAGGGGATGAAAAGTACACTTGTGACGAACTGAGTAATGTACAGAATTGTTGATCACTCGATTACAACACCTGAAACAAAAATAATGCTGTTAATTTTTTAAAAATTATTTCCTGAATTAACAAAGTGTCTTGTGTTTCCAGCCACTACGTTAGGGGGTAATTTATTAGGTAGCAATAGCTAAATAGTACAGGCATCGCAAATTTAACTTGTCTAAAACCAGACTCCTGAACTTTACTCATGCCCCCAAAGGGCTCCTCCTCTCAGAGACTCTCATCTCCATGAATGACTACCCTCCCCTTCCAGTGGCTAAGACCAAAAGTTTGGAGTCGTCCTTGATTCATCCTTCATTTGGCGTCATCCTTGATTCCAGATGATGATCCTTGGATTCTCCCTCTCTCTCATGATGGAGGACCAAGCCATCAGCAATCCCTGTCAGCTCTACCTTCCCAATGTTTCTAAAATCTGCCCATTTCACCTCAGCTTTGCTACTGTTGTCCTCTCTGATATGAGGAAACCGTTGTCCTCTGATGAAGCCGTTGTCCTCTCTGATACGGATGACTGCAGTAACATCTCCATGGGTCGCTATCCTTCTACAGTCTCCTTCAACACAAAACCAAAGTGACCCATTTAAAGGTAAAGTCATTTTTTTCTCCTTGGCTCAAAGCTCTCTAATGGTTCCGCCTCTCTCTAGTGAAGATGGTCTTTAGAATGACTTGAAAGGCCTGTGTGGTCTGACCTTCTTTCCAGGCTCTCTTCCCTTTGTTCTCTTCCCAAGCCATCCTGGCCAAAGTCGGGGCCCACCCCAGGGCCTTTGCATTTTCTGTTCTTCAGCCAGAAGCTCTGGGCACACCTGATGGTAAGGAAGGGATTGTCTCCTTTGTCCATCGCCATACTCCCCATACCTAGAGCTCTGCCCAGTTCACAGTAAGTCTTTAAATATTTGTTGATCACATCTATAACTCAGGTAGAATGGATGCAGTACTCTGTAGCTAAAAGCCCTGAGCAACACACAGCATCCATGGTTTGGTCTGTTTGTCCTTTGTGTAGGAGATTTTCTCTGCACACCTAGGACTGTTAGTGACCTGTGTATATTTAATAGTGAGACACTGGTTCATTCATGTAGGTAGTTGGTGTGATTTTCTGTCTCTAGTGGCCTCTTCCCTGCATGAGAGGGCTGACTGTACCGTGGAGGGGTGTGTGTGTGCGCGCACGCATGCGTGTTTGGGGTAGGGGGGGTTCCTGGGTATATCCAATGGCAAACTTCACTAAAAGCTTTCACTAGAGCATATTCGTGTTAAGGAATAGGCACATACATTGGGTTTCTTCCCCAAAATGTCCAAATGAGGATGCCTGTCTCTACTTTGAGGACTCGACCGCCCCTAGAGGAGCACTATATTGTCCTGCTCCGATTTTTGGAGCATTTTCCTCTGGTTTAAGTCCAGGGGCACCATCGCTGGGAGGGGTGAGGGAAGCCGCTACTTGACGTTTTCCCATCATTCCCATCGGTGTCTGCTCTTCAGCCCATGTTTGTCCCCAGAGACACCCAGAGGCAAGAACTCTGCTGTGTGTCTTGTTGGGGGGGGGGTCTCCTTCCCTGTTGTGTGTTCCCCCATCTACCCCCCATCCACCTCCCATATTCCTGGTATTCACTATTTAAGACTGCAGATTGCCCCGCTCCCTTTTCAGTTTTCAGCAATTTTATGACTTTCCTCTATTTACTTCTTTTTTTGCTCCTCTCATGTCAGTGAGTTTCCAGGAAAATGAGGTGGTAAACTCAAATGCGTGCTATGTCATCTTCAAACAGCAGACACGCACGATATTATAATTTTTTTAATAGATTTTATTTATTTATTTGACAGATCACAAGGAGGCAGAGAGGCAGGCAGAGAGAGAGAGAGAGGAAGCAGGCTTCCTGCCGAGGAGAGAGCCCGACGCGGGGCTCGATCCCAGGACCCTGAGACCATGACCCGAGCCGAAGGCAGAGGCTTTAACCCACTGAGCCACCCAGGCGCCCCACGATATTATAATTTTTGCTTCTTGCCACCCTCATTAGATGCTGGTTTTATTTTACCACTCGCCTTCATTTTCTTTCACCAGAAGCTTTCGTTCCTGGTGTTATGAAATTTTACGATGATAGGTCTCTTGGTGGAGGCGTTTTTTATTCACTGTACTGAACAGAGTCCCTCCCTTACTTCTGGAAAAATTTCCACTATTTTTGATAGTTTTCTACTCACTGTTTTATCTTCCTGGAATTCCTATTCATTAGAAATTTTACCTCCTGGCTAGATTAACCAGCCCTCTCATCTTTCTTCTTATCTTCTTCCTGTGAGCTTTCCTCATCTCCTTCTCCTTCAACTGAATTTATTTTGGCTATTTTTAATTTTTAATTTTAATTTCCAATCTCTATTTGTTCCTTGTTTTGGGCCTTTCTCGTTTTGTGAATACAGTAGTCTGTCTTACCTCCTGCAAGATAATAGCCCTATTTGGTGTTTGGTTTGTTTTAATCTATTTCCTCTGGATTTATTTTTTCTCTTTGCTTTGGATGGCTTTCCCAAATACTTGGAGATTCCTAACTGTTTGTTTGTTACAAAGCTAAGTGGAGGCATATAAAGAATTTTAAGAGTTTGAGAAACAATGGATGTGAATTGGGTAGGGCCAGTGACCATTGTTAAGGTTAAGCTTGGCGGGCAGGGGCAGGAGACCCGGAAAGGCTTAACAGAGAGTAAGTGTGGAAGCGAAGAAGGGAAGTGATCTGATTGGCTGTGGCTTGGTTGGCTGTTTGCGACTGGTTGTGCTTAGCATTTTGATTTCAGAACCGGAGGTATTGATAGGCTTAGATTTTGGTTTGCTTATGTGGCCCCCCACGGCCTTAGAGACACTTGTCCAATGGCCTCCTTGTGTAGTTAACTGAACAGCTACATTCAGGAGTCAGACCAGGCATGAGTTTCATTTGTTGACTGGTGGATTTCACTTTGGAATAACTTGGGCCATTGGGCATTTGCGTGGAGGTCATTTCTCTGGGATCTGGAGTGGTGTGTATACCGCAGGGTGCTCATTCCCACACTGGGTGGCAGGAATAACAGTCACAGAATGGCAGATATCAGCAATAAAGTGTCATTGTCTAAACAGGATACCCCCCACCCCCGCCAAGATACTATGCCGTTACCATACTTTATTATCCTATAATCTGTGAACAAGTTGAGGATGAGTACTGGTATTTACTTGCCTTGATGTTCCTTAATGTTTCAATAAAGCATGTGGAATGAATGAATGGCGGGGATTTGCTCCCGGCCTTGCTCCGCACCTCGAATAACACGAGCCTAACAATGCTGGGGCCAACTGACGACTGACTGTCACAGGTCCCTGCCCAGGGCCCTGAGTAATCCAATGGGGTGGGGGTGGGGGGCGCTCAGCCCTCCTGTGACCACAACAAGCGTGCGCATGCGCCCAGGGCCCAGAAGGCGGAGCCTCACCTCTGCTGTGTGCTGTCCCTGCAGTTAACAGAGAGGCTGAGCTTACGGTTGCGTCCTTTTTGCCAAAACTGAGCCTAGAGCTAGTGGCTTCCAGTGATATAATGATCTCAAGCTACCCTTGCATCTTTTCGGTCCGGATATTTTTCCCTTTCATGTTTTCCACATTTAAGAGCGATCAGTGTCCTATCAGCCCTGTCATTTTGCCGTTTCACTAACTTGGGGAGCCACTTGTCGTCTGAAAATGTGCCCTCTTTGAGGCCAGTGGAGAACACCATGTTCTTTTCCCTCTAGAAAAAGGAGCATGATCCCTGTTCTCGTTTCCCTCTTTAAGTCAGTTTGTGTCAGATTTGTCCCAATGCCAAGATCATTAATATTTTAAATAGGCCTTCGTAAGATATTTAAAAAGGACAAAGGGATGAAGCCTTCCTGTTTGAGCACATGTTACTTGCCTCACACTAAGTCCGATGACGGATGAAGAGAAAAATTCCTTTCAGAGTTAAACAATCTCCTGGAAGAAAAACACATAAACATAACTAAGTTTGGCAAACGTTATATTATTATTTTTTAAAGATTTTACTTATTCATTTGACAGAGATCACAAGTAGGCGGGGGGGGGGGGGGGGGGTGGGGGGCAGGGAGAAGGCTCCCTGCTGGGCAGGGAGCCTGATGCAGGGCTCGGTGCAGGGCTCCATCCCAGGACCCTGGGATCATGACCTGAGCCCAAGGCAGAGGCTTTAACCCACTGAGCCACCCAGGCACCCCATGTTATATTATTATTGAGAGCTCAGAAACAGTATTTCGAGGACAGAGAATAAACTCATGGTTTCTCTGTGACCCCAGCTGGGTATCCACGAATGACTCTCAAACATGTAAGTAAAGTTTAAAATCAGGAAAATTACCTTGCGCTTTGCTTTTATCACTTCCACTCCAGATTTGTAAATTAACAAATGGAAATCCGAAGTGACAGGCAGGTGTGAAAGAGAACTCAAAGAAACAGCTGCTTTAAGGAATAATATTGAAAATGTATAAAAGCTGTTAATAAATAAAAAGAAGCCCATATGTGTATTTTAAAAATCCCAAACACTTCTCTCCTGGCTTCTTCACAATCCCGAAGTATAAATAGCTTTTTTTTTTTTTTAATTAACCAAATCTGCCCAGATTTCTGCAGATCTTCAAGGAAGCATAAAGAATAAGATATGAGTCGATGTGAAGGATTACATTAGAGATGGTGGTTGCTAAAAAGGAAAATGGAGCAAAGCATGAAACCCCGAGCTAAGGCTCAGGAACGTGTCTGGGGAGCTAGTCTGTGGGGAGGCAGGTTTGACACAAGAGTAGCTTGATTAAAACCCTCCGTGGAGCCCTTGGATTGTCAGAGATCTCCTAGGGGACGCAGAGGTTGGGAAGGCTCCAGACATCCTCAGTCCCCACCCACCACCACCAACAAAGACCAAAGCAGCTCTGGACTATCACACTCTTGTTCTCTCTCTCTCTCTCTCTCTCTCTCTCTTTTAAAAAATATTTTATTTATTTATTTGACAGATAGAGATCACAAGTAGGCAGAGAGGCAGGCAGAGAGGGGGTGAAACAGGCTCCCTGCTGAGCAGAGAGCCTGATGCAGAGCTCCATCCTGGGACCCTGGGATCATGACCGGAGCCCAAGGCAGAGGCTTTAACCCACTGAGCCACCGAGGTGCCGCCACCTACCACTCTATCTTTTTAAAAGATTTTACTTATTCATTTGACAGAGCACAAGCAGGGAGAGCAGCAGGCAGAGGGAGAAGCAGGCTCCCCTCTCAGCGGACAGCCTCATGCAGGCTCCATCGCAGGACCCTGGGATCATGACCTGAGCCACCCGGGCATCCCTAGGGGTGTCTCTTTTGTAGACCAGACTTTGGCATGGGATTCTATTTGGACCCAGGGTTTGATAGTTCTGTAAAGTTTAAACGAGGGTGATTGCATCGGCACAAAGAACTCTGGAGAGCAGAAGGTGAGCCCGTACAGTGGCCCTAAATCAAGACCGAACCATGAAGATGAGCGAGACTGTGATTTTGGGAGTCCTGACAGGTGCTTGATAAAGTAAGTAGGACAAATCGATCCCAGCAGTGTCTAGGGCTCCGGAGGAAAGGCCAGGGCAATCAGAAATCATTAAAGATCAATATGGTGACCTGAATGAATGACCATCCCAGGTCATTGCAAAGGAATGATCTAGAAATCCACATAGGAACAGGGCTCCAAGAGAGCTAATGGGTGAAGATTTTAAACATCAGAATTAAAGACCAGCTTTTCCAAGGATTTAAGAAGAACAAAAACATTGAGGGATGGAAGAACGACAAATTTGGAATTATCCTTTTATGTACAGCGGCTAGCAAAGGAAGGCTTTGGAGGAAACGTGCAGGAAGCTAGGAGCTAGGGGGGTGTCCGTGTTCCTGCAGGCTGGACAGCTTGAACTTTCAGGGTCGGCTGACCTTTCACCTGACCTTTAACATAGACCACACTGACCTTTCTTTTAGAAACCCAACAGGGGTTTGTGAGAGGTATGGAAATGCTCTGTCAACCCCAAATCCCACAATTGTGAGGGCCCTCCTGGGAGCACTACTGATCTGAATTACCTGAGGGTTTTTCTGAAAGAGCAGTTGCCTTGGACCTTCCCCGAGGGCATGGTTAGTGACAGAACATCAAAGTCTGTCCCTCAGACCACCAAACTAGGAGAAGCACAAGATACAAACTCGACCCTTAACAAAGATTTCAGATTTCTGGATTCATCCACACACCTGATCTCCATTGAACTCATTGCAGGATCGCAATCATTCATTTTTTTGGTTTTTTAAGATTTTTATTTATTTATTTATTTGACAGAGAGAGAGAGTTCACAAGTAGGCAGAGAGGCAGGTAGAGAAAGAGGAAGAAACAGGCTCCCTTCTGAGCAGAGGGCCCGATGCGGGACTCGATCCCAGGACCCTGAGTTCATGACCTGAGCCGAAGGCAGAGGCTTTAACCCACTGAGCCACCCAGGCGCCCAATCATTCGGTTTTAAATGAATAAATCAGCATGCCAGGCACTTTGGCCCACACTAGGAATCTAGGGGTAAGAACACAAGACTCGTGGAATTTTTTTTTTAAGACTTTGTTTATTTGAGAGAGAGAGAGTTAGTGAGCATGAGAGAGCGAGCACAAGCAGGTAGTGGGGCGGGGGGCAGAGGGAGAAGCAGGCTCCCCGCTGAGCAGGGAACCTGAAGCAGGGCTCGATCCCAGGATCATGACCTGAGCTGAAGGCAGATGATTCACCGACTGAGCCATCCAGGTGCCCCAAGACTGTGGCATTTAAAGTCCTGTAGCTTAAAAGCAGCATGAAGAGAAATCCAATTTGCCGCAGCAGGCATGCAAGTTAAAAAGAGAAAGCAAGTCACTGTAACAATTAAAAATGTATTTAGAATCTAGTGGTGAAAAGAATCTACATGTATCACTTATGTTTAAGTTGAAAAGATGAAATCCTCCGGGCAAAGAGCCACTGACAGAATCACGAGCAAAATGTAATTATCTGCTACTTAAAGAGACACGTACCCGAAAGTCCTGCGTAACCTCAAAGCTATGTGAAAAATGCAGCTGCTGGGCGCCTGGGTGGCTCGGTGGGTTAAGCCGCTGCCTTCAGCTCAGGTCATGATCTCGGAGTCTTGGGATGGAGCCCCGCATCGGGCTCTCTGCTCAGCGGGGAGCCTGCTTCCTCCTCTCTCTCTGCCTGCCTCTCTGCCTGCTTGTGATCTCTCTATCAAATAAATAAATAAAATCTTAAAAAAAAAAAAATGCAGCTGCTAACAGCCTGCTCTCCTACAAGATGTAATGAGGTCCTACCAGGTAAAACTACCATAATTCCTCTTGAGGCATCATCAAGGCTGATGGACACATAGCGTATACAAGAGAAAATTCGGATATTGGATTGTATGATGGGAAAATGCACAATCTTCTTAGCAGTATATGAAAACAAAATAGGGGCGCCTGGGTGGCTCAGTCATTTCAGCTGCTGCCTTGAGCTCAGGTCCTGATCCCAGGGTGTCCTCAGATCAGCCAGGCCAGGCTCCCCGCTCAGGGGGTAGTCTGCTTCTCCCTCTGCCCCTCCCCCCTCTCAAATAAACAATTTTTTTAATTAACATATAATGTATTATTTGCCCCAGGGGTGCAGGTCTGTGAATCATCAGGCTTACACATTTCACAGCACTCACCATAGCACATACCCTCCCCCAATGTCCATCACCCAAACACCCTATCCCTACCCCCACCCCCCAGCAACCCTGTTTGTTTCATGAGATTAAGAGTCTCTTATGGTTTTTCTCCCTCCCCAGTCCCATCTTGTTTTATTTTGTTCCTCCCTTCCTACCACAAGCCTCCCGCCTTGCCTTTCAAATTCCTCATATCATATAGATCATATGTTAATTGTCTTTCTCTGACTTATTTAGCTTAGCATAATCCCCATCCACGTCTTTGCAAATGCAAGATTTTGGTGGTTTTTTTGATGGCTGCATAGTGTCCCACTGTGTGTATATATACCACATCTTTATCCATTCATCTGCTGATGGACATCTAGGTTCTTTCCATAGCTTGGCTATTGTGGACACTGCTGCTATAAACATTCGGGTGCACGTGCCCCTTCGGATCACTACGTTTGTATCTTTAGGGTAAATACCCAGTAGTGCAATTGCTGGGTCATAGGGTAGTTCTATTTTCAACTTGTTGAGGAACCTCCCTGTTGTTTTCTGGAGTGGGTGCACCAGCTTGCATTCCCACCAACAGTGTAGGAGGCTTCCCTTTCTCCGCATCCTTGTCAGAATCTGTCATTTCCTGACTTGTTAATTTTAGCCATTCTGACTGGTGTGAGGTAGTATCTCATTGTGGTTTGATTTGTATTTCCCTAATGCTGAGTGATGTTGAGCACTTTTTCATGTGTCTGTTGGCCATTTGGATGTCTTCATTGCAGAAATGTCTGTTCATGTCCTCTGCCCATTTCTTGATTGGATTATTTGTTCTTTGGGTGTTGAGTTTGATAAGTTCTTTATAGATTTTGGATACTAGCTCTTTATCTGATATGTCCTTTGCAAATATCTTCACCCATTCTGTCAGTTGTCTTTTGGTTCCGTTGACTGTTTCCTTTGCTGTGCGAAAGCTTTTGATCTTGATGACGTCCCAATAGTTAAATAAAATCTTTTAAAAAAAAAGAAAAAATAAATAAATTGAGCCACCTTCTAGGCACCATTAATCAAGGTTTCAGCTAACAAAAATAAATTAGAGTGGTAAAGTCCGTTGCTGACAATCAGGAGAAATATACATTCATTTCGCAATGCCTAGTGATACCATAAATGGGATTTGTCTGTCCAGAGATAGTAAGGAAATATTGCAAAAAAAACCTATGAAATTGTTCAAATCCTTTGTTCTGGTATCATTGCTGAATCTTAAGGAAATACCCTGGTAAAAAAAAAAAGTTGTGTGTTTTTTTTTAAATGTTCATATTGGCATTGTTTAGAATTTCCTTAAAAATTAGAGAAACACTCCAAATTCTCAGTGTAAAAGGATTAGCTAAATAGGCCATGGAACCTTGACTTTGCTGAAGCTGTTGGAACAAGAAGCAAGTGTCTGCATCGGCCCATGAGGGATAAACACCATCCAGAATTACCTTCCCCCCAAACTAGAAAAATGCACAAAATCTAGGAATCAGTCTATTTTCAGACACTGCATAGCAAAGCAGAAAGTGACCAGGATCTCCGAGAAAAGGAAACAGTTGAGGTGAAGCCTGCCATGGCCAAGGCTTTCTGTCTGGGGGTAATTCCCAGAGCACAGCTCCCCAAGGAGAATCCCAGACTCCATGCACCAGTCCCTCTGGGTTGAGAGATGGACGGACGCTCTGACAGGCCAATGTTTCTAGAACTGGCAGAGGAGGGTGCCCTGGGGAGGAGAACCATGCCGAAAAGGGCCTCAGACATTTAGGTAGGGGTCCTCTTGAGTCTTTGACTAAATGCCAATGAGTGCACATGTAGAGAAAAACCCCACAGGGCAGACAAGAACAGCTCCCAGAGAAAGAACAATGATCCCAGGGTCACCTGGGTGGCTCAGTGGGTTAAAGCCTCTGCCTTCGGCTCAGGTCATGATCTCAGGGTCCTGGGATCGAGCCCCACATCGGGCTCTCTGCTCAGCGGGGAGCCTGCTTCCTCCTCTCTCTCTGCCTGCCTCTCTGACTCTTGTAATCTCTATCAAATAAATAAATAAAATCTTAAAAAAAAAAAAAAAAAAAAAGAACAATGATCCCAGAGGTTACACCATGCCAGGGATGATTTGTGTCTCCTGGAGCTAGAGAGAAAGATCTCACTGAATATTCAGGACACTAACGATGATCCTTAGAAAGGCCACACCTGACAAATGGGGTTTCATTCATTCTAGGAAAAAAACTCGCCTGAAAGCACCTTACATGACTTTTTGCTACTAAAACTCTGTCAGGAAAAGTTAGATGGCTTAAGGAGCCCTACATCTGTTAAGTAAAATGATTTTGTAATTAAAGGTCTTCCCACAGTGAAAATTCCAGGTTCAGTTGGCTTCACAGGTGAATTCGACCTAACATTTGAGGAAGAAATATGACCATTTCTGCACCGATTCTTCCAGAAAATAGGAGAAGGAGCCCTTCTGAAGTCATGTTATGGGATGAGCATTCTCCCGACATCAAAACCAGATGAACACATTATAAGAAAAGGAAACTACGGGCGAGTAGTTCCCATGAATTTAGACACATAATAAATAGCAAAGCAGCCACCTCCGTTTGTGATGAAAAGCATCTATAGAAGATCTCTAGCTGGGATCATCCTTTAGAGTAAAAAACATGCTTTCCTCCTAGCCACTTTTACTAAACCTTATGTTGGAGTTCAGGACCAGTGCAATTAAAAAAATAAATAAACATGCTGAAGGAAATGACACGACATGATTACTCTGAAACCATAGTAATTATAACAGGATGATGCCAGTGGAACAGAATGGAATCCAGGGAGAAACACCCACAAATGCGTGGGTGCTCACTTGCTTTTTGACATAGCACCAAGGTGAGGAAAGCACACTTTTTTCAACAGACGGCTTTCAAAAAACTAAATATCTATATGGTCTTAACTCTGATCCTTCATACCATGTACAAAATTAACCCTAAATGGATATAATCTTTTTTAATTTTTAAATTAACATATAATGTATTATTTGCCCCAAGGGTACAGGTCTGTGAATCATCAGGCTTACACATTTCATAACACTCACCATATGTCCAATGTCCAATGTCCATCACCCTCTCCAATGTCCATCACCCAGCCACACTATCCCGCCACAGCCCCCCGCCCCCGCAACCCTCAGTTTCTTTTGTGAGATTAAGGGTCTCTCATGGCTAAATGGATATAATCTTAAATATGGGGGCTAAGACTTTACCTCCTCTGTAAGAAAGCGCTGGAGAAAATCTTGGAGGCTTTAGGTAGGCACAAAGACTTCTTATGTAGGACACAACCTACCGCAAAATAAAAATGGGGAAATTAGACTTCATCAAAATTCAAATGTTTTCATCTTTCAAAGATGCTATTAAAACGAAGAGGCAAGCCACAGACTGGAAGAAAAGATTGGCCAAACATGTGTCTGGTAATGGACTTCAATGCAAAATTTATAAAGAAAGCTTACAACTTGATACCAAGAAGAACAAGCCAATTTTTAAAATCGGCCAAAGATTTGAATGAACACTTCTCCAGAGAAGATATGTAAATGTGTAAATAAAATAATATAAAGTGGTAAATAAAGACACAAAAATGTCCAACTCATGTGTAGACAATGGAGAGAATCAGAAATGAATCCAAAAATGATTTTTTGTAGTCACTGAAATACTTTTAAATAAGGTTTTTTAACCATTTTTTATTGATTTTTTTTTTTTTTCTGGAAGATTTTGTTTATTTCACAGAAAGCACAAGCAGGGGGAGGGGCAGGCTGAGGGAGAATCAGACCTACTGCTGAGCAGGAAGTCTGACCCAGGGCTCCATCCCAGAACCCTGGGATCATGACCGGAGCCGAAGGCAGACACCTAACCGACTGAGCCACCCAGGCGACCTAATAAGGGGTTTCTTAAAAACAAACATTTTTATTAAAAAGCTGAAGTTCAAAATAGAGAATGGATAATCATTGATTTGGATGACAAGATGCCAAATTTCCAACATTTACCTTGTGGCAACAGCCCAACATGTAAGCTCGAAAGCAAAGAATACAGATCCCAGAATGTCACAGAAATGTAATTTTAATTGCAAAATTTCAGAGAGGACGCTACATGGACTCTTCTCTGGCTAATAATTTATAGCTCCAGATTCATCGCTGGGAAGAGAATAAAGTCTGCTCTTTGTTGAGGGAGCAGAGGAATCGGGAGCGGCCCCTGGTTCGGAAGAGATGACAGGCGCTGTGTTCTCCAAAGCAAGCAAATGTCTTTTCAAGAAGGAATTGGCATTTGGATCCTGCTGCTGCTGCAGGAGACCTCCATCAGAATAAGAATAGCGCAGCAGAATGCCGTCCCTGCTGCTCGGCTCTCGCGCGTTTGTATTGTATCAATCCCAGATCCATTGAGAATTCACTTGCTTTCATTCTTTTGCAAAATTGCTGCGCTGCTCTGAGGTTGAAGTGGATGGACAGACGCCTCCGGCATGGGGTGCCTGGCTCTGGGCTAAGTGCCATCAGAACACCTGGGGGCTTGTTCGGAAATGGGTCACTCAGGTGCCGGGACCGTACAAAACAGTTCGTCGAGTCTCTTACCCAAGTTTCTGTCTGAAAATACACATTCCCAGTGAGGGAAGGGCCTGGGCTGTGTACCCATCTGGGTCCTACTTAAGAAGCTTCTCGGGATTAGCCTGATGTGGAAAGGGCAGGAGGTTTGGACCTTGGCTCCCTCGTGTACTTAGCCTCTCCGAGCCTCAGTTTCCCTATCTGTAAAATCAGAGTGGTACAAGTTGACAGTTCTTCTCGGGAACCCATGGGCCAGATGTGTTTTAGAATTCAGGAATTTTCAGATTGCAGAAAAGTAATGCTGTCCTGATAGCCAGCATCACCTAATGCCCCGGGAGAGTGCGGGGCTGGACACCGGTAAAAACACGTTAGTATTTCTGGAGAGAAATGTATGAATATTCACTGTATGCAGGATAAATAAAGACAATGATACGATCATGTTAGTTAAGGTCAGGTTTTGCTGCCAAGTGTGCTTGCTGTAAATCTATAAAAAGATTTTTGGTTTTCAAGGTTTATAGATTTCAAAACTGCAGGTGAGGGCACGTGGAACTGTTATATTCAGGGCCACTGCTAGGCTGTAGGGCTTTTCTGTGGGAAGAACAAGATAAGCATTTTACCATGGAAACCACCAGCTTTTGTGTAAATTTGGACAGTACCCCTTCTGGGCGATCCCAGCCCCTGTGCCCATAACTTGGCAAGTACAGTAGGAGTATTACATCGTTTCCTTCACGGTAAATGTCAGTTGTCAGCCCATCCTTAACTAGGCATCTTTTTGCAGTGCACAACCCGTACAACCAGACGCTGTACCACCAGTGGCCCTGATCATACCCACATCTCAGGGTTGCTGGAGGAATAAGCAGTAATGTAGGATATCCCCCTCCCCCACAGATACAGCTCTACTTCAGACTATCTCTCATGCTCTAGATAAATGCTTTTCAGGTGTGACCGAGCATGTGCCTCACCTGGCTTCTCAAAATGCAGGAGGGCTGTGTGTAATACTGTGTTTCTAGCAAACTTGCAAGTCACATGCTGCTGGTTCACAAACCACACTTTGAGTAGTAAGGTTCCAGACCCATTTATCCATCGTCCCCTGGATGTCCCACATGAACTTAATTAAGCATGTCCCATACTGAAGTTATGGCCTTTGCAGAAACCTGTTTCTGCTCCTGCTTATCTGACCCCATTCATGGACCCAGTCTCCAGATACTGTCTCCCAAGCTGGCGATGTGCCAGTCCTCCCTGCTTCCTCAGGTCCTCTTCCTCATCCACACAGTGATCAGTTGCTAAAAGCGACAAATTCTACCTCCTTGGTATTTCTACCATTCATTTTTGAGCTGGACAATTCTTTATAGTGGAGATCTGTCCACAGGGGGCGGACACACCCCTGGTGGAGAACCACTGCTCCAATCTCTTGCCTTCTCTCCGTTTCTCCAGCTACTAACTTGGATCACTTCTTTCCCAGGGATAGTCTGGTGTTTCATCTTTGTGTATATTTTAATTATCCTATAACAATCTGTTAACATTTCTGTGTTCTCCACTTGAGTGTGAGGCCTAAGAATTCCCACGCTCTTGGCATCCTTCACAGAGCCTGATATAGGCAATGCTTTACACATATGAGTGAATGAATGAATGAATGATTCAATCCCCTCACAGCTGCAGGTTCCTAGAAGGAAGAAGCTCAGGGTTCCGCTCACAGGAGGTCTGCCCCAGGATTCAAGTAACACCTGTGTGTATCTAGAGAGAGCCCAATGTACAGAGGGAGCCGTGAGGACCAGATGATATCCAAAGTAGATTCTGCTCCAAGATACTCCCACCTGCCCTTTGGCCTCTCTCTCTCTCTTGTTTTTGTCTGGCCTCTCTACACTGCTTAGAAAGGTTGTTCATTCCACTGCTTCTCAACCCAGACTGCAAGGGGCTGTGTTGCTACATGAGCAGCTACTCAAAGACACTCTCTCCATCCTGAATGGCTGCCCTTGAACCCTGTTTAGAGCTTATATTTGAAACCCAGGTTGGCTTGTTCTGAGCAAACCATGAGAATACCCATGGCTTATGCATTGCATTTTGGGAGACTCAAGGCCTCCTCCGAAGCCCCTGGTTTGAATTTCACTTTTGCCATTGGCTCTTAGTTGAAGTCCGACCCTTAGGAATCATTCGTCTAAATTTGCTGATCATCGGTCCAGCTGTTTTGCCAAGATGCTGTGATAGACAAGTGTAGATAATAGAAAAAACATATCTTGGTCCCTGCCCTGGTTCCTGGCCAGAGTTCCCGAAACCCTTGTAATCCCGTGAGGAATCAGGGCACACAGAGCATCTGTTGTACTATTTCGTCTTTGACCCTGTTCTTGACACAGAGCTCCCACATCCCTTGGACTTTGCCGGGTAGTAGCAGTGTTCTTTGATCTACTGAGGTGATGTTTGGTGGACTCCTGGGTGGGGGCTGGCCACCAGAAAGACCAAGTCATGATTAGAAGCTTGGACTATCAGACCCATCCCCCATTCTCCAGAGAGGGGAGAGGGGCTAGAATTGGAGTTCTTGGTCGATCATGTCTACGTGATGAAGCCTCCATAAAGATCCCAGAAGTCTGGGGTTTGGAGCGCTTCCGGGCTGGTGAACACTTGGGGGTGCTGGGAGAGTGGCGTGCCCAGAAAGAGCGTGGAGACTCTGTGCCCCTCCCCATACCTTGCCCTATGTGTCTCTTGCATCCAAATGTCCATCTGGATCCTTCGACCTATTCTAATAACTGATAAGCCATTATTATCAGTTTCCCTGAGTTCTGTGAGCCACTCTAGCAAATGAATCACACCTGAGGAGGGGGGCATGGGAACTTCTGGTTTATAGCCAATGGGTCAAAAGCCCAGGTGACATCCGGGCTCATGCCTGGCATCCGGAGTGTGTGGGGGGGTGTAGTCATGTAGGAGTCAGTCCTTCACCGGTGGGATCTGACACTGTTTCCAGGTAGAGAGTGTCAGAATTGAATTGAATTGTAGGACTCCCAGCTGGTGTCACAGAGAACTGCTTGTTGTGGGGAGAACTGCCTCTGCCCCAAACTGGTGTCAGGAGGGCGGGGTGTGGCTGAAGTCAGGGGGGTGTAAAAGGGACACACAGGAGGGGAGCTTGTTTTTCCTATCTCAGCCACACGGGCTGAAACTTAATAGATTGTCCAGTTGTCTGCAACTATTTTAGTCTGAACTTGACCCCTTTTGTCTTCCAGCTCATTCTTTGTCTCTGTAGTGTCTTTCAACTGTATTTAATCAGCTTTTGCCACTTGGGCTAGAGTTTGAATCTCTTCCCATATCTGTCTGTAGGGCCCTCATCCCCCCCCCCCCTCCCAGTCTGACTTCTGTCTGCCTCCTGTCTTGGTCCACCAGTGAGGCCAATTCCAATGGGCCAGGAATCAACCAACCTGGTCTTGAATTCTGGTTCTGTCACTCATTAGATGAGTGATTTATTTAGCAGAAGCTATTTATTCCAGTCATCTGTTTCCTAATCTGCAAAAAAGGGTGCAGACATCCACCATGTTGGTTGGTGTGAGGATGAAATGGAAAGCGTTGAACACATTGCCATAAATGTTACACGTTAATAAAAGGTAGCCACGTTTACAGCCAACTTCCTCTATGAAACTATGTGTTTTGGGGAAAAAAAAGTATTAAGAGCAAACACTCCCAAGCCTCCTAGAGATGAGTCTCTGCCCATTGTGTAAAGAGGCTCAACGAACAGCTGTCCCTCCTTGAGACAGAGCTCCTTCTTCCTTCCTTCATTCCTTCTTCGGGCATTTCTCCTTCATCCTGTTGCCAGTTTGGTTCTAGGCACAAAATTGTTTCTGGCTCGCTCGGTCAGGTAAAGATCCCAGACTGGGTGCAGTCTTTAAAAAAAAAAAAAAAAAAAAAAAAAGTCTTCTCTAGCTGGTGGGTCCAAACCCACATGAACCCCAAGCCTTTGTTATTCTTGCATAATGACACACTCAATGGCTTTTTAAAAACAAAACTGAGGGGCGCCTGAGTGGCTCAGTGGGTTAAAGCCTCTGCCTTTGTCTCAGGTCATGATCCCAAGGTCCTGGGATCAGAGCCCCACGTCAGGCTCTCTGCTCAGTGGGGAGCCTGCCTCCCCCACCTCCCTGCCTGCCTCTCTGCCTACTTGTGATCTCTGTCAAATAAATAAAATATTTTTTAAAAATTAAAAAATAAAAGCAAACACTGCAAATTAAAAAGCAGACTAATACAGAGACTGGTTTTCATTGCATCTCTCGTATTTCGAATTAATGGGGTTTTGTAGGAGTGTGAAGGCTGCATTTCCTGGGTAGACCATTTGGAAGAGGAGTTCCCACCTGGAATCTGAGCTGTTTCTTCCCTGCCTCTGCCTTTACCTTTGTACTTTCCTTTTTCCTTATTTCTTTCCTTCTGTCTTCATCTTGTTCTAACGCTGTTCCCTCAGCATCCCTTCTTGAAGCTGCTAATACCCCTGTGGTGTCCTCTAAACACTTATCAAGCTCTTTGGCACAAAGAGCCTCAGAGAAGGATTCGGGTAGATCATTAGAGAATGTCAAAGCTGGAAGCGCTTAGAGGTCACCTCACTTAAGGTTCTCAAACTGTGTTCCCTCCAGCCCGAGGGGTCCGTGGAGGTTCACGGGAACTTTACAGGGAAAAGAGGCTTGGGGGTCCTCAGACTATTCAATCACAGCATCTCTGCTTCATCTACTGTACATCTGAGTGCTCAGCATATAAAAAAATTCAAGAGGCTTATTTTTCTTTTTAATTGAAAAACCACAGACCTAGCTCAATTCTTACATTTTACAGGCGAGGGAACTGAGGCCCCAGCAGGAAGTGATTACCTCCAGAAGACCCACGACTCCTTGGTGGATGAAGCAGGGCTAGCAGCCTCAACTGAGATATATAATTCAGAGATTACGGTTTTCCCCATTTCAAAGAGGTTAGGTATGATTGTGAACAGTCCTCAGCTCCGTGTTGGAATCAGGCTGTTTCCATTCTAACTGTCCTGTGTAGGGCGTGTTGCAGTGGGGGGAGGATGTTGGTGCTGGGAGAGGATTGTAAGATGGGGGACAGCTTGTTTGTTTCTCATGTCAGTCTTGCTAGAATCTTCCTTATTGCTTCATTTTGGAAACACGAGGCCCAAGATGTCTGATAAACTCTCGGCGGTCAACGTAGACTGGACTCGTCCCCCACGTCCTGTTAGTCATCCAGAACCCCAGCGGGCCACAGCCATGGGCCACAGTGTGCCAGCAGGAAGGTGGGGACTGGCTGTGCAAAGCTCAGAATCACCCTGCGCAAGGGATTCCCCCAGAGGTTTGTGCTCTACCAAGCCCTCGGGGTCCTGCCCCCTCAAACGTCTCCTTGGCCAATGGTTCTTAGTCTTTTTGGATATTTGGACTTTTTGAGAAAATGTTTGAAAAGGCTTTGGGGGCTGCCATGGAATTGCCAATATCATTCTTATTTTCTGAATCAATGTCTACTATCATAACAGTTATGCGATCACCAGTTACATCTCAAGGAAAGGCACAACTTGAGAAAGGAGAGCTCTTTCCAAGAAAGGACACTTTAGCACTGGATACTAAGGATCCTGGCTGGTGCTACTCCTCTTCACTGGGAGGTGGATCAGTAATGACCTCGCCTTGGCCCCCCGTTCCTATAGCTCTTGCCGTGTCAGCCAGAGGGAATCATTGGTGCCATCGGAGATACCCATTAGCTGGCCACTGCCGAGAGGGCATTTTGGTCTTACTCTGAGAATAAACAAACACTGGGCATGTTCTCATTTAGGCTTGCTTCCCAGTGACATTTTCTACTGTCCTAGATGAGACAGGGACAGGCCCTGACCAAGGGATGTCCACTTACTACATTAAAAAGAAGTGCATTTTCCACTGATTTAAGACAACTGAGCTCCACGGTCTGGACATCTCCCAAGCAGAAGGGACCAGAGCAAGGACAGTAGTGACACCAGGCATGGGTGGGAGCTGGCCACTGGTAGGGACAATTACAAACCCTATCTGACATGGTTGAAAATGGGATACATTTTAAACCTAATCTTCTCATGTGAAACGTTTAGATAACACATTTAAAGAAATTAGAACAGAATAAACGACTTCTAGTATGTTTCCTTTGGCACAATAGAAATGTTAATCATTTCTAGCAATAAAGCTAAAAAAAGTCTGTCATGGGAGCAGCTATGGGCGTCTGAAAAGGAGTGGGTCTGGAATTGGAAAATTGGGGCTCCCAGGGCAGGTCTGCAACTTCTGAAGGGTGGACAGCTACTCAGAGGCGTGTCGCTTAGTGGCCAAAGTGTGGGGTTCTGAAGGCACCCTGGATACCGGCTCTGTCACCAAAACCATTTAACCTTCCAGAAGACCATTTCCTTATATTTCCCATGGGTGGTGGGACAACATGATCGTGGTGGGCCTCCTAGAGTATGACTCAACAGAATTTGTGGGCAAAACAGGAATGAAGAAAGCTCCCATTCATCCACTGAACAGGAAGGGTTCAGAGTGGTGGTGGCCTCATCTCTGTTTCTCCCTCTCCATCCTTTGGCGCACACGAGCAGGGCCCCCCACATGCTCAGGCACACAGCCCACCCAACCCGCACAGTCTTTTGTCAATGAGCCATGAACAAACCATACACAGAGAGAAGCTTCTTTTTTTTTTTTTTTTCCTTCAATTTAATTGAAGTTACTTAGAAAAATAATCAGGCTTGAATGGCTTTTCCTGGAGGAAGGTTCATGAACATTTCACGCTTTTGTTGGCAATGTGGAATTCAGCTTTCTTGAACAGTACAGTAGGAGACAGGGAGAGTTTTCTAAAACAAGCCCTCTACTGCATACAAAGATATAAGAAAAAAAAAAATCACACTCCACAAAGATGTTAAGTTATATGTGCATATATACCATACTGAGCATGCTCATAGGAAAACAGTACGGGCAGCCACTTCTGTACCTGACAAAGAGCAGCAAACTGAAATTCGCCTGCGAACAGCCAAGGGGCAAGTTGGTTATCGTAGGTCCTGTTGCCTGTTCGTAGGGTCCGGTCAGCTGATGAGAAAATGCTGGAAGAAATGCTGGTTGTTGCAAACTGGGGGAGCCATGAGGTCAGTCCCGCTGACACAGGAGGGGACCCGGGAGGGATTCTGGTCCCCGGGATGGCACAGAACAGGGCAGCTCTGACTGTGTGTGTTGGTGTGTGTGGGGGAGGGGCAGTCTGCGAGGGAGATGGTCTGACACCATTCACCGGGGACAGAGTCCCTTGGGTTCTTGCAAGGTTGGAATAGGGCCTGAGTAATCACTACCTCAGTAGTGGTCTAGAGCCCACCAGCTAAGGGGGCTAGTGACTTGCGTTTTTGTTGTTTTCTCCTGGGAATTTTCTTCCAGCAGGAATTAGCCCCTTGTGCCCCCACTCCTCTGCTGTCAGGAGGGTGGGACTCATCTGGTAGACAGGGAGGAAGGTAGGTCCCCCCTGAGACACCATAGGTCAACTGACTGCCTTTCTTCCCAGACCAGCTGGGGAGGCGAGGAAGGGGATGGGGAGGGTGGTCCAGAGAAGCTGCAGGAATTCAAACCCTGTGGCTAATATTCTAGAATTTTCCAACCTAAGGAATAGGTTAAGCAGGAATGTCCTTGCAAATACTACCCTAACTGTACCTGGTTTTGAAAACACAGCAGCACCTTTGAAAAGTGGCTTGGAGGTGGGATGCCAGCCTGTACTTTTCTCCAGCAAAGCATGCAATGGAAAGTGTTTTCAAACAGTTTTCTTTAAAAAACAAAACAAAACAAAAAACCAAAAATACAAGCTTTTGCTTCCCAGGCACATTTTACCCATGGATTCTTTTCCACCAAGGACACAGAATACTTTCTACATTCTGCACAACAGTTGATTCAGTTTCGTTTTTTTTTTTTTAAGGTTTTTATGCTATTAGAAAATAAAATGTGAACACAAAACACAAGGAGAAAGTCCCTCATTGCAGAACGACACTGATGCCTTGTCCCCTAAAGGACAGTCTTTCTCACTTGAGAGAAGATGTAGGCAAGGCAGTACTCTGCTCACGGCCCGAGTGAGCTCGCCCAACCCAACAAAGATGGTGGTGGGAACACAGAGCTTGGAATTTCCATTGGAAAATCAAAAGCACATGGTGGAATTGAGGAAGCACTGCTCAAAGGTTGGGCTCCCTTTGCGTGCGTTGAGTAACCTAAGGCTTGAAGAGTGGGGGGACCGTTCTGTGGCCTTATGTCCCCCTCTCCGCCCCCCCTTCCTCTGTCCATACCACCCAAGACCATCCCCTGCTCCCTTTGGGAAGGATGGAATCATTGCCCAGGGTAGTATCCAGGATTAAAACCATTGCACTTTAAATAAAAGTTTGATTCTTTTGATAACGTACCTCTGTTGCTATAAACCAGATAGAGATGGATTGGTACTGTTTTATTGATTTGTTTTGTTCTGGAGAAAGGTCAGGGAAATTGTTTTATCCTCGACAACCTCAGATATGCTAAATCAACCTAACCTAAGTATATTCTGTGGAACATCTCTGAGATCTGCAAAATAAGAGTATCCTGGTCACATAAGTTCAGGAAATGCTACCAACTCAATGCTTTGGGCGGTTCATAATGCACAGTGTACATCCAAGGCTCTTAAAAGTCCTGCAGAAAGGAAATTGACTTAACTTTCTTTCCCAAGGATATTTGACCTCAAAATGGTTTCTTTCCCTTTTTTTTCCTTTTTCTTTCTTTCTTTTTTTGCATCACACTACACAACTCTTTGACTCTTTGTTCTACGGAGCACATATCAGGAAATGCTGGGCAAGGATTCATTAGCAGAAGCCCTATTTGTGAGGACAGTGTCCCCTGCCTAGAAACAGGACCCAGACTCCCAACTCCAGGGACAGCGAGGCCTGTCACTCTATTCAGTAAAACACATGGCACACATATCCGTCCAAGGAGGGCACTGTGACTGTGCCCTTCACAAAGGGGAGAGAGCTTGAAAGAAGGTATACGACATTTTATAAAAAGCTTTGGCCACCCTCTCCAGTGCACACCTCACCCACATTCAATAAAATCATATTCTCAGTGAGATGTGGCAGCTGTTGCTGGGCTGGCCGTGAGCTTTACAGTTTTAATAGTTTCTGTGAATAAATTATTCATTTTTCTTTGTTTAGAATATTCTCACCCCTTTGCTATATAATGCGTCAAAAACAAAACAAAAAGCAAAACTTACCCACGCCCCATCCCACCCCACCCCCTATTATTAGAACTATAATTATTATATACAGGATCTGCTACCAACTCATTCACTAGTTGTAAGAGGGATGTGGCTCAAACTTCACCCGAGGCATTGGAATGGCTGGAAATGAGAAGTGTGTGCAGATGGTAATTAGCAAGGAACAGGAAGTGGAATGTTTCCGACCTTCCGGAGGAAAGGGGGCACAGATTACAGTCATGGAAGGCTGTCCTTGAGGCTCATGCATGGTGCTCGCCAAGGCGCTGATGGTCTCAGCCTCTGGAGGACTTGGGAGGGGTATGTGCGTGCGTGTGTGTGTATAGGTGGTCTACCTCTGACCTTCACCGGGGGAGAAATGACAGACCACTCCAGATCGCCAGTGTACGAGGCCTGCCTGCCGTAGCCTCTCACTCTTGGACACAACAAAGAGGAGAGAACACTTCTATGCTGAGGCGTGGGTGCTGGGCTGACAGCACAGGAAGAGGCACTTGGCGAATGAGTCCTTTCCCTCCCCCAAGGCAGACAGTACTAATCAGTCACAGCCCGGCTCCTTGCTGTGCCTGGCGAATCCATGCTGGTGCTTAAAGGCAGACACCACCAATCCATTGGAGTGGGCAACATGATGAGAAACGCTTTTGTCTTCTCTTGTGTTGGGCAATGAGCCTGGATTACTCACCACATCAAGTGGCCTGTTCTAAGTGTGTGGTTTTCAAATTTGGGCCAGAAAAAAATGCAAATTTGTCGGGTCATGGACCTTCTGGGGTTGTTCAAAATGGTCCAGACCTCATGTGAAGTCCATGACTATGAGGGGTTTGCTAATGGTTGAGCTGGAAACTGTGTCCACATAAAGCTTTTTGAGGGCCAAGACTATTGGTTTCGTTCAATGCTCTACCCGCAGGGCCTACAATGAGGCCCCACATGTAGTAGTTGCTCAATAAATACTTGCTGACTATGAAGCAACAGCCACTTCACCAGCATAACTGGCACTGCCAGTTAAAAATTTCTGTAGAAAGGCCTACTCTATCAGACTACTAATTCTGGTGAAAAAGGGAAAAGAAAAAATAGCTACAACCAGCTCTTCTCCTTGGGTTAAAAAAAAAAAAAAAAAACTTTTTTTTTTTTTTTCTTAGCGCAAGGGACTCTTGGGTTGCTTGGAATCTGCTTGGAATCTGTCCCTCGCAAAGGTGCCTTTTTCTATTTATTTCTCACCAGTTTCTGAGAAGGGTGGCATCGACAGACATCACGATGGTTGTTATCACACAGTTAACCCTATGAGCGCCTAGTGAGAACATTCATGCCCCAAAACGAGCTGTAGCAAGTACAGAACAAAAACACACATTTCTTCTGCAGACATTAGAATCTTGCTGCCACAGAAAGAAATCTCTACAGAGACCATGTTTAAATAACTATAAATAATATTAGAATTTATGGGATGCACAATTCATGGAATTCACCAGAGCACAAGGAAACCTCTGAGACAGTGTTGTAGGTATTCACGTCTAAACACGAGGACACCCATCCTTTTCCCCTGCAAAGACAGCCGTCCTTCCCTACTAAGGATTTTAAATAATTCTCACCATGCCGCTCGCAGCATCATCCCCACAGAAATATTACTTTACAAAATAACCCAATATCCATAGAATTTCTTTCGACAAATAAAAAAATCTTAAATTAAAAAGCACGATTCTCTCTCCCTCTCCCCGACCCCCTTCATTCCAATTTCAGGTAGCTGGGCACTGAGTAATTGAACATTAAAAAATCGAGTTTGTAGACTTCGTACAGCTGCGTCTGGTGCTCGGAGCTGATGTTCTGGAAGAACTCCGTGGTCATCTCGTCAGTAGTTCTCGTCGACTTGGCATAGGTGGGGAACTTCAGGTAGCTGCCCACGCCCGCCAGCCGCAGGACGTAGTTGGAATCCTCCTCCAGCGTCTCGTACTTGCCCACGAGGTCGTAGTGGATGTGGCACGGGTGGCAGAGCGAGTGCACGGTCTGCCAGTGCTCGTTGAAGGGCTCCTCGCGCTGCGTGTGCGGGTCGATGAGATAAGCCACGAACTCCTCGAAGCGCACGTCGTCGCCGCGCCGCAGGGCCTCCTGCGTGGCGTTCTTGCGCTGGCGCCGGATGATCTTGGTGCCGTAGCGCTTGTGGAAGGACGTGTTGTACTTCTGCGTGAACTTGTTGCGGTAGGCCGACACCAGGCGCTCGAACGGCTCGCGCACGAACAGGAACTTCATGTAGCTTTTCAAGCGGTGGTTGATCTCCGGGATGCTGTACTGGTTCAGGGTCTTGAGGTTGGCCGCCACGTGCGCCTCGTTGGCCGGGATCTCCATGGGGTCGCTGTACTTGCCCCGCCCGCTAAGCACCATCATGAGCCGCTTCCAGTTGGTGCACGCCACCTTGGGCACGTAGCAGTAGATGAGCTCGTGGTCCTCGTCCACCACCAGGTGCTTCAGGTCGTTGGGCGTCAGCACCCGCCGCTTGCGGCTCAGGGCGCTGTTGGCGCGACAGGTGTCCGTGACCTGATCGCGCCTCATCTGGTGCAGGACGGCGGTGTTCGAGAGCTCCAGCTGCAGAGGGGACACAAGAGGGACACGAGTTCAGTATGGGCACGGGAGATGGGAACCTTGGGCTGCGTCCACAACCGCCATGGCCCGTGCGGGGGGATGGGGACCCAGCATAAACGGCCACTGACTAGATGGCCCGGTCTTCCTTCCTAACTCTCTACCAGCTGCCTCGCCTCTTTGGGTTCTTTGTTCCACCATGTTTCCTTTGTGGAGCAATAGTCACGGTCAACTCTAGCCACAGCATCACCCTCTACCAGCCTGGCACGTTCCTAGAGCTGCACATAGGCTGTTTTCCTTCTCTCTGTACAAGCACCTTGAAACGAGGCTGATTTAACAGCATCAAGGACCCGCCACTGTTTCCAGGCAGCATACCAGGCTACGCTGCGAGGCACGGGGGATGCGGTCATAAAAAATACAATGAGGTTACTGCTCTTGCAGAGCTGACAGCCTAGCTGGAGAGAAAGAGGGAACCGAGGCTCAGAGAGGTTAAGTCACTAGCTTGAGATCACACAGTGAGTGAGCAACTGACCCTGTTTTCAAACCCAGGTCGGTCCTCCTGACAACCAGGGCTGCCCACTTTGCACTCTACCCTGAGGTCCAGAACTCCCATCTTCTTGACTGAAGCATGGCAAGTCTGGCATTTGATCGATCTACATTAAAGTAGGCGGATCCAATTTCTCTACGAGGCCACGATGATGAACATCAGTTGCTTTGTGCGTCTTCTGGTGCCTCTGCCTTGATGTTCCTCTGGGAACCCCCTTTCCTCCACTCCCAGTTCCTTTTCCCTCTCAAGCAGCTGTGTGGTGAGAATGGCAGCCTGGAGCTTGGGGACAGGAAAGGCTAGACTGGGAAGGGGGGATACAAAAAAAGAGAAGACAGAGGGATGTACTCCCAGTGATGTCACCTCAATACCTAGGTCCATACTTTGCTGAAACCAGACCCCTCAACTCCTGGGCTTTTGTTACGGTAGTCAGTACATCTGCTTTGGCGCATAAAGCAGTGTGAGTCTGGATTTTGGAGCCCAAATAAAGGGGACTGGCATTTACTACCCTCGAGACTTTCTTCTTTGCCATGTTCATCCATTGATGTATCCATCCAAACATCTGTCCAGACCTCACAGTGTACAGGGCACTCAGCTCAGCACCCATGGGAGAGAGAACATTTTCCTAAAGTGCTCACAGTCCAGGACACATCAGGCCAGAGAGCTGGCCGCCTCAGAAGGGCCCACAGGGAAGACATCTGTGCTCCTCTAGGTTCTAGGAACAGAAGTGTCTCCTCAAAGGCCATTCACTCCCCTGGGAGCCAGTGCTCCTAGGATAGGAAACAGAACACCGCACTGCCCTGGTGTGCTGACAACCCTATTTTTCTTGGCTTAACACCATGCCTCTGTCTACCTTCCTGAACGCACAATGTGGCTCTTCTTTTATTATTTTTTTTTAAAGATTTTTATTTATTTGACAGAGATCACAAGTAGGCAGAGAGGCAGGCAGAGAAAGAGAGGAAGGGAAACAAACTCCCCGCTGAGCAGAGAGCCCGATGCGGGGCTCGATCCCAGGACCCTGGGATCATGACCTGAGCCGAAGGCAGAGGCTTAACCCACTGAGCCACCCAGGCGCCCCGTGGCTCTTCTTTTAAATATCCAAGAGATTGATATTAATTATGGTTAACGCTATAGAGAAAATGGGGCACCAGCACTAGGGAACAGCCAGTCTGGGGCTGCAGAGGACATGGTGTCATGGTTACCTTCCTGCCCCGAGAACACAGACCCCATCTGTGTACTTGTCTTTGACGTCCTCCATAGTCTGCGCCAACCTACCTTTCCAGTCCCATTTCTAGTCCTCCCCCATTCAGAACTAAAGGGAGCTCCAGAGAAATCAATGATTCACTCTTTTCCCTTTGTTTCTTAATGAAAAAAGTTTTTTAAAAAAAATCCCATATAATTAACATACACTGGCATATTAGTTTCAGATACACAATGTATCAATGCAGTAATTCTATACGTTACTCAGTACTCCTCTTAAGCGTACTCCTGATCCCCTCACCTGTCTCGCTCCCCACGCCACCTCCCCTCTGGTAACCACCAGTTCTCTATATTGAAGAGTGTGTTTGCCTCTTTCTTTGTTTTGTTTCTGAAATCCCACACATAGGTGAAATCATATGGTTATTTGTCTTTCTCTGACTTCTTTCACGTAGCATCATACCCTCTAGATCCAGCTGTGTTGTTGCAAATGGCAAGATTTTATCCTTGAAAAATTCCATCGTGTGCGTGTGTGTGTGTGTGTATTACATCATTTTTATCCATTCATCTATCTTCAGACACGTAGGCTGCTTTCACATCTTGGCTGTCGTAAACAATGCAGCAATACACAGAGGGGTGCATGTATCCTTTTGAACTAGTGTTCTCATATTCTTCGGGTAATGATGCGGTAGTGCAATTACTGGATCATACGGTAATTCTGTTTTAATTTTTTGAGGAACTTCCATACAAAAGCGGTTGCACCACTTTGCATCCCCACCAACAGTGCACGAGGGTTCCTTTCTCTCAACATCCTCGCCAACACTTGTTTCTTGTGATTTTAGCGACTGACAGGTGTGAGGTGATACGTCGCTGTAGTTTTGATTTGCATTTCCCAGATGGTGAGTGATGTTGAGTGTCTTTTCAAGTGCCTGTTGGCCATCTGTTTGTCTTCTTTGGAGCACTGTCTGTTCATGTCTCCTGTCCTTTTTTAAGTGGATTATTTGGTTTCTGTGGTGGTGTTTTGTAGAAATTCTTCATGTATTTTGGATATTAACCCCTTATCGGATATATCATTTGCAAATATCTCCTCCCATTCAGTAGGTTGTCTTTTCATTTTGTTGTTTCCTTTGTTTACAAAACTTTTTCTTTTTTTCTTTTTTCTTTTATTGCTATAGTCCCAAAAGTATACTTTTGCTTTGGTTTCCCTTCCCTTAGGAGACAGAGATAGAAAAAAGTTGCTATGGCTAATGTCGGAGAAATTGCTGCCTCTACTCTATTCTAGGATTTTTATGGTTTCAGGTCTCAGATGTAGGTCTTTAATACATTTTGAGTTTATTTTTGTGTATGGTGGGAGAAAGTGGTCCAGTTTCATTCTTCTGCATGTAGCTGTCCAGTTTTCCCAACACCATTTGTTGAAGAGACTGTCCTTCCCATTGCATATTCTGGCCTCCTTTGTCATAGACTAGTTGAGCATATAATCATGGCTTTATTTCTGGGCTCTCTGTGTGTCTTTGTGCCAGCTTTGATTACTAGAGCTCTGTAGTGTGTCTTGAAATCTGGGATTCTGAGGCCTCCAGTTTTGTTCTTTTTCAAGATTGCTTTGGCTACTCAAGGTCTTTTGTGTTTCTATACATGCATTAGGATCTTTTGTTCTAGTTCTGTGCAAAATGCTGTTGGTATTTTGATAGGGACTGCATCAAATCTGTAGATTGCTTTGGGCAGTATGGACGTTAACAATATTTGTTCTAATCCATGGGCATGAAATACCTTTCCAGTTGTTGTCTTCAATTTCTTTCATCAGTGTTTTGTAGTTTTCAGAGGACAGGTCTTTTACTTCTTTGGGTAGGTTTAATCCTAGGTATTTTATTCTTCTGGGTGCAACTATAAGTGGGATTGTTGTCTTAATTTCTTTTTCTGTCATTTCATTATCAGTGTAGAGAAATGTAACAGGTTTCTGTATATTGATTTTGTGTCCTAAAACTTTCTTGAATTAGTCTATTAGTTCCAATAGGTTTTTGGTGGAGTCTTAAGGGTTTTGTATATAAAGTATCATGTCATCTGCAGATAGTGAAAGGTTTACTACTTCTTTACTAATGTGGATGCCTTTTCTTTCTTTCTCTTGTCTGTTTACTGTGTGTGGTGAACACTTCCAGTACCATGTTGAGTAAAAGTGGTGAGAGTAGACATCCCTGTCTTGTTCCTGATCTTAGGGAATAGCTCTTAGCTTTTCACAATTATGATGTTAGCTGTGGGTTTTCATATATGGCCCTTAATTATGTTCTAAACCTACTCTGACAAGAGTTTTTATCACGAATGGATGTTGTAATTTGTCAAGTGCTTTTTCTGCATTTATGGAAATGATTGTATATGGTTCTTATCCTTTCTGTAACATTGATGTGATATATCATGTTGATTGATTTTCAAGTATTAAACCATCCTTGCATCCTAGGAATAAATCCCACTTGATTGTGGTGAATGATTCTTTTTTATTGTGTTGTTGGATTTGGTTTGCTAGTATTTTTGTTGAGGATTTTTACATCTATGTTCATCAGAGTTACTGGCCTGTAGTTCTCTCAAAAAAAAATTTTTTTTTTGGTGTCTTTATCTTATCTTGGTTCAAAGAATCTCCTTTAACATTTCTTGTAAGGCTGGTTTAGTGGTGATGAATTCCTTTAACTTTTGTTTGGGAAACTCTCTCTCCCTCTCTTCTGATGAGAACCTGGCTGGGTGGACTATTTATCATGGCACTCTCTTCTGGCCTGCAAAGTTTCTGCTGGAAAAAAAATATCAGCCTTAGGAGGTTTTCCTTCTCTGCAACTGCTTTCTTTTCTCTTGCTGCTTTTATTTTTTATTATTTTTTTTAAGATTTTATTTATTTGTTTGTCAGAGAGAGAGAGAGAGAGCACAAGCAGGCAGACTGGCAGGCAGAGGTGGAGAGAGAAACAGGCTCCCCGCTGAGCAAGGAGTCCAATGTGGGACTCGATCCCAGACCCTGGGATCATGACCTGAGCCGAAGGCAGTGGCTTAACCCACTGAGCCACCCAGGCATCCTTCTCTTGCTGCTTTTAACATTCTATTTATCACTACTTTTTGCCATTTTTAAAAAAATATTTTTATTTATTTATTTGACAGAGAGAGACGCAGTGAGAGAGGAAACACAAGCAGAGGGAGAGGGAGAAGCAGGCTTCCCGCCAAGCAGGGAGCCTGATGGGGGGCTCGATCCCAGGACCCTGGGACCATGACCCAAGCTGAAGGTAGACGCTTAATGACTGAGCCACTCAGCCCCCGCCCCTACTTTTTGCCAATTTAAATTACTGTGTGTCTTGGTGTGGATCTCCTTGAGTTGATTTTGTTGCGGGGGGGGGGTGGGGGGGTTGGTCTCTGTGTTTCTTGGATCTGGATATCTGTTTCCTTCCCCAGATTAGGAAAGTTTTCAGCTACTATTTCTTCAGATAAGTTTCCTGACCCCTTTTCTTCCTCTTCTGAGATTCCTATAATGCAAATGTCATTATGCTGGATTGTGTCACTGAGTTCTCTTAATCTATTCTCACTTTCTATTCTTTTCTCTTTCTCCTGTTTAGCTTGACTGCTTTCCATTACTCTCCATTACTTTCCATTACTCATTGATTGATGATCTGTTCTTCTGCTTCCTCTAGTCTATTGATTCCCTTTAGCCTATTTTCAATCTCGGTTATTGTGTTCTTCATCTCTGGTTCTTTTTTATGTTTGCTCCTTGTTGAGGGTCTCACTGATGTCCTCCACTCTTCTCAAGTCCGGTGAGTATCTTTATGACCATTACTTTAAGTTCTCCATCAGCCGTATGGCTGATCTCTGTTTTGTTTAGCTCTCTTGCTGTGATTTTTGTCCTGTTCTTTCATGTGGGACACATTCCTCTGTCTCCTCATTTTGTTTTGCTCTCTGTGGCTCTTTCTGTGGATTAGGAAAGTCTCCGGCTCTTGAGGGTGGTGGCCTCATGAAGAAGAGGTCCTGTCGTGCCCAGCAGTGAGATGGTCCCTGTTCAGCAGAACCTGGCACTTCAGGGGGATCTCCTGTGTGCACCGCACACGTCTTACTGTTGTGGCTAAGCTGCTTTTGCTCCCAGTGCATTTGTCTGCAGTTGCTCTCTTGACCTTTTGTGGGCAGGGTTTGGTCCTTATGGCAGCCAGTCTGGGGCTGCCTTGGGCTTGAGGAGGGTCAGCCCAGGCATTTGCCATAGTGGCAGTAGCACCGAACTGCAGGGACTCGCCTCGTGTTCCTTGAGAAGCGTTGGTTGATGGACAAGGCCTGTGGACCAGTGATGCCCCCAGCCCATTGCTGGGGCTGCAGTCAGGCTGGCATGTGTGGTCATCATCTCCTTTCCCCAGGGAAGGAGGCACTTCGGAACAATGATGGTCCCTGTCGGGGCTGCTTGCACGTGGCTCGGCTTGTGACACTACTTTGGATGGACTTCTGCTGGTGCTGGGTTGGATGGGACAGGCTGGCAGGTGAACGTGGGGCTAAGGCGCTGTGAGCAAGCCAGGTGGAGTGTGTTCTGGCTATGCTGGTTTCTGCAGGTGTCCACCCATCTAAGCCAAGGGGGCAGGGAGGGAAACAGTGCCCACCAGCTCTTTTGTTTTAGGAGAAGTCTCCTAAAGATCCCTGCCTCTCCGGCACACACTCTGAGATTATAAACAAAAACACTGCTTTCTTGCATACCCCAGGCTTTTTTTTTTTTTTTTTTTTTTAAGCTGCTAGTCTGTGCTATATCTGAACAGGGTTGTCTGTTATATGTCTCTTTAAGGGAGTTGGGGGGCTCAGTTTCCTACCACCCTCTGGCTCTCCCAGAGCTAAGCCTGCTAATTTTTAAAGTTCTAAGTGTTAAGCGCCACTGATTGTAAGAACTCATGAAGTTAAGTCCCTCTGGTTTTTAAAGTCAAATGTTATTGGGGTTTATCTTCCCAGTGTAGGTCCCCTGTGCCTGGGAAGCCTGGTGTGGGGTCTGCTCCTCTCCCTTTTCTGTGGTGGTAGTGTCCTTCCCTCCCACTGACAGTGTCCCAGCTCAGTTTGGTTCTTGACCATATCTCCACCCTTCCCACCATTTTTGATGTGGCCTCTTCTCTACCTACAGCTGTGGAGAGTCTGTTCTGCCAGTCTTTGGCTCATTTTCTGGGTTATTTATGCTGACTAAGGGTGTTATCTAGGTATATCCATGAGACAAGGTGAGCCTAGGATCCCCCTACTCGGCCATCATCTCCAGAAGTTCCCTTCTTTTTCCTTTGGGCCCAACCATTTGCATTTAGGATTCTCGCCCTTCCATTTTTGTGGGTATAAACCTGACAATCCTTCAAGTTCCAATGACCCCTGCCAGATGAGTGGAAGAATCATTCTTTCCTCTGAAAACCCACTGCATTAAGCATCCTTTACCCCCTGCCCCCAACCGTCTAGTTTATGCTTGGTTTTCTCAAGATTGGTGGCCACTTGCTTCACGGAGACTCAGAGTCCCAGAACCACTGCCCCACTCCAGGCCAGACTATAGGTGACCTGAGTCTTGAGAATACAGAGGGATTAGTGAACACCACCCCCCCCCCAACCACCTGGACAGCCAAGTCAATAAACCCATGAACCTGGGTATCACCCAACAGGCTAGCCCTGAGTTTCCAATGAAGCACAATCTCTACAGTTCATCTAAAACATTCACAGGGCATCTGTGACAGGCCTAAATGAGATTTGCTGAGTTTCCTGGAGACTTGAGGCATAACCTGGTGGTCACCAGAGAAAGTCATAACACTCTGCAGTATAGCCCTGTATCCACCTCCCCCATGGTCCCGAGGACATCAGTGGCATCACACAGCACGAGACAACAACAGACAATAGGAGGAGTTACTCTAAGGCTCTTTCAAAGGTTATTTTAATAAATCATCTCTAATCTTCCTGGTAATTCTCTGAATTAGATGTTATCACACTGGAAATTTCCACTCTCAAGGGAAGGAAGCAAACCAAGACGGTGCTAACACAAGGAGATTTTCACACAACTTTTAGCCTCACAAACTACTGGAAAGCACAAAGGAGTCGTTAGTGCTTTTCTAATAGACAGTCCCCTATATTGGCACTCTTCCCAACAAGAAGTAGAGTTTACTTCTCCAACCCCTTGACTCCCCCTGGCTATGAGTTGCTGACTAGTCAAATGTGGTAGAAGCCATGATGAGCAAATTCTGGGGCCAGGTATGAAACCTTGGAGTTCCTACACCTTGGTTCTCCTGAAAAGCTGCCATAGTTTCATACTACACGGGCGTAAGGTTCCCCCTGTCCAACAGAAGTGCCATGAAGTGTGGAATTTTTCTTCCCATGGCTGTGTCTTCAATGCTTAAAAAAGTGGCAGTCACATAGTAGATGTTCAATAAATATTTGAGGTCGTGAGTGAATCAGTTAATAACCTCTTTAGAGAAATGTGATAGGAAAGCAGGAAGGTCCCTCTGTAGCAAATGTTGATGGATGCCAGAATATCCCTTAATAAAGGCTGTGCTAGGCTGAGTAGTGTCCTCCCCAAATTTATGTCTACCTGGAACCTTAAAATGGGACCTTACTTGGAAGTAGGTATTTGGCAGATGTAACTAGTTGTGGTCTTAATAAATTAGGGTGGGCTGAAATCCGAAGATTGTTGTCCTGATTAGGAGAGAAAACAGAGACTAAGAGACACCCAGAGAGAGATGGCCGTGTGATGACAGAGACAGAGGTTGGAGTGATGCATCTACGAGCGACAGGATGCCAAAGATTGTCAGCACCACCCAAAACCTGGCAAGAGGTGAGACGGTCTACCTGGTAGCCCTATGAAGGGAAAACAAGAGCCAAGGCTTCAGTCAATAACTTTGTGCAAATTGATAGAGAGTATAAATGGATAGGAGAAGATGACATCATACAAGAGGATATTTTTACATCGCAAAATAAGGAAAGCATATTAGAACACGAGTTAACAGCGAGGATGAGATTTCAAAATGAAGCTCTGGGCTTGATCTTCTTTGGGCAAGACCATGAATCTTCTGAGCTTCTGTTCTCTTAGCTGCAAAATGGGGATAGATAGTACCACCTCCTTCGCAGGGATGTCAATGAAATCAAATCAGGTATGGGTTCAGCATTTAGAAAAGCAGACCAAGCCTAGTACAGCATTTGGACAAGATATCGTACACAGCAGGCAGTTAATACGTAGGCGTTTTTTCATGAAAGATGAAGAAAGAAACCCAAAAGAGAGGGCCAGGAATCCCAAAGACCAATTTCACCAGCCCAGTAATTTTGTTCCAGGCAGTTCTAAGTCATGGAAGCCAGTTAATATTTTAAATATGAAAAGTTCTGGCTTGCATGTCTTGACTTCTTTTTAAAAAATTTTTTTTACTTAAGTTCAATTTAGTGAACATATGGTGTATTATTAATTTCAGAGGTAGAATTCAGTGACTCATCAGTTGCATAGAACACCCAAGGCTCATTCCATCACATGCTCTCCTTAATGGCCATCCCCTGCTTACTCCATCCTTGTACGCACCTCCCCTCCAGCAACCCTCAGTTTCCCATTTCCTGACTTCTTAGCAGACAGAATCATCACCTTAAGAGGAGCATTCATACCATTCAATTAACAACAACAACAAACTGTCCAGAAGAAACCAGAAGGGCTCGGAAGGAGAAAAGACCCATGAGTTTTGCCTATTCAAATCACTATTGACTGTTATGAAGGCAATAAATAACTAAACAAGCAGAGAAACCAGGGGTCTCCCCCACTTACTTTTCCCTAGGTCTTTTCAGTCGGAGGCAATTCTCTGGCCCTCTGGGTCTCCGGGGAGGTAGCATGTCAGCTAAATACTGCCGTCAGGGCCACAAAGCCATGAGAAATGGAAACGATACCACGGTGTCATTTTACATGCAGTTGCAGAGACAAAATTAACTCGATGGGGCTTTGAACTGTGGTATTTGAGGTTTCTTTCTCTTTCCATTTCCTTTTTCGCCACAGCAGTCAAGGTAACAAATGGTGCACCTGCTGCAATGAAGTCTGGCCAGGTCCCCTCGGGGGGGGGGGTGGGGGTGGTTTAGGGCACAGGTCAACAGACTAAGCACATTCTCAAATGGGGACTTCCCCTTGCAGGGGAAGATATTCACCTGCACCTCTAGTGTTAGATTTTTGCACAAAATTGTTTAATTTGTTTTTTAATTTACAATAATTTTGGGGGCGCCCAGGTGGCTCAGTGGGTTAAGCATCTGATTCTTAATTTCAGCTCAAGCCATGATCTCCAGGTGGTGAGGTCCAGCCTGTGCTCAGTGGGGGTCTGCTTCTCTCTCTCCATCTGCCCCTCCCACCGCCCCATTGTGGCCAAGATGATGCAGGAGACATTTCTGATGGCAGCCTGGTCAGTTCTAGATCTCTCCATGCTTATCATTAGGACCAGTAGCATGTGCGAAACTGTGATCAGGTAGATGGTGACTTCCAACCTTAAAAACTGCAAATTTGGTCACGCCACTCCCGCTCTTGCCCCCAAGCAGGGTCACGGGAGGAGAGAGACACCTGCTGCAATGGTCACAACTCTTCAGTAACTAACAGGTTCCCTGAGTATCAGTTAGGGAACTCTCCAAGGAGCCTACAGCTATGGGACACCAGGAAGACAAGGGACTGGAGAGGACTCACTGCTGAACAGTTTAGTCCTTTGTCACTGAGAGAGAACGTCTGTCTTTATCAGGGGATCTGGTAATTGTCTGAGCGGGAAGATCAGTCTCCTCTTTCACTCCCTTTCTCTCTCCATTTCTTTTTTTTTCTCCCTCAAAGGTATTTGAAGAGAACACAACAAAGGACCACACTGAAAGAGGAAAAAGCAAATATGCTAACGATGCGGGCCATGATTAAGAATCTCATTTAGCTGTGGGCTTCCTAGGAGCAGGGACAAAAGGGAAATGTGATTAAATCTCTTTGCCTTTGCTCTGTGTCATTCCAACGGCTCAGGGTGGACACCGCACAAGATTTTAAAGGACTCAGATTTCAGCGGAGGAGGGAGCATCTGGGATTTGGCCGGCTCTGTTGCTGGAGTATTAGGAGGGCGGCTCTCCTCCAATGACTCAATGCTACTACGGCCACTCCGCACCTCATGCCAACAGACGGCTTCAGAATTTACAGGACACTTTTACACACACCATCCTGTTTAAGGAACACACTGGAACTTCTCCAGAGCCTAGTAAAAGGAGGTTTATGTGTTGGCAGACCAAATGTGTCCAACCATGTGACATCTTTTTTCGGGTTACCACAAGGTATCGCGTATATTTCATGTTAGTGGTTCCTAACCCATAGCATGCGTGGGAGTCACCTGGAGGGCCCGTTAAAACACGGTTTGCTGGGTCGCACCCCCCCAGTTCCCAATTCAGTAGCTCAGGGACCGGGTCTGAGACCACATTTCTGCAAATTCCCAGGCATGTTAGTTTGATTGGGCTGCTAATAAAATACCCCAGACTGGGTGGCTTAATTAAGAAATTAATCAAATAAGAAATTAATTTTCTCACAGTTCTGGGGGGGGGGTTGGTTTACTCTAACCCCCCCGCCCCTCCGGCTTGCAGACATCTGCCCCTCGATGGATGCCCTCTGTGCGCATTTGCCTCTGGTGTCTCTTCCCCGTCTTGTGAGGACACCAGTTCTACGGGATTAGAACCCACCTAATGGCCTCATTTTCATCTAATCACCTCTTCAAAGGCCCTCGCTTCAAATGTGGTCACATTCTGATTTACTACAGCACGTGAATTTGGGGTGGGGGTGGGGGGCACCATTTGGCCTGTTACACAGGTGATGCTGATGCTGCTGGTCCAGGGACCATACTTTGAGAACCACGGGGTTCTGTAATGAGGAATTCACCAAGTCACGGCTACCCTCAAACTCCGGACACAGAACCCGGGTTCCTCGCTTGCTGCTAAGAGGCGCCTGGACCCACCTCTGCTCTCAGCCTGGGCTCCCTTTGTCTCCGTTTGATCTCCCAAAAGTACAAATTAGGTCAGAGGAGGCCTGATTCCAGGAAGCCGTGAACATGGCTAGAGGCTCTGGGCTGCATCCTGCTTTCTCATTTTGAGGTCTATTTTTAATCTGGACAGTTAAAAAAGGCATCTATAATTAGTTTAAGTAGCAAACTGAGGGACTGTTTGACAAAGTCTTTAAAACTTCACTATGTTTCATCTTAAAAGGAAGAAAAACTGGTTTCCTTTAAATTAAAACATCGTCCTGGTGTTTACAATTTCTTTCAGACATCAGAACCCAACTGGAAGGAGCGGCTCTTCCGTTCTGCTGCCCTGGCGGGGAAGGCGCAGAGAAGTGGAAACCTGGAGAAGGTAAATTCTGGAGGCAGCAAGAGAGCGGGGTCTGGAGCAATCTGCCATTAACCACTGTTCGCCTGGGCCCGGGCTCAGTTTCTCCACTTGAAAATCCTAATAAAAGACCCCTCCCAGCACCTCGGCTGCACTGGCTGTCATCCTGACAAGCTGAGAACGGGAGGGAGACAGGAGACACCTGATGATCTGATTTCCCTGAGATTCCATCACCATTCTTTCTGCCAGAAAAACTCCTAAACGCTCACGGAAAGGGCTCGCCTGGAGGGATCACTGGAGGATCCGCAGCCCCAGCAAACGAGAGGCAGGCACTGATCCTAACCTCCTACTATGTCCCAGGCACTGTTAATCCCCGCACTCTAGCAGATAGGTATCCTCCTGGTCCCAGCTTACGGATGGAGGAAACTGAGGCACAAGGAGACTAAGTCACTCGCTCAAGATCAGGGAGCTCGGGACTGGGGCTGTGCTCTGAGACCCTGCATTGTGTGGCCTCCCGGGGTCTGCACACCACCTCCCCTCCCTAGGAGTTATCATCTGGAGGGTAGAGATGCTGGAGCCCAGGGTCTCTCCCCTGGCAGCTCCCTGGGATCTCAGGAGAGGCTCTAAACACCTCTTGAGTCCTGGGGCCAGCCCCAGAGATCAGATGTAATTGCTCTGAGTGCGGCCTGCTCCCAGGGCGTTCTAAAGCTGCCCTGCTGGGGAACCACGGCCCCTCAGGCCCCAACGCCACCAGCTAGAAATTAAAGCACATACGGGACGCAAGCAATGCCTGAGCATGATGCAGGGCAAAACTCCTTTTCCTAGCTCTCGGATTTAAGGTGAAGGGGCTTTCCATTCGTTCGGCAGGGCCAGAGGTCAAAGGTCTAGAAGGCCACAGTTCTCAGCCATGTTTGGATGCATCCTTAGGGAACCACGAGGAATTACATAATGCTTAACCACTTTTATGTTCAGAAAAGAAAGGAGAGAAATACTGACTCTTTAAAGAAACAATCTGGGCTGAATCTGTCACAAGGCCTAAAGGGTTTAACGGTGCCAGGAAACTGGTTGCTTAGGATGTGAACTTGTCACGAGGAAGCAGGGGCTGTTTGGTTACAAGGGCTGAAGGTCTGCAGGAGCTTCTCCTACCTTCCGGAAGCAAAAGGAAGAAGGAAGGGGACGCACAGATGGGGAGCATTTTGAGCTCTGGCAGATGAGGCGAGGGAGAGGCACAGGAGACGCTGGGTGCCCGAGGGCCCAGTGCTCGCCTCTAGAAGCAGAACCCCAGCCAGGCTCAGCTGACAAGGCCACAGGGAGCCAAGGGCTCTGAAGGGAGGAAAACCTCCGGAGCTTTGAGGGCAGAAAGAAGCAAAGAGAGGTTTCCGGTTAATGGCTAAATGACTTCTTCCATGTGCAGGGTTTAAATCTGTGACTGGGATGAGGGTCACAAACTCAATCCGCCTTCCAGAGCCAGCCAGAAGTCCCCGGGCCGCTGAAAGTAAGTGATGCCTCTTCAATCTGGCTCCTGTTGCCAGGAGGGAATGGGAACCTGGTCTTTCAAGATGTTTCCATTTCTCAACAGGAGCCAGAAAACCAGATTTTATGTGAAATCTTGGCATTCTTAAATGTTAGCTACAATTAAAAAAATTGTCTTAATACGTGGGCCAAACCGTGCTTGTTTGGGCTGGGTTTGCTAAGGGCCACCAGCTGGCGCCCTCACCCAGGCATTTGAGGACACCAGGGCTGGTAAGGAGGTGCTCTTCTGGGGGCAGGTGCTCTTCTGGGGCCAGGTGTTCGGTGCAGTACCTGTCCTTGTCCCAGCGGATCAGCTCAGTGAGCAGAACCCGGGAGAAGTTGAGGTGGGTGGGTGGGGGGGGGGAAACCCCAGGTGGAACCGGCCAGACTGCAGGCAGGAGCCCCTGGGAACAATTTGGAAAGTTGTCAATCAGCAGGAGTTATTAAGAGAAACCACCAGAACCTCAGCTCTCCCGGCCCCTTTCCGCGTTAGTGCTCACCCACGTCCTTCTGATGCTCTTATCCCGAGGTACTTATTCTGTGTGGCTCTCCCTTCCAGAATGCAAGCTCTGGGAGGGCCGGTAGCTTTCACTTTCTTGTTTAGTCCTGTCTCTCCAAGAGCCCGGCACGTACCGGACCCTCCAAGCTTTGTCCCAAGACTGGGTGAGTGCAGGTGGGCACGAATGACGTGGGGATGGCTGATGCAGCTGCAGGGACTTCTGGGTGCCTAAATCTACAGCCCCACGTCGTCTTTCCACAGAGGTTTCTGGCACAGCCCCTGCAGCGGCAGCGCCGGGACTCCAGGCGCCGGCTGAAAACAGACTCCGGAGAGCTGCGACAGCCTCTGAGACTGGTACTTTCCACCCATCTGGTGAGGCCAGGAAGCAGGAGGAGGAAAATCGTGCAGGAGGTGCTGGAGCCAAGGGCCGCCCTGGGAAGGCCTGGCGTGGGGTGCGTGCTGCTGGGGCTCCCTTTCAGCCAGGCCAGGTGCGGCTGGAGGGGTTGCATTTCCAGTTTAGATCAGCTGCTTGGGCTTCCGGAGGCCCCGGGCAGGGTGTGGGAGGGGCGCAGGGATAGGGATGGGGCTGCTGCCAAGCTGGACCGGCTTCCCATGAATGGTAGCCAAGAACAGGGACAATGGTGAAGGGACGTGGCCCCCACGCTGCTTGGGAGGCTGGGTTTCCTGGGAAATCAGAACTCCGAGGACAGGGGTAATGTGCACCTGCCGACGGACGCTTGGGGGCCCTCGGAAGTCCCTGCTGGCTGGGGGGAGCAGGGAGGAAGTTTCCACGGCACGGCTTCAAACGGCTCAAACGGTCTCCCAGCCAAGGTGCTGACAGCACCCCTCCCAGAGGGGCCTCCTCGAGGGCGATGTTCTTCCAAGTCAGGGGTCTCTGAAGCCCTAGCTTCTCTTCCTGGTCTCCCCCCTCCTTGGACCAACTGGTTTCACTGGTTCCTTTCCTAGACTCCCCAGAATGTTCAGCTACTCCTATTTTGCCACATCACTTGGTCCCTTGAGGGCTCGGTTTTCCCATCTATAAAATAGGGACAGTAGTGGCTACTTCTCAGCGTTGGTCTGAGGATTCAGTGAGTGCCCACAAAGCAGCTGCCAGGGTGCCACGCACAGAGTAGGCCCTCGGTCAAGGGCAGTTTGTTTTGTCATTAGCACGTATCCCGTTACAGAGGGCTGCTTCGTAAGTGGCCGGCAGAACGGCAAGCCTGTCACTCCAACAGCAGCTCCCGATCCTTACGTAAGGGTCATGGTGGGTGCCTGGCGAATGTGGATTCCTGAGAGATTCTGACTCTCAGGGTATGGCTATCCTGCGTACCTGCCCTTGACTGCTGTCCCGTGGTAATTCTACAAGTGAAACCCAAGGACGGTGGACCTGGGCTCCATTTTGAGCACTGCTGACTAAGGGTTGCTTTTATGCGAGTGGGTTCCACGTTTAATGTCCCACACAGTTGTCATCTGTGCAGAACAGCTGACTCACGGCCACGCACGCTCGCGGACATGGGACATGACAGCAGCTGGTAGGCAAACTGGTAGTGTAAGGATGAATTTCCCAGCTGGACGGAGATCCCGTCAGTATGCACTAACAGACTACACCGACGTATGGAACTGCAGAGGACGTGAACTCTCGGTCGAGAGACACCCAGAAAGGATGTATTTCATGATCGGGTCACGTGTTACAGCAATATCCCCATTCCTCATTGCTGAGAAGGTATGCACGTCTGCGTGTGGCCTGTCTCCTGGAGGGGGACGGCTGGCCCTTCACAAAGTGGGGAGGTTGAGCCAGTGCTGCAGAGGGGCCCCCAGAGCCCTCCTCTCAGCTCTGCCAGGGGACACCAGCTCCCCTCCACTGTCTTCTCCCTTAGTGCCCCCGAGGAGCTGCTTCCACCGCCTTCCCCCGGTCCCCTTGGCCTCGAGCTGCTCCATCCTGATCACACAGTGCCATGACAGGTATGAGTTCACCACTGCCCCATCTGAGGCTGCTGGGGCAGCTCCTGGCTAACTCAGTGTCCCAAGTGCCACTCGGTGTCCACCACATGCAGGACTTAGAGATGAGGAGTTTGGGGCCAACACCTTAAAGCCTTTCTAGTACTAAGATGTTCTGTCACCTTCCCGCCTCTCCCTCTTTTAAGGCCCGTTTGGGATCATGGAAGTGTAACAAGAAGGCTGTCACAGAGTGCTGCAGGGACAGATATGTGTGTGCATTCACTAGCTGTGTGCCGAGAACCCTGTGCACCTGGGCTGTTGTTTAGGTCGTGCTGGGAACACATAACAGAGCCGCACATGACAGCGTGGATCTCGACCCCGGCCCATGGATGGATACGACACCTTCAAGTTAATGGCATCAGAGGCACGAACACCCTTCTGTTTGGAGAGCTTTGGAGGGACTTCTCACCCCCAGAGTCCTGGGAACCCAACTTTAGCATTGTAAAACACCTCAGTGTACAACTGATTCTGATTTTCAGATGGCAACACTGAGCCCGAGAGATGGGAACTCCTCCACGCCCAGAGCTAAGACTGCAACGAGAAGCGGCACCTTCTCCTTCCATCCACCCAGCAGCCCTTGCTGGTGGCACAGGGATGGAGTCAGGGACAGAGCGAGGGGCAGGCCAGAGCCATCTCTGAGGTGCTAAACTGTCTCTGTGAAGCGTAGGAAACATCCCCGCTACCTTCCACCAGCCCATGGGGAGAGGAATCTCACATTCTACCTGGGCCCACAGACGAGGAAAGGAAGAGATGCCATTGCTGTGTGGCAGCTGACAAGCGCTCCTCTAGGGACCAGGCCTACACTGCTGTCACACGCCTGGATCTAGGCCCTCCTGTCTGGACGCCTGGGCCTTCGCGAGCCTCTACTTCCCCGGTTGTGAAATGGGCTCAACAACCTGCTAGAGGGGAGAACGACCAGACGAGGAGTTGTCTGCCTTGGCATGTAAATGCTCGGGAGAGCCTCACAGGGCAGGGGTGGGGTGAAGGGGGATAGACAGTGCGGGCCCCTGCCTTGGTAGAGAATGAGGTCCCCAAGGAAGGAATGTTCCTGAGAGGCTGGAGAGATAAGAAGCTGTGAGCTGGGGGAAAGGAAGGCCTTGTAGGCAGGGGGCGGGGTGGGGACAGAGGAAGCAGGGAGACTCCGGGTGACAAAGGCCAGAGCCCCTCTGCTCAGGCTGGGGGCCTGCAGGGGACAGGGACCGGTGGGCCCACTGAAGCTGGGTGAGCCTGTGGGGCCCACGGGAGGCTGCGGCACACCCCACCCCAGGCCTTCCAGAAAGGAAGCTCCACAGACATAATTGCACTGCCAGAGCGAGGGGGGCTGCTGGGAATCTGTTTTTATACACTAAGTGGCATTCTCTGAGCCAAGGCAACGAACTGATGCAGACAAGCGAGTGGGGTCAGGGTCTGAGGGGGGCTGATTTTCATGAATGAATCTACTTCCTGTGGCGATGGAAGCCTCCAGGCGGGGAACCCTTCAGCTCCAGGAAACAAAGTAACCTAGTGACAGCTGGGGACACCCAGGCCTTCACAGGAGAGAGCTGTGGCACCCCCCCTCCTGCGGCGTCCCTTTCACTTCCCCTGCTCCGCACATCCTCCGGGCCTGACTCTGAGTGCACGAGCCGGTGGCGGGGGATCGCCGTCCTCTATTTCTGTCTTCTTTAGAAAGACACAAAAACTACAGTCACTTGAGAGATGCAAGCCCGCCTCCACCCATGTGTTTTTCTGGACTGGCCTGGGGAAGGTGCTGAGCAAAGGGTCTGTGTGAGGTCTGGAGGGACACAGAATGATCCAGAAAACTACAGCTTCACCTGCAGGCTCAGGGGGAAGAAGGAAGAAGAGCAGGTGTCGCGATTATGGAGAGCAACACGGACTGAGAACCCATCATGGGGCAGCGGAGATGCTGGGCCCAGTGAGGGGATCAGACACGGCGGCAGGAGAGGGACAGACCAGGAAGACCCAGGCCGGGAGAAGAGGGGAACTCTCCATCCTTCAGTGAAGTCACGGATGCTCAGAGCCACCCTGAGTCTGGGAATTCCTCAAAGTATATCCTGTGTGGGCTTCCGCCGCGAGCTAGATGCTTTGTGACTGGAGTGTGGCCTGCGGTGTGGGGACGTGGGCCATAGGAGAAGCTCTGGTGGGACCTCAGCACTGGGACGGGGGTGCCTGCCGTATGCCAGGCATCCTAAGCAGCTGGCAGCCGCCACCGTTAAACCCCACGATAACCCGAGAAGCATTACCCATTTTACAGAGGAGTAAACTGAGGTTCAGACTACTTAGACATAGATCTCAAGGCCTACACCTTGTAAAGTGGTGGGGCCCAGATTTGTCCCTGGCAGTCCAATTCTGGAGCATGGGTCTGCGGCCCAAGCCTGTGACCCCCACTCTGCCTGCCTCTGTGGCCTCAGCCATTCCCATCGGGAACGGCCAGGAGCACATAGGCCAGTCCACCCCTCAGATCTACCTTGAAGGGGAGGCATGGCTTCCAGGGCAGGAGACACACTTGGGCGATGAGTATTGAACTAAATAAACCCTCAGGTAGGAAGTTCTGACTGAACGGTCTTCCCCAGGCTGCTAAGAAAGTAGATCTTAAAAGTTCTCACCACAGGGAAGAAAAAATGTATGACTCTGTGCCGATGGATAGTAACTAGACTTATTATGGCGATCTCTTCTCATGCTATGCAAGTGTTGAATCAGGTTGTATACCTGAAACTAATGTTCTATGTCCATTCTAGCTCAATAAAACAATAATAAATTCCCTTCCTAAAGTTCTTACGGAGATTTAAAAAGCGCCATCACTTACTGGTTAAGCAGCATATCCCATAGGGATCATCTATAAATGGTGCTAAGGGAAATGAGGTTTTCTTCCCAATGATACCGCTCGTTTCGATTCTCAGAGCCACAGGGCATGCTTTTTGCCTTCTTGTCCCTGAAGCCATGTTTGGTTTCTGGGAAGATCTATGATGAGGATACCTCACAGCGTAGGGAAGTGTTTCTCCTTGGCTTTCATAAATTGGATTTTCAGGGTGGTTTATGCTGCCTTCTAGCACATCTACAGGTCTGTTTAGGGGCCTAACAGGATCCAGAGGACCCTGGTCTTTCATGGGCACCTGGGAGGAGCTCAGAACTGAACCAGCATCTCAAAGGGCTGCTCTCTGAAGGCCCTACTTAGTCAGATGAGGGCAAAGCAAAGGCTTCGCCAGGAGCCCAGCCATCCACAGAGGCTTCCCGAGATACCCTCGCCACGGGGCTGGCCCCCTGACTACCCTGCTTCTCTGGGCTCTGCCACAGCTTGGCCAGCCCAAGGGCTCCTCAATCAGGCCAGAATCCAGAAGGGCGGGGCATTTTCTCAGAGTTTTATAGAAACTTCTAACCAGAAACATCTGGAAATCCATGGGATGGAGTTGGAGGCCTCAGGGCAAAGCTCCAGCTTGGCCGGGCTGGGCATTCGCTATACAAGCTTGAGTCACTGGCCTCTTTCCCAGCAGCCTCTGCTGGAAAACGGCCCTCCCTCCTCCTCCTCTCCCTTCCACTGAACACAGCGCACTCATTTCATTCTCGAGGCGGTTGGACTTCCTGTCCCGTCCTTGGTCATCACCCTAAAAGATCCCAGAGGAATCTCAAGCTTGAAATATCTGAGATAATCCACAAGCAAAATTCAACTTCTGGCCTCACGCCTTCCACACGACACGTAGGAGGCTTCTCACCAACGCCGTCTTCTAGTTAAAGAGCCCAGAAGCAGCTCAGCATTGTGGAGAGGGCATCGTCTCTGGAGCCGAGGGGACAGGTCAGGTGGCAGGGGAGGGTCCTACCTGTGCGACTTTGGACAAGTCCCTTAACTGGCCCACGCCTCGGTTCACTCGTCTCTAACGGGGCCGGTAACACCACGCAAAATACACAGTCAGGATTCAACCAGATGATCCACGTCAAGTTCAAAGCCCAAGGCTGATGCCTTCTTTCTGGATTTTGTGCCCAAAACAAGTTTTTAAAAAATACTTAAGAGATGCGGAGCTCCAGAGAGAAAGAAAGATTCGGATTCCTTTTGTCGCCGCAAAATAAATCACCATGTGTCTTGCCATCTGGTCTCCTAAGTGATCAGCAAGCTGGGAAGGAGGGTCCCAGTGAGAGGGGCTGAGGGTATCGACAGATGACATCATCAGCCCGGCCTCAGCAAATGCCCGTGACACCTGTGTGAGTGGGATCTACCTGGCTGAGCTCGGGTTTTGATGCAGTCACTGTGACCTGAGGGACACGGGGACTGGGTGATTTCAGCCCTTAAATACCAACAGGTGCTTTATCATTAGTCCTGTGGGACTCTTGTTCACTGCCCACCCTGGAGTCTCTCATGGACCCTTTGGAGGGGGGTGGAGAAGGGAAAAGAGACCGGGAAAGGCTCAGAGATTGGGTGAGAAGCTTGATTTCCCATGTGAAAGCTGGATTTTTGAAAAGTGAAAGTCCAATGATTTGATTTCTAGGCCACAAGTGCCCCTGGGGTTGAAACAGCCATTAAAACATGCCATAGTCTGGATTTTCTGCCAGGACCTGGTTAAGCGCTGGGGACGTTCTTAGAGTTACCATAGCTTTCCACAGTGGGCATATGTGTAGAAAAGCCCAGCCAGCTTCTGGCACAGGAGCCAGATCAGGACATGCTATTGGTGCAGCTCGGTGCGCAAAGCTGGGACTCATGGATGCCAGGGACACAGCCCGGTCGGCACTGCTGGGACTCAAGGACACAGGGGACACAGCCCAGTGAGCACTGCTGGGACTCAGAGGCTCCGGGGACACAGCCCGGTGCACACCACTGGGACTCATGGATGCCAGGGCCACAGCCCGGTCCATACTGCTGGGACTCACAGATGTGGGGGACACAGCCCGGTGCGCACAGTTGTGACTCAAGGATGCTGGGGACATAGGTCAGTCCACACTGCTGGGACTCACTGATGCTAGGGACAGCCCAGTCCATACTGCTGTGACTCGTGGACATGGGGGAATCAGCCCGGTCCACACCATGGGGGCTCACGGACATGGGGGACACAGACCAGTGCACATGGCTGAGACTCACAGATGCTGGGGACACAGCCTGGTGTGCACTGCTAGGACTTGTTGATGCTGCGGACACAGCCCAGTCCACACAGCTGGGACTCATGGGTACTGGGGACACAGCCCAGTGTGCACCACTGGGATTCATGGACACTGGGGACACAGCCTGGCCCACACTGCTGGGACTCATGGACGCTGGGGACACAGCCCAGTGTGCACTGCTGGGACTCACAGATGCTGGAGACACAGTCTGGTCCATACCACTAGGGCTCACGGACGTGGGGGTGCACTGCTAGGACTCGTTGATGCCGGGGACATAGCCAGGTCCACACTGCTGGGGCTTACAGACACCAGGGACACAGCCCGGTCCTCACTGCTGGGATTCACAGACGTGGGGAACACAGCCTGGTGCGCATTGCTGGGACTCATGGATGCCATGGACATAGCCTGCTCCGTACCACTGGGGCGCATGGACGCAGGGGACACAGCCTGGTGTGCACAGTTGGGGCTCATGGACAAGGGGGACATAGCCTGGTGCACACTGCTGGGACTCTTTGATGCCAGGGACACAGCCAGGTCCACACCGCTGGGACCCACGGACGTGGGGGACACAACTCCGTACCACTGGGACTTGTTGATGTCAGGACACAGCGCGATGCACACTGATGGAACTCATGGACGCAGTGGACACAGATGGGGCTCTCGGATGCCAGGGACAGAGCCCGGTCCATACCGCTAGGACTCACAGACGCTGGCAAGGCCACACAGGGCATGAATGTAACCCACCACCACTCCCGCCTCTGAGCCCAGTTCCACTTTCTCCTGCCCTAGGTTGGGGAGGTGAATGGTGAGGCAGACCCACCAGCCCGCATACTCCAACAAAAGCTGGAGCAGTTGTCGGGCTGTGAGACCAAGGGGGAGGCTCCACATCTGTCTCCACAGCTGTATTCCTGACGTCTCCCCCTAGCGCCAGGCACTCAAAGCCACTTGGTGAATGAATGCTCCTTGGGGGACGCTACAGTTTCATTCAAAACCACATCTGGCATCATCGCACTCAGGGACCTCATCCCGGGAAGGGGTGGGGAAGAGAACGCACATTCTGGAAACCTTCACGAGGGGCTAGAAACCTGACATGTCATTTCCTGAATCGTCTTGACCCTGAGAGGTGGATAAGTTCATCTGTGACTTACAGATGGCAATGCTGAGACCCCGAGAGGTCCGGTTCCTGGTCCTGAGGACGCCCACCCTCCCTCCACTCCCACAACGCCCGCGTGAGCAGCGAACCAGCCCTCCCAGGAAGGTTCCAGCCAGTTTGCATTCTTTGGCTTGGAAGGCCAGAGGAACCGCTCACGTCTAGGCACACGTACACACAGGATGAAACGGGGTGGACGGCAAAGACTGGCCTCAGCGAGTCAGCTTGTGAGCGGAGAGCAGAGGGCCACATGGAGAAGAACACAGAAGAGCTGCTGATAGTCGGTGAAGGAGAGAAGATGCTTGTCCCCGCCCTGTCATCGACACTGGGGAGCTCCAAGGGGCTCCTGTGAGAGTTAGCAGGCTATCTCCTGAGCTGGGACTCTTTTGGCAAGAAGGAGGAAGCCCGGAGAGCCCTCCTGGGGAGCTAGGGCACCTTCCCTCTGCTCCAGAGAAGCTCTGGGTTCATCGGTCAGCCTCCCACAGAGACGGAGGGTGGGAAAGCCACAGGACACCTGTCCCCACTCTTTACAAAGCCAGAGTGAGGCTGTCACACCATACATGGACTTCTCACAGCTCTACTGTCTCTACTGTCCACCTGCAAGCCCCCCCATCCCTCTGCTCCCTCTTATTTCAACAGCCAACCGAATGTCTCCTCCTCTAAGCAGTCAGTGAGGCAGCCATTCAGTCTTCCGCGCCATCCGGGTCCTGGACACACCGCTATCATCACACCGTGTCACGGGAATCTGTTTCACACCTGTTCCGGCCCTCGACCCCAAGCTCCTTCTGTTTCTAGCTCCTTCTCTGTACTTAACAGGGTAGGTGTTCAGTAAATGGCTGCAGGGATGCAGAACGGACCGATGTCATCCGTAGCTAATAATGACTGCGCCCTTGCCACCATGGGCCACGCCCTGCCACGAGGCTCTTGTGTGGTTATGTCCGTGGATGCCCCCATTGACAACCCTCTCTGGCAGGCCCCATCCTTCTTCCTGTTTGATCCAAGAGGCCAAGTGGGCAGAGAGGTTAAGTAACTGGTGTCAGGTCACACAGTGAGGGGGTGACAGAGATAGGATTCCAACCTAGGCAGGAGGCTCCTGAGCGTGTCAATCACGAGTGGAGCATCTGCACGGGCAGCCGGGCAGGCTCAGAATCTGCTGGAAGTGAACCAGTGAGTAGCAGGCCCAAGAGGCAGGCCCTGCCTGTGTTTGAGGGGGCTTTGCTGTCATCTGACACCAGCCAGCCACCAACAGCTTAGGGGACTGAGTGCTGGTCTGCACAACCATCTAGGGCTACTGAGAGCCCCTGGTCATGAGGGCAGGTGGAGATCAGGGAACAGAGAGGGCAAAATCACCGACCCAGCCTGCCTGACACACAGCCTGGGAGGGAGGCCTGGAGAGGGGCTGCTTTCCCTCCCGGTCCGAGTCCCTGGCTCCCAGGCGCTCCCCAGCCAGATACCCCAGGCCTCCCTCCCCTTAGTCATTCTGAGTCCAGCTTGCCCCTCCCCAGCTTCATCCAGTTCCCGGCGAACTCAGAAACATTTCGGCTGACCACTGAGCCACCATGCGCCCTATAGGGTTCTGTATCTCCCTTTCTCACGCTCCTGCCACGATGTTGTCTGTGCTAAATGTTGCCTGGACCTCAAACTTTAAAGAACACGGGAACCCACATGGCAGGTAAAGGGCATGTGCCTGCTTGTTAAAATGCAGATTCTGGGGCCCTGCTCCCAGAGAGCCATCTGTGCCACAGGCCTAGACATCTGCAGGTGACTCACAGTTTAAAACCTCAGTGGTTAATTACTAAGATGACAACAGCCCGTCATGTGTATACAGTTTCTCCTGATTTGCTAGGTCCCCTTACCTCTCCCCGGAACATCACAACAACCGGTAACATGCTCTGGACGGGAGGCACAGGCGCCACAGCACTGACGAGGAAGGTGAGGTTCATAGAGCTGCGGGCTCAAGGTGCCGGAGAAGTCAGACGGGAGGCCAGAGCCCACGGCCCGGCCCCGTCCCCCCAGCCATGTGACTGCCTCTCTGCCAGCTTCTCTGGGCCTCTCTGCCCCTGCTTCTGTCTCTTTTTTCTTCTTTCTTGCCACAATTCTCAAAACAATTCTTAGACACTGAAGGTACTAATCAGGGATAAACCATAAGAGTAAGAGGAAAACAAAAAATCGCCCAAACTCCCAGTTACCAGAGGCAATTATTAATGTTTTGGTGTATTCTTCTAGCTTTGTTCTTAGGTTCTAATGGCCATGGCACTCTTTTGTACACCACATTTTCCCTTCCGAGACAATTAGCTGGGAACAAAGACAGTACTGTTTGACCTGGCACTTTCAAGAAGGGAAGGATGCTGGCTATCTACCTTGTCCCTTTCTGTCCACCGCCCTCCTCCACGGCCACTGCCCCTTCGGGCTCTGCCCCCCCATCTCAGTCTTTATAAGAGCAGGTGGCATCTGGGAGGTCGCCTTCCCAGGCAGGGATGGGGCCTCTAGATGTCCCAGGGGTCGAGGACAGGACTTCAGGAAACTTTAGGGGTCTCCACTGGCTTCCTAAACGGAATGAGGGGGACAAGAGCACACTGAAGCTAGTACTTTCCAGAGGGACACAGCAAAATGCAGAGCACGGTGAGGAACTGGGGACTCAAACTTCATCATGCCCTCAGATGGAGAGAGGGGAGGCTGGTGTCTGAGGGGGCCGGTCCGGCTCCACCTCCCAACTCCTTGCTTCTGAAAGATAACAAAGTCCTTGGTGATGCCAACTGACCTGGGCTTTTTTTTTTTTTAAGAGGAGCTGAGAGTTGAAGACCGTTTAATCATTCCAGATGCTTCTGAATCGGCAAGACACTGTGCGTATGCTGACGATGGGGATGTCTGACTTCTTCTTTTCTCTCACTCTGAAATCCAGCATGGATCCCCAGGGCTTTGATGTACGTGTAGTCACAGCTTTGGGGAAATTTTGAGGCCAACCCTGAAGAGACTTGCAAATTAGTTCCTGCCAGACTTCTGAATAGCGACTGATTACAATCTCTAATTATTTCTAAAGGAACTACTTACTCAATTAGAGTGACAGCCCATGAATGGGATGTGAAAATTCTTTGGATGGAGAACAGCGAGAAATCATAGCCATTATTTTCTATTATTATTATTGTTTTCTAAAATCATGTGATGTCTAGAGGCCATCCACTTGTTCAATACTGGATTTTACCCCAACATATTCCAGAAGGGATGTGTTCTGGGCCTGGATCTTCTTCTCCCATTCTTTTACTTGCTGACTTCTTATAATGTCAGACCTCTATAATACAATGCTTCCTGGGGGAGTTTCCTGAGCCCTGTCCTCCTCCTTCCCAGTGCTTCTGTGAGTCTGTGACCATTTGCTTGTCTTCTCGCCAGTCCGGAGGCTCTATGCATATTGTGTTCCCTGCCGTGTCCTCAGCATCTAGAATATTGCCTGGCACATAGAAGATGCTCACCACACCTACTGAATAAGACTGAATGAATGGACTGGAGAATGCAATATTTCCTCCTTGGGTTCTGAGTGTAGATTTCTGTCTAAACTTGGTTTTGAAAGCACATGGATTGACTGATGGATTGACTGATTGATTCATTCATTCATTCAACAAACAGGGATCTGTAGCATGTTGGGTGGCAGTCGGGTTGGTCATACCTCATCTTCTCCAATCCATTACCATCCCACATACCACTCCAGGGATTGTGGTGAACTGCTCCCTGGAACTCTGCACTCCCAGGGCCCACCACTCCCACTGGCCATCTTGACGGCGCCACAGCCTTCCAGTGTTGGGCTCTGAGGAGTGGATTTCTGTTTGGGTTGGTATAACTTCAGTCACCTGGGCAGTTGCACCGCTTCCCAGGCTTTGAGGACAGCTCCTGGCCAGGTTCACAGCTCCACTGCGTCTCAGAAGGCTGAACGGGATGAGCCAGGAGCAAGGTTATAACCTTAAAGGATCCTGAACGTAAGACCCCAAGGGATATAACACAAAATCTGAACAGTCAAGATCTTAGGAACCCCCAACGATTGGTGGAAGGTAGAGGGGAGGCACCATTCCTTCTAGAAGGTTCTAAACAATGTAATTTGTTATTGTCATGTCTACGTCATCACTTGGTGGGGGGGAGGGGAGATGTGGCCAAATCAATGCCCAGCTGCTTCCTTCTCAATCCGTGGAGACCTAACTGCTCATGACTACACGGGTAGAACAGACAAAACTGCAAAGTGGGCAAAACTGTTCTTCTTAATTGTCGTAACCATCCGACATGTCCTAGATTTGTTCCTAGTATCTTCCCTAGTCCACCCGCCAAAACCTATCTGCCCCACATCCTACTGTTTTAGGGCCCGGAGTTCTGCAGGGGAGGTCATCGGACTGTTGACCCACGGTGAACCTTGCCAGCCGTATGCACTTCGTCAGACAGCTGCTCTGCTCGTGCACAGCTAAGTCCAGTTCAAACACACAGGACTCGAACAGTTGTGAGAAATTATACTCTGACGTTTCAGCGGGTGGACAGCAGCCTTTCAAGCCCCCCCTCGCCCCCCGCCCCAAATCCTAGGCCATTCCACCAGTACACTGGGAGGGATCTTCCTGGAAACTCCTGTCTGGTCAGGGCTGCCGAGCTCCCTTGTCTGGAGGCAGCACGGAGTGTGCGGAGATGGGAAGGCAGAGGCAGGCCGCCCCTCTCCCGTGCCACTCCCAGGGGCCCGCCGTCCAGGGATTCTCTGGTCTGCTTTGCGGAAGTGGCCCGTTTCTAGTTTGCTGTAGCAGGTACTTATCCCAGGCCGCTGGTTTATACCACTGCCTTTTAATTACAAGCCCCGCAGGCTTCCATGTCAGCCCAGCTGCCCTGCTTTTCTCTTAGAACATGCTGAGGGGCAGGTCCCGCGTCTACCTCGAGCTTGGACTCTCCATCCGGGGGATGTACAATATGATCTCCGCTGGTCACAGAGACCACCCAGAACCCAACTTTCTAAATGGTCTGTCTGATAATGAAAAGGACAAAAACTCCTTTGAACTCTGAAGCTGGACCTAAAACAAAGGACGGAACGGTTGCTGGTTATGTAGTCTGCTAAGGATTTCAGATGAGACACTAGGCACCCCTCATGAAGTAGGAAATTATTTCTCTCTGCCGTGAGGGGAGGGGCCCGATTTGTTTTCTGTCCCATCCTCTGGTCAATGGAGGCCTCGCTAAGAACGCCTTTACGGCAGGCTCTGTTCTTGCCAACCCTACTTCATTAAAGGATGGGCAACAAGGGACTGACGTTTTAAAGAAGAGGCCTCTGTTGCCCACTCACATCTTGATTACTCAAGATGGCGGGGGCAGTGTGGTGAGGAAGATGTTCCCTGCTCCATCCCCAACAAACTTTGGGAACCAGGCCGATGGCCCCTCCTCGATGTACTTGGGTCTGGTGAGTGGTGAACCTGCCTTGGGGATAATCCTTCCGGGAAGACTTGACCTGGGGCTGTGGCTGTAGAACCCTGCTCACCCCCTCCCAGCCCTCCAGAGAGATCAATCCCTGGTGTGTATAGGATGGTAAGAACAGGTGCTCAGGAAGACCAGGGTAGCAAGTCAGGCTCTGCCACAAGATGGCTGTGTGACCCTGCATGCGTGACTTAGCTTTTCTGAGCCCTGAGAGTCATTAGCTCAGTACGGGGAAAAGAACACCTAATTCTCATGGTTTTGAGCATTAAGTGAGCAAACCTACAGGAGAGTCTTGTGCAGTGCCGGGAGACCCAGGGGAGGCACGCTTCAGAATGAAAAAACATAATCAGTAATTGGGATACTGGGGTGTAATTTACACTTCCGGTTTTGAAAGCCACCTCGGAACTGTCTGATCCCATCAACAGTCTGATGACCTGCCTAGCAGAACTCAGGCCCCTGAAAGAGTAGGCTATGGGGCAGACAGGTTTTGGTGAGTGGACAACCCATCAAATGAGGAAACTGAGACCCAGAGAAGGGCACTGATTGGGCCAGCGGCACACAGCGTGTTATGGCAAGGCTGGGATGAGAAGCCAGGTCCTCACACCGTGATTTTCCTGCTATGGCATCACAGCCTAGTGCTCATTAAGTACCTGTTTATCTTTCATTCATAAAGGAAAGAAAATACCGAGAATAACTGGAAAAGTGTTGCCTCTAAGTGAGCCCACACTGTGCTAAGGGTTTCACGGGTGCTGTTTCAGCCCTTGCCCAGTTCATGAGGAAGACGCTATTATCATCCATATTTCAGAAGCTCAGAGAGCTGAGGAACTTCGCCCAAGGTCACCCCGGTATCTGACATGTCTGTTCCTCCTGCCAACACCCTGTCACCGCCTCAGGTTCTGAAGCGCTAAGTTACTGGGAAATAAGACCCCAGGTTGCCTCAAATCGAGGCCTGCCAGATGTAGCAAAGAAAATACAAAACACTACTGAAATCAGAATTTCAGGTAATTTTAGTATGAGTATGTCCCAGTATTGCATGGGACATATTTATACCAACACATTACTCCTCGCTGATCTGAAATTCAACTTTGACTGGGCGTCCTGCATTTCTCCGTCAGCCCTACAGTAACGTGACGTGTCCCTTGAGGCAAGCAACGTGGCCTCTTCTGGTCTCCATTTTGCTCCTGTCAGACAGGACGGACCAGAGCCTGGCCCAAAGGCTCTGTGAGTGAATCCTCAGTAGGAGGGAAGGACAGAAGCAGCTCTCTAAGGACAGTTCTCAGCCAAGACCAGCCCAGGAAATCTGCACAGAGGCCCTGGAGGGGCAGGACAAGGCCCGAGGGTGAGCACCTTGCTCTAAGACCCTGTCAGCTCCTCCCTGACCCTTTGGGACAAATGCTTCCACAAGGTACAAGCTCCCTGGGCAGTGATGCGAGCAGAAAACCATGCAGAATTCTTATTTGTTTTCGAACTATGGTACAGTATCCACAACATAAGATTAGCCATCACCATTTTTCAGCGTACAGCTCACACCGCTCTGCGACCATGGCAGCCCAGTCCAGAAGTGTTTCATCTCCCCAAACTGGAGCTCTGGCCCCCGTGAACACTAACCCCCCAATCCCTCTCCCCCGCCTCTGGCAACCACCCTTCTATTCTCTGCCTATATGAATCCGACCTTCCAGGGCCTTCATGAGGTACAATCACACACAATCTGTCCATTTGCGTCTGCCTGGTTGCACTGAGCAGAACGTCCTCAAGGCTCAGCCCTGTGCCAGAGCCGCCTTCCTTCTTAAGTCTGAACAGTTTATTTTATGTAACTTTTCCTCTCTGGGAAGAGGTGCAGAAAACACCCCGATATGCTCCATTGTCTGGGCTCTGAGGATGAAGCCCCTTGCCAGGGAGGGCTGCTAAGGTCGCATCCGTCATGCGCTCTCAGCAGGGGGGTGGGGGGCCCAGACAGCCCCCTTCCCAGAATCTAACCTGGACCCTCACGGGCTTATAGGACTCACCACCTCCCGGGGGTGATTCTCTCCACGCCAAAGGGCCTGACAGCAAGCCAGAGACAGATATATGAGGCACTCCAAGGAGGTTTTATTTCTGCTCTAACAATACAACTGAAATGGGGAGTGATTTATTAAGGGCAAGCATCGGGGAGGGAGCAGAGCAAGTTCCCGCTTGGCAGCCGGCCGCCGGCCGAGGGGGGCGGCACAGTCAGGGGCAGTGTAGACGCTTGGGGCAGCCTGGCCGGGCGGCCTCGGTGGGGCCTGGGTCCTCAGTCGAACCGGCAGGAATGGCACCAACAGGGAGCACCCCGAGGGTGAGGGTGAGTCCCCAGCATACAGTAGGTGCTCAGGGGAAACAGCTGCTTTCCAGAAGGTGGGATAGGGCAGTGGCGCTCAGAAGATAAAACCCCAAACTGGATGGGTGTGTCAGGAAGTCCCTTAATAGGATTTAGGGCACAGGATTACTCACGTAGATTAAAAAGAGGACTGTGCAAAAATCAATGGAATAAAAAGCCCCAGCCTCGGGTTGTTTAGTCTGGTGAGATGTCCACAGGCTACTCGCTGAGCCAGTGGGCTGTCTGCGCTCCTTCCTGGAAATGTGTGGGTGCTCTGGCGGGGGGCGGGAGCTGCTCCCCAGGTTCCTAGGGTCTGAATGCCCAATGTTCGTCTGGGGATGGGCACTGCATTTACCAACAACTCTGGGTTTTTTAAACAAACCACATGCGTCTCCAACAACGGCAAAGTGTTTGCCTCAGAAAGAAGACCCCAGTCTGCAGCCAAGGGGAGACATTCTCCGCTCACCCCCCCACTCAAAGCTGTCCCTCATGTAGCCTGGGCTCTTGCCAAAGAAAAACGTGAAGAGCGGAGAGTGGAAGGGGGTCAGAGGGAGAGGGACAGAGGGAGGCGTTACTCCACACTGAAGATGGGCTGCTGGCCTCCCAGTCCCCGGGGAAGGGAAGAGAAACGACACGGCCCAATCACCCACGGCATGCCCTGGTCCTGTGCCCTGCATTCAGCTTTGGGTCCTGCCGCTGCTGCAAACTTGCTGTGTGACCCTGGGCAAGTTGTTAACCTCTCTGTTTTTTTCACTGGCTACTGGGAGACCGTAATGAGTTAACACACAAAGCGCCTACCACAGCATCTGGGATACCATAAGCATTCAAAAAGCATCAGCTCCTATTATCCCCCCGTTAATTAAGTCCTGTTACGTGTCAGCTGTCTTACTGTTATTAATACTGCTGGCTGTTCCCACAACTCCTCTGGGAGGTGATACTACCCTCACGTTACAGATAAGGAAACTGAGGCTCAGGGAGTTTGCACAGAGCTGTGGAGTGGGGACTCAGGCCAGGTATGTCTGGCTTCTTTGGAAGGAATCAGAATCTCGTGGTGGAAATTCTGCCCCAGCAAGGGTCTGACCAGGCACCTGGGCATCACACCCCTGAGAACTAAGGGACAAAGACTAAGAAAGTCATTAGCCTCCACCCCAGCACACAGGAACCCTTCCCATAATACACTTTGGTTTGTTGGTGGCAACTTTAAAATCCTTAGGAGGCTGACACGGTTAGAGTTCTGGAAAGATGCTCTCTCCATCTCAGCCTCAGAAAGATCCTGGCTGACTTTTGACCATGTGTCACTGCCAGGGCCTCTGAGAAAACCCCGATATCAGAGGGAAGCTGTCAGAGGGCTGACAGAGGAGAAAGGAAACCTCTTTCCTTTTGAAAGAGGTGGGCAAAGAGCCCTAACAGCCAGGCTGAGGAAGAGACGCAGAAGGCAGGAAGGCAGAGGGACCTTGTGGCCACGAGAGCCCATCCCCTCCTGAGAGCAGAATGGTGGTGGCGTTCAAGGTCAAATGCATGTCCACCACTTTTAAAGGCCCTGGGAAGTCAGGATTCATCCATTCGATGCAGGTGCACTCACGCTGTGTCTTACAAAGCCCACCTGCCTTACCCAGGTCCTGCATACGAACGGCCATGGCTGGGAGAGAGCTTAGCTTGAGCTTCCCAGCAGCCAAGGTGTAAAGGGGTCACAAGACGGGTCACAAGACCTTCCAACCTTGGCGGTGTTGAAAACACAGAAGAATGGGTTAGAGTTGATGCTGGACTGAGTATACACTCTGCCACCTGCAGACCTTGTGACCTCAGATCCCTCTGATTGCTCATTACTGAGCAGTCTAAGTAACACTTCAGTATATTTGGGGAAATATCCGTCACGCCTGTCAAATAAGAACACGTATGTGGGAGTGCTTTGAAAATTATAAAGCAAATCTTTATAACAAGGATTTACACAAATCTTACTTTTCATGAAATATTTATATCAGTTCTTCAGAACAAACAAGCTTTTGTTCAATGCCAGTTGTTTCTGAGGTAGTTTGGAAAACATTCCCTCCCCCGACTCCTCAAACAAGGGCCACTAAACACCAGGAAGAAGAGCAGCAACAACCACCATTTTTGAGCGCTAACGATGTACCAGGCACAGAAACACCCGTTCGAGTTTAAAGGAGTTAAAAGCAACACAACCGAAACTCATTTTGCCCTCACAGAAATTCAGGATATGGGTGTTACTATTAGTGTTGCTATTTTTATAGACATGGAGATACTGAGACATGCAACAGTCATGTTCTCCTCCCCATGAATGTGGCACCGAAGGTCAGAGGGACAGGGTGAGCCGGCACTGGGCACCGGACCCACATGGACATGAAAGCTCCAGACTAAAGGCACCGCTCTGAGAGAGGGGGAGAAGAAGAGAGGAGGGGGGAGGGAGGGAGGGAGATGCAGACACAGAAATGCGTGGCAGAAGAAACTCAAGGGCCCAGAGAGAGCCCTGTGGAGTCACAGCCTCGTCCTGAAGGGGTGGGGACAGGGTCGGGTGGGGGGGCGGGTAGACAGGACAAGCACAAACCCAAACACCCTTTCCACCCCAGGCTCTGCCCTTCCAATACATTCCTTTTCTGTTCTAGCAGAACAAGGTGGGTTCTCATCCTTTCCCAGCAAGCATTTCCCATGTCCCGAAGGATGGGGAAACCAAGACAGCGGGGAGAGTGGGGGTGCACGAGGTGGCACTTCTCCCCGTCCCTGGGGCAGGCCACCCAGCCCTGCTCCTCGACCCCCTGAATGCCGCACCCAAGAAGCCAGGCTCATTCAGGGAGGCAAGGGGAGGCAGACGCCAGGTCTAGAGGACACAGGGTCATTTTAAAAAGCCCCAGCGAACAGCACACCACACTTCCTGTTTGTGTGGACTTGTTCTGTTTTTTTCCAATTAGATTTCTACTCACTGATCCTCTCCAATTTTTTTTTTTCTTTTTTAATTGAATAGCAAATCAAAAGGAAGGCCAAGGAAAGCTCATGGTGTTCTGGTCCCTCAAAGGCCAGGCGTCTGCTGGCCTTGTTCAGGGGCCGTGTTGGCCGCCGACCACGACATTCATACTGTTTGAGATTAATATCTGCAACGATGCATCTTCGTAGAAAATGGGTGTGAGGTGGCTGTGGTCCCAGGGAGCCCCTGGGGGAAGTGTGGCTGCACCCCAGACCCCGGCCCCCGCGTCTTGCTGGATGGGGGATGTGTTGTGCAGGCCTGCTTGGCAAGGGGCCTTGCAGACCAAGGGAGGCTACGGTGCAGCCCAGGAGGGCTTCCTTCCTTGGTGGTTCCTTCCTGCAGCTTCCCTGGTGCTATCTTCCTCATCTGTGAAAGGAGAAAGTCATGGCACCCACCACATGGGACTGTGGGGAGAATAAAATCAGAACTTGTGGCTAGACTGCCCGGCACACAGTAGGCCCACACGAAACGGGAGCTGGTGCTCTGCGCATCACCCCATCTGCTCTGTGGGCGTGCTTCAGGAGGAAGCGTGTTTCCTGGGGCCCTGGGCACCTCCAGCAATGTTTCCCCGAGCCAGAAGCGTCTACTTACCCAAACTACAAAAAGCAACGTGTTAACTAGGCCACTATAGCCACAGACCCAAACGTGGAGAAAAGCCTGGAAGGCAGCAGAGATCAGGAGAGACGGGTTTATCCTCAGAGGCTATGGAGCAGGGACCAATTCCTAAACCGTCTTTACTTTTACTCCAGGAAATGGGCACAAGGCAAAGAAAGCTGTGACCCAGGACAGCCACGCAGGAAGTGGCACTGGGCCCAGGGCTCGTGGGGCTTCTAGAGGAACCCCCGGAGCACCCCCGGGCGCCGGCCACCGCGCTGGCCAGCTCATCCCCTGTGCCACCTCCCTGGGCCTGCGGGCCACTCAGCAGCTCTCCGTTCGGAACATTTGAAACGAGGAGTCCCAGCTCAGAAGGGGTGTTTGTAACTTGAAAAGTGCTGATATGCCAACGAGTCACTTGCCCTGAAGTAGGCATTAGCTGGAGCAGCATTTCTAGAATTAAAAAAGAGCCATGAATAGACTTTTATGCTGTGTCTGCAGTCAGGGGCCTCCAGTAAATGGCAGGAAGCCTGTATTCCTGTCAGACGGCAGCCAGCATTGCGTGAGCACGTGGGGGTGTGTGTGCGTGTGTGTGTGGTATGTGAGAGAGATAGGGACAGACAGCAGGAAGCAGACGGATGAATGAAAAATGGTGGGCAAGGGGTCAGTGGAGGGACATATTCGAATGTACAGTAAAAATAACGCCGGCCTTTTGACTTCCAGAACAAACGCGCTGGACCACTCTGACTCTTAGATCATCCCCCCTGAGATGCAATGCAGGGCCTGGAAGACAATGCATGGGGGGGTGGGGGTTGGTCTAGCACCACCAGTCTGGTTCTCTCATTCGGAAGTGACTGTAGCCAAGTCCCAGCCCTGGGGCCGGGCCTGCAGCCCAGGCCCCATGGAGGCTGGCAGAGACAGCCAGGGTCACGGCCACACCCATTCTGGACCCCAGACCTCAGCAGATGAAGGACCTGTCACCATATTTATAATTTGCTTTTACGTACACGCTCTCAGAATCAGCCCCCAGGGCCAGCATCAGACACCTGCTTTAAAGGGGGACTTGCCATCCTCTAGGCCAGAAGGACACCTTGGGGGCCACAGTCACATCTACATCTTCTCTGGGATGTTCCCCGTTTCCTGTCATTGTGGACACAGCATAGAACACTGTCTAAATGCCTGCGTTCCAGATCTGGTCCACCACTGCTCAGCGGTGAGACTTCGGGCAGTGCCAAACACTCTGTGCCTTAGTTCCCTCATCTGTAAAATGGGAATGATAATGGGTGCCCCACCACCTCCTTCATGAGTACTTGTGAAGGTCAGTGAGTTGATATGTATTAAGGGCTGGCACAGGGCCGTGTACATGGTAAGCCCTATAAAAGGTTTCTTTTATCATTCTCCATAAATATCTGGTAAAGATCAGTGGTCACTCTTATCGCTGAGCTCCCCGATGGCTGAAGGTCCACCTGTCCTGGACACTGCTGTGTCCCCAGCACCTGGTCCTGCTTCTGACATATGACAAGTTCTCAGAAAGTGTTTGCTGAAAGGGTGAACAAAGGTAAACATTACCGCTCCAAACATCATGGGGGCGGGAGACCGTGGTCTCTGGATGCCACTGAGCCCTTTAGGGATTCAAGGCCCGGAAGTTACCTTGGAGAGATGGACCAGTTTCCTATGGCCACTGTAACAATTTACTAGGCATTTCGTGGCTTAAAGCAACGCAAATGTATATTTTACAATTCTGGAGGTCAGAAGTCCGACAGGGGTCCCACTTGGCAGAAATCAAGGGGATTTTGAGCTTCTAGGAGCCACTTGCATTTTTGGCTCATCATCTCTTGCCATCTTCAGAAAGTCTTCCCTCTTCCCCACTTAAAGAACCTTTGTGATGATACTGGGCCCACCCAGACAGTGCAGGATAATCTACCTTAAGGTCAGATGATGAGTGACTTTAATTCTATCTGCTGCCTTAATTCCTTCCTCCTTCTCCAAGTAACAAAACATATTCCCAGATTCTGGGGATGAGGATATGGAAGTCTCTGGGGACGACCATTGTGGCTACCACAGGAACTTTTCATTATTCAGGAAGGTGGGAAAACTAATGCAGAAACTCCCTGTTTAACTGCTCCAGACCATTTTAGGGGGGCAAATTCTTCTTTTTTTAAAGATTTTAAGTAATCTCCATATCTAACGTGGGGCTTGAATTTAACAACCCTGAGATCAAGAGTCGCATGCTCCACCAACTGGGCCAGCCAGGTGCCCTTGGAGGACAAAGTTCTGAAAACTAGTACCTCCTTCTGGATAGCTCTTTTCGAAATGCATGGCCCCAGGCATGTGGTGGTCATTCTCTGCAGTGGTAACTGGTGCCAGCAAACCAGAATTAATAAAGTAGAACACCCAGAATCAGAAGCAGCAAGCGTTCCTGGAGCCCGTTCCATGAGGCTGTGCTGGCTGCGTTCAGCAGCATTGCTACTGTTCACAGCTGGTCTTTACTGAGCTCCCTCTAATGAGGAAACTGTGGCACAGAGAGGCTGAGTGACTTGCCCCAGGCCACACAGCCCATCAGTGGCAGAACTGGGATTGGAACCCCAGGGTTTGGACTCCAGAATCCTACTGACTTCTGGTCTGCTCTCCTGCCTCTCTACTGTTCACACACATTCTCTCATTTCAGCTGCACAGCTGCCGTGTGACGGCAGGATTTTTTTTCAGTCCTCATTGCTGTGATTGGGAGACTGAGGCCAAGGATGACCGTGCAGCCAGCCCCACGTGACCTGGCCACTCCCTGCCCTGCTCAGGCTCTTTCTCTGCATCAGGTTGCCTCACTGGGTATTACCTATGAAGAAATAATTTTAGAAAATGAATAGTGTCACAACATACCCTGTCACCTCGTCCCTTTCAGGACTGTGGGCTGTTTTTAATAACCTCCCCCCCCCACCCCCAAGAGCAGTCACTGCTATTCAGGAGGAGAGACGGAGGGGGTCTCCTGCCCACCACCCTGGGCCTCCGTTCGGCCCGGCACCTGCAGACCGCGACCAATAGGCCGAGGAGACACCTGGAAGAGACGGTGCAGCTGGCCTCCCAGGATCTCCTGAATGAAAAATTTCAATCCTGTGCGTGAGAGTGGAGGAGACACAGCCCTCATTACCACCCCTGTCTAAATTAAACAAGACAAGGGAGGCTCTTGAGGAAAAAAAAAAGGCACAAGGCACCGAAGCATTGGAAAACAAGCTGCAGGAGGTATGCTCGTGTCAGGGAAGCCCTCGGACTTGCTAGGGGTGCAGAGAACCCCAAGCACCAGCAGAGCCACGGGAGCTGGAGGCTAGGGGCCACATCTTTCTCCAGGCTTGGCAGGATCCAGGCCTGAGCCCGAGCAGGGCTGAGCCAAGCGGGGCTGAGCCAAGCGGGGCTGAGCCAGCCGACAATCAACAGGCCTTTATTGACTGTGCATTCTCGGTGAGCACAAGACTGTCCATTTAAGTGCTGATCCAATATTGCTGTGTGTTGCGTAAGCTCATCGAGAATTCATAAGGTGATGTTCACTCAGCAAGAAACAGGCACGCCACACATGAACTCATTTACTCCAGCAGCAGCCACCATCGCAGACCCATTCATCCCCGGGTGACGCTCCCTAGGGCTGGGAGCTGGCTAGGCTTCCTGTTGGGGGTGGGGGGCTGTAGGAGCAAGAGGGAGAGCTGGGAGGGGCAGCTGAGGGGCTGGGGTTCCCTCAACTATGAAGTAAGGAACCCCAGTAGTACCTGCCTGCCGGGGTCAGGGAGGATGGCGCCGATACGAAGTGTTTTGCTTGGTGCCTCGCATCTAATGACCGTGAACTTACTGTGAGTGTGATGATGTCATGCGGTCTTACATCATCCCTGTCAACGACTGACAAGGCAGCTGCTTCTGGCTCCGTTTTACAGATGAGGACTCCAAGGTCCCCAGAGGAGCCAGAACTTGCCCACGGGTTTCTGGCAAGTCAAGGGTCTGGGTGGGACTCACACCCAGGACTCAAAACCGGGCTCTTCCCGCAGCTCTGCCTCTACATCGGAGACTCTGAGAGCTCCAGCTCTGGGTTTGAACATGAGGTCTCGGGTTCCAGCCCGTGGTCTTAGAAACCAAGAAGTCTATGAGGGAGGTACTGTTGTCATCCCCGTTTTACAGATGAGGAAACTGAGGCCCAGAGTGTCTGAGTGGTGGGCCCAAGGTCCCAGGGCTGGGTGGAACGGATCCAGACTTGGAAGCCAGGCAGTCTTCCATTTCTCACACTCAGCGGTAGCTAAACTACATGTTCTGCTATGCAAAGGACACACACTGGGCCGCGCTCCCCTCCGCTGCCCAAGCTCACTGAGAAAAGGAGTCTGTGGACACCAGGCTGCGGGAGCCTGTGAAACCGCATAGGGTCCGCAGAGCTCACCGTTACCATGTCACCACTGTCACCAGAGCAAACCAAATTCCTGACCATTCTCCAGCACCTTTTATATTTTAAAGCCCTTTCCATCCGTCTGCTGGCCCCCCTGCCCTCCCTCAGCCCTGGCAGGTACAAAGGTGATGCAAACAAGCCCAGTGAGCACAGGGGGACCCACTGAGGCCTCGCTGCTCCTCAGGAACAGGTGAGGCCTGCCTGAGGCTCCTGCACCCTCCGGGGCAGGGCATCTCCCCCATCGATCTGCTCGTCCTCCGGCATCTGTGGGAGAGGCGGCAGGAAGTCCCCCTTTAGCGATGGGGACTTGGGTCACTTTGCTCACAGGACCTCCACCAGCCCCTCCCTTTGCTCCTTCTTCGTATGTTTTGGCCTTTCATAATATACAGCGCCTGGGTGGCTCAGTGGGTTAAGCCCCTGCCTTCAGCTCAGGTTGTGATCATGGGGTCCTGGGATCGAGTCTTGCATCGGGCTCTCTGCTTTGGTGGGGAGCCTGCATCCCCCTCTCTCTCTGCCTGCCTTTCTGCCTACTGATGCTGTCTGTCAAATGAATAAAAAAATCTTAAAAAAAAATACATATATATATATATACACACACACACCTGTGTGTGCACAACCCCAGCACATCGGACTTGAAATCAAATCGCAATGTTCCAAGCCACGCCGAGGGGAGGCAGGGGTCATTCTGCTGCCCATGAAGCACAGTGACAGCAGATGTGGGGGTGGGGGCTCCCCAGGGAGCAGCAGAGAGACTGTGGAGCGAGAGCAGCTCTGGCTAACCAGAATTCCTCTGGGCCACTAGTCCTGAGGGTTCATAACTGATCAGCGTAGACTCACCCAGCTATCTTCACAGCAAATGCTTTCTCCCGCAGGCGTCTGGAATTCAGTGACTCCAAGAGAGGGTACCTGCGTGGGCTTTGGAACCAGACAGACCCGGACTTTTTTTTTTTTTTTTAAGATTTTATTTATTTATTTGACAGAGAGAGAGAGAGATCACAAGTAGGCAGAGAGGCAGGCAGAAGCAGGCTCCCCGCTGAGTAGAGAGCCCGGCTCGGGAATCGATCCCAGGACCCTGAGATCATGACCTGGGCCGAAGGCAGAGGCTTAACCCACTGAGCCATCCAGGTGCTCTGCAGACCCGGATTTTTATCTCAGGTCTGTTACCTTCTAGCTGAGGGCCTTGGACAGATTACCTGATCCCTCTGGGCTCTAATTTCTGCAGCTGTGAAGAGGGAGCAGGGCTGAGAGGTGAGGTTGTTGTGAGGAGCTTTGTATCAGGCACACGGTAAATGCATAATCAGAAGGAATTCTTTCTTCTTTTTGCCCCTTACCACAAAGACGGGAAGTAAAAGAGAGGCTCTGAAGGCCGACTCCAGCACTTGGCTTTTCCCTCAGCTGGTTGTAGACAAGGAGAATAACACGGTTCCCACCTCAGAGAAACCAAATGACACACTCTATAAAATGCCGGCACAACGCCTTAACCACGGTGAATGCTGGATACACGGTAGCTCCCAGTGTGACTTTTCCAGCCTCACAGCTCAGTCCTGACCCGGCCCCGCCCCACCCTGATGGACACTGGCCCAGCCAGTACCCCGTCTCTGCTGTTCTGAGAATGTTCCTTTCCTACCTGTACCTGGGGCCCACCGGCCCACCCCTCCCATCAAGGGACTTCTTTGGGACCAGAGAAAGCATGCCAGGAGGACTTCTGTCTGTGCCGGCGTCTCACTCTTCTTTGCTGGGAGCAAGACAGAGCAACCTTCTGAGACACCGAGCCTGAAGCGAACTTAGAATCAAGCCATGTGAGGCACATGAAGATCCTGTGTTCTTGTTATTTCCTTTCAACCATTTTCTTTCTTTATTTTTTTAAGTTTCCCAAAGCATCCTTCATCTTCAAAGAGTCTGACTGCCAACTCGACTTTGCCCTCTGAAGGTCTCTCTCCGTTCACCTTTGCAGGCAGTGTTTAAAACATGCCACCACACACGGCCGAGGAGAGAACAAGCCCTCGCTTCCCGCTCTCCACCCCAACCACCCCCCCAAGTTTGGATTCAATTATAAATTGGCTGACATTGTCCTTGGGTCCTTCCCAAGATTAATTAGAAAACCTACATTAAGGGCATTGGAAAAAAGTAAGCCTAGCTATTTATTCCCAGAGGAAGGAGAAGGGGGGGGGATCGTTTCTAGTGCTCTTTCCTCCCATCTTGTGACGTCCCCGCTAGAGGCTCCCAGGATGAACGTGCCAGCAAAAAGCTCAAAACTCCAGTGAACTCTGCGGCGTCCACTTTTTTTCTTTTTCCTATTTTTTAAAAAAGCACTTTTTTCTTATTTGGACTTCTAACCTAGCCAAATGATGTCTCAGTGGGGCAGGAAAACACCAGGACCTCCTACAAAAAGGAAGCTCATCTATAAACCTGGGCAAAAATCAACTCCATGAGTCCTGCAGGCACCGTTTTAAAAGATGGATCTTTTAAAAGCATTCTCGGGGTATATATGTGGTAGACAAGCCCATCTTGGCATGGATCTCGCTTTCCTGAATGCGACTCGGCGGCCCTAGGGCAGATGGGAGAGCATGAACCCCGCAATACTGCAGGGCTGTATCAGGATATTAACTCGGAAGTTTTTGCTGAGGCACCAAGCCTGGCATGGAAGCATGCATGTGGCTTCCCCAGGACCAGGCGGGGCCACCTCCACGTGTAACAGGGACTCATTCCCCAGTCTCCGGGTTGCAGAAGGAGCTGGAGCACAGGACACAAGCCACCAGCTGATAGAGAGCCTCCAGAAGGAAAGCAAAGGTGAGGGTCGCCAGGGACTGAGAAGTCTCCCAAGAACCCGCAAAAGTCCCACGAAAGAAAGAGCCTGCTGGAAGCATCTGGCCTGGTCTGGGGGGAGCCCAGGCCAACTCGAGACGGGGTCAGCCATGCCAGAAGTCTCCTGCATCTTTTTGGCCCCCTCCCGCCCTTCTCACCGCAGAGCTGGAGGCAGAGAGAGAGCGAGAGCGAGAGCAAGCACAGATGCGGACCCAGCTGCTCTCCAGCTGCAGGGACCGGCCGGCTGAGAGAGGGCGAAGAGGGCTCGACTTGAAATGAAAAACTGTGGCACGGCTTTCTCGGGATATAATTCACATGCCACACAATTCACCCATTCAGACTGTACTATTTAATGGTTTCTAGGACACTCATCCAGTTGGACAGCACTCATCACAGTTAATTTTAGAACATTTCCATGACCTCAAAAAGAAACCCTGTACCTACAACCCGCCCCCCTGCCCAGCTCTTACCCCCCATTCTGGTCCTCCCAGTCATAAGAAATCATTAATCTGCTTTTTGTCGCTATGGATTTGTCTATTCTGGACCTTTCACAGAAATGCGATCAGACAATTTGTGGTTCTCTGTAACTGGCTTTAAAAAAAAATTTTTTTTAAAGATTTGACAGCAAGCGAGTGAGAGAGAGAGAGAGAGAGAGAGAGAGAAAGAAAACACCGGGGCGGGGGGGCAGGAGAGGGAGAAGCAGGCTCCCTGATGAGCAGGGAGCCTGACGTGGGGCTCAATCCCAAGACCCTGGGATCGTGACCTGAGCTGAAGGCAGACCCTTAACCGACTGAGCCCCCCATGTGCCCTCTGTGACCGGCTTCTAAAAGAAAGAGCCATCAGTGTTGACCGGACATCCCGGCTCTGCCACTTTCTAGCCTCGGGTTGTCAGGCAGGCCGGGGCAAACAGTCCCTTCCCCAAAGGGAAATGATGGGATTAAATATGTCCCCAGTTCACCGCTTCATTGGAATGAATTCACCCAACTCCCCAGCTGGGCTGGAGCTGGCAGAGAAACGCATCTCCCAGCTCACCCCCCTCACAGCGTGCCTGGCAGCAAGAGAGTCGTTATTTGGGTAATGTCTGTCCTTGCACCAGAAGAAAACTTCTACCTCCTTCACTTTCCTGCCCCTAAAAGCACCTGGCCTGTGCCTGGCCTCAGGAACCATTTATTTGCTGGCTGACAACGGCAGGCAGCTGAGAAGGGCGAGGGAAGGCCCTGGAGTGCAGGAAGTGCGGGGGGTGAGTCCCCGGGCGGAGCCACTCAGGGGGCTCCCCTGTGTCCACGCCTGCTTGCAGGGCCAGGAGGCAGTGCCAGATGGCAGACAAATGCTACTGCTTTCTGGTTAAGTTTTATGGGTTTCCTTGTTTTTTAGTTTCATTGTCATTGACATCTGCTGCTTTGCATTGTTCTAGAGGCAAAGTGTAAAGTAGAAAATTTGTCTGGGATGCTTTGTTCCTCCCCATCCCCAGGGGGTCCTGTTGGAACAGGCCTTGCCCTTGGACCCAGGACCACCAGCTCCCACTCTCCACACCTCGGTGATCATTCTCTTCCCTTAAAGCGAAGAACCATGAAACTAAGAAGGTGAAGATGACACAGTCTTCTCAGCTCATGGGCATTAGTGGCCCCCAAGGACCTCTGCCCCACGGCACGAAACGTGGGATCACGGAACCAGAACCTTCTAGAGACGGGAAGCCCATCCTCATAACACAGGAGCAAGAGCGTATCCATCCAAGAAATCACAGATGTCGTTTCCACATGGCCGAGGGTGGTTTTCCAGGGAGAGCCCAGCCTGGCTTCCGTGGAGGCCCAGAAATGGTGCGGACAGCGTGGGGCGGTGTGGGCTTGGAGGGAGCACACAGGGGAACATGCAGTCTTGGGGGCAGAGCACATGCCAGGCAACGCCCACAGACCTCGGGGTCTCCTCACTGCCATTCTGCCTGCTGGAGATGCCTTCTCCCCATTTCACAAAAAAGCCCCAAGGAGCTGCCACCTTCATACAGCTGGAGAGATGCCCGAGCTTATCCCAGTGACCCTGCTGGGGCAGCTGGCAAGTCCCACAAGCCTGTGCTCCCAGCTCGTCCCCACCCCCTTGAAGGAGGCATAACCTTCATCAACCCCAGCTCCAGGTGAGAAATCTGGCTCCACAAGACAGAGGTCACTCAGCCAGCTGGTGGAAAGTCGAACCCAAGTCTGGCTAGCTGCAGAGCCTGTGGACCTACAGGGCCTGACCTCCCCACCGACGCCGGTTACCGATGACTCCACTGCGGGCTGCAGATCTGAGAATGGCCTGGGGCCTCTCGGGGGAGAGAAGATGGGAGAAATAAGTATGTTCTTGTGTGGGTCTATAGCTACGTCTGTGTCATGTGTCTGTGTCTATATAAACGTTGAGTGTCTCCATGTGTATCTGTGTCCGTGTGTATTTGCATGTGTAGATGCATATTACTGCTGTCTGTGTCCATCTGTCCATGCGAGCACATGTCCACGTAAGCGTGTATGCTGGTAGGTGTATGAGCATATCTGCGTATCTGTGTGCGTTTGTACACGAGCATGTAAATAACCCCCTACATGTCGGGGGAGACTCAGAAGATCAGGCCCCCTCTACGGTGGAAAGTTATTCACTTTTTTTTCAGTTAATAGGAAACAAAGGAATCTTTTCTTCAAGTTCTGCTTTGGGGCCCCAGAATGTAAACTTCATGCGATGAGATTTACAGCCTCTGAGGGAAGAATGTCTTTTGAAGATCAAGCCTGAGAAAACTTAGAATTCACTGCTGCATTTCAAACTTTTTTGATGAGTCCCCAACGAGAAATAAAGTATTTCATTCCACACCACTGAAGATATGTACATGCATATATACATATTTCTTAAAACAACACTTGCCCTCACCATGTGTAATATGCTCTGATGTTTCTATTTCTTCTTTTTTAAGATTTTGTTTATTTATTTATTCGAGAGAGAGAGAAGATGAGCAGGGAGAGTAGCAGAGGGAGAAGCAGGCTCCCTGCTGAGCAGAGAGCCCAATGCGGGGCTTGATCCTAGGACCCTGAGATCATGACCTGAGCCGAAGGCAGATGCTTAACCAACTGAGCCACCCAGGTGCCCCAATTTTTTTTCTGTTTCTCTTTAAAAAATACCAGCTATGAGCCACCAAATTGATGTCACAACTCACTGATGGGGCGGACTCTACAGTCTGTGGAACGCTGGCCCAGGGTGACCCTTCCCTGGCTCTGCAAGAAGAGATGCCATCTGTCCATTTAACGGATAAACCATGGGCCATTGCTATGTGCCAACTACTTTTCTAGGTTCTTTGGAAACAAGTTTCCTGCCCGCCTGGCACTTTCGTTCTAAAGCAGGACATGAACCACGAACCCAGAAACACTGAAATAAGATCATTTCAGATACAGCCGCAAGGTCTATGAAGGTACTTCAGTGGGGTGGTCAGGGTGGACTTCTCTGAGGAGGTGACATTTCTGCTGAGACCCCAATGAGGAGAAGGAGTTGGCCAAGACAAGAGGTGTGGGGGAAAGGCTGCTGTGTATTTTGTGTCCTGTCTCTACTGTCAAAGGTTAGACACTGACCCTGACTGGGACACATGGGCAGGGATTCTGTCCATCCCTCCCCAGCCGTCCTGTGCAGTCCCCTTTCAGCTACGTTTTTCTCTCAATCTCCGCATTAGAATTTGACGGCCCTGCAATGGCACAGGTTCATTCTTTCCCTGGAACATACAAAATAACATTTGGTCCAATTAATTCGTTATTAAGGCAAACTCCCTGAAGAGACAGCTGATTTTGTGGAGGGGATTCCATCGGTCAAGAAAGCTCAGGAATGAGGAGGCAGAGGACAGGCAATGGGGCTCAGCCAGTCCATGTGTTGGAAAGCCCATGTGGGCGATGGGCAAACCTCCCCTTCTAGGCTGTTCCATGGCCAGGCACAGCTTCCCCGGAGGTGTCTACAGGGCCAGCAACCTTGCTGCCTTCAGTTCTCGCTCAAATGCCATCTTCTCTGCAAACCTCCCCTGCCCACACTGTTTAGACCCCAGCCTCCGTCCGGACTTATCTGGCTGGTGTCTAGGTCCTCATCAAGAATGTTAACCCCACAAGGGTGGGGATTTTTGCCTGTGTTATGTCCCATCTCATACACAGCCGATGCTCAAGAAAAAGCTATTGCACGGGTCAGTGAGTAACAGCCTCCATTTACAGAGCACCTACTGTATGCTGGGCTCTTTACATCCATGGTCTCTAGTTCTCATGGAAATCCTGCAGGGGTGGTTGTTTTATTCCCATTTTACAGATGATAACATGAATTCTCCGAGAGTCAGAGAGGGCAAGAGAATGCAATGAGTAAGTGATGGATATGAACCTGGGTCTCTCTGACAGCAAACCCACCAGGCCGCAAGGCTCCACTCACATAACAGTAATGTTGAGTGACCCAAACCAAGATCCTTCCAGAAGCAAGCTCCCTAGGCACACAGCGCTCCTCTTTTGTTTTGCCTAAGGAAGGGCAAAGGGTGTGTTGTTCATCAGGAGAGATACCTCTCTGCCAAATGGCTGGGTCATCCCCTCCGAGTGGAAGGAGAGTTTCATGCTGTATTGGTCTTTGTAAGAAATTTCCATGCTTTTTGTTTTTTTTTTAGTACACTGAACATAAATAGGCAGAAACTCGGGCTATGAAAGACCCTCACCCCAAGTGCCCTGAGGTTGAAACGGATTGTGCTCCTGTGAGTGCCCCTGGAGGCATTCCTAGGGATGAAGGTAGCCCAGCGAGGCAGGACCCACAATCTCCCATTCCCTCTGCACCTCTGGGCCAAGTGGCTGAGTTTGAATTAACCAGGGGAGACCTCTGGAGGCTGGGGTTCTGGGATCCAACGGAGGGATCTTGCTTGCGAACAGCAGCTGCTTCAAATTATGAACTACTCCAAACAGAGCACACATTAACAAGTTTTTCAGCCCTGGAAAGAGACCAAGGGACTCGGGCCACAGCCGTCATCTTCAGACCCTTCTGGGGGAAGCCTCCAGCTGAGAGGCCCAGGAAGGAAAGGCCAGGAGCAGCGACAGTGGAGACAGAAGGCCCTGACCCCCTTCCCTGATGGGGAGGTGGCCACTCGGGATGGCTGCACAGAGCCTGAGTGCTGAGCAGGAGGGAAGGCCGCCCCGTCCCATGTCACCCTCTAAGCCTGGTCAGGAGCTCATTATCTGCCAGCAGACTCCATCCCGAACTGCCCCAACGCCCCCGAGCTTGAAGCCGGGAAGTAAGGGTCCCAGGCAGGAGTACTTCCCAGGGCCGTGGAAGCAAGAGGAGATTCCATCCCCAGAGGATACAGAAATGATGGGCCGGCCGCTTTCGCTCCCATGGCAGGTTCTCGAGGTCCACGCCGGGCAGGGTGCGGAACTGCCTCACTCGGTCCGTCTCTCCACCTTCAGCTCGACGGACATTTTAGTCCCCGCTTGGTGCCAGGCATCAGGCCAGGCCCAGGACACATAACCCATTCACCAACCTTACTGTCTGCTCTGAATTAGGCCCCAAGGCCCCGTTGTGAGCATACAGTAATAACTAACAGCTCTGGAACTAGGCTCTGCTCTAAATGCTTTTCACATGTTAACTCATTAATCCTCAAAACATCAGAAGCGATGTCTAGGCGGAGACCTAAAGTGAGGAAGCGAACCCGGAGCCTATCTGGGGAAGCAAGGCAGAGGCGGAGTGAGGAGCGTGCCTGACGCGTGCCTAGCAGGTACAAGGACCCACCGTGAGCCCGGGATGCTGCGGGGGACCTGGGCCTTCCCTGTGCAGTGGCGGGCGCTGCAGGACCGCCAGGCCCTGACTTGGGGGCCCACACAGGCTCTGCGGCAACATTAGAATGTTTTTTGGCGGGAAGAGCAGTAAAGGCTGGGATAATGCAGGGCAGGCTGGAGGAGAGCAGCAGTGGGGGGTGGGGAGAAGCCCATGAATTCCACATCTATTCTGAAGGCAGGATGGAGAGGCGTTGCATGCGGGCTGAGCACAGGTGTGGGAAGAGAGGGCATCCAGGAAGGATTTTTGCCCCAAGCAGCTGGAAAGAGGGGGCCGCTGTTTGCTGAGATGGGGGATAGGAGAGGAGCAGCTTTCCTCAATTCCAGGCATGTTAATGAAGATGTCCAGGAAGCTGATGGGGAGATGAGTCTGGGGTCCTGGGGGCTGGGGTGTTAGCGGAGCAGTACTAGGAACAGGCTTGTGACTGCTTCATTCAGTAAATCCTCTCCGATGCCTCCACCGGCTGGCACTCCTGCAGCAGGTGCTGTGGGGAACACTCGTCCTCTGTCCTAGGGAGTTTATCCGAGCCAGCAGGCACGGGAAGACCAGATGACCAGGGGAGAGGCCAGGAGAGCCGGGAGAGGCCAGCGTTGGTGCTTACTGGTCCCAGAGGGGTGTGGGTGTGGGGCCTTGGGGCCGGGAGGTCAGCCATGACCACCCATACCCACAGGCCCTTCCCAGGGGGCCACGCCAGCAGCTGCCAATGCACAAGGGGGCCCCGGACGCCAGGCTTGCATTAGATCTGAACGGTGTCCAATTTGCTGGAATCCATTATCGACTTGTGCTGACCCGCTGTCTGCCCTTGGAGAAACGTCTAAACGGTACTCTTGGAGCCAACACTAGCTGAGACGAAGAGCAGGGGACACGTTAATGTTTCCAATATGCGTAAGACGCTGCTGGGGGCAGGGTTCAATGTGGGAAGGAGCCTGGGGGGCAGGGAGGGAGAGATGACCTGCCGCGTGGGCTGGGTGGGGGGGAGGGTCATTCCACCGCCTGAGACGAAGGGTTGTCTGTTCCCTTCCAGAAGCTTCCTGAGGGACCCTGAGGAATCACCTGGGCCCAGTCCTCCAACACCCGACCAGCCTCATCTTCATGCCTACATCCAGAACATAGGTCCGGGGCTGCCCCCAGGCTGCCAGCCCTGCTAGCTGTGGGACTTTGGGCAAGGGACTCCCCTGCTCTATGCCTCAGTTTCCACATCTGTACCTATCACAGGATTACAGAAAGGACTCCGTGAAATAGCAGAGCATGAAGTAGAACAGCGGCGTCATGCAGTAAGCGCTCACCGATTGTTCCTGACGATTATTACTCACAGAGCACCTAGAATGTGCTGGCACTAGGGACGCCTTGCCATCTTATGATTTGCCCACTGTCCATTTCAAAGAAATCCAGCACATTCTAGACGTGGAGAAACTCTCTCCAAGGGTCTCTGAAAATAGAAGGGAGCAAAATTTCTCAGCCTGTTTGTTGAATGAATAAAAGATGGGCTTTTGGAATCCATACTATTCTGTGGCCACGTCACCACGGGCTTGGAGCAGCAGGTGAACCTGTGAGTCCTGTCCACGCCATCCCAGCCTGGCTACCAGGAGGGCGTGCCTGCTGAGTCCACCCTGACCCCCAACCTAGATGATCTTGGACTAGGAAGATATTGGGAACCGATGACTGAGGAAGAGGGATGTAGGGCCACCTGTGGTCAGGGTCATACTACACTTCTGCCGTGTTCCAGCACCCAAGTGGGCATCAGGTTCCATCCTTCCTGCCCAGTCCCACTGACCAGCCTCGGGGTGGCCCAGGTCCCGGCTTCCCAGGTCATTCCCTGACTCCGTTCCCAATTTCCCATCCTGAAGTCCCACCTGGAGGACCACACCGGTGTGCTCCAGATGGAACAGTCCTGAATGCTGTGTTCTTAGTGTCTGCTTGACTCCCGCAGGGACAGGGAGCTCCACACTACCCAGGCAGCCCAACCCACCACCCCACCTATAATCATCTCCAGGCCCCTCTTACAGACCTTGAGAACAGCCCACCCACAGTGTGCCTGAGGGGTACACTTCACAGAAAGCAGGGATCTTCTGGTTTTAAACTCAGTGATTTGTTTTGCTGCGTCTTCCATAATGTTGGGGATGAAAATGTCTTAATATAAGATCTTCAGACACATCAAAAGGACTGATTGACCCCATCACTTCCATAGAGAGAATTACGAGCTCGTGGAAAGAGTAGAGGCCTTGTGGGTACAGAGACTTGAGTTCTGGATACAGGGAGGCCTCTCTGGAGCTGCATCTCCTTGGACTCACCCCCCCGAGACTCGCTTCTCCATGTGTGTCAGAGGGGGTGGCTGCGAAGATGAAGCGAGACCACGGATGTGATGAACGGGTAATGGGACTGGACTGTGGCAGGGGGTTCGCATTATTATTTTTTTCAGTTTTTTTTTTTTTAAACAAATTTTTTTTCTTGAGAGACAGAACGAGTGGATGGGGTGGTGCAGAGAGAGGGAGAGAATCTGAAGCAGACTCCACACTCAGTGCAGAGCCCAATGTGGGGCTCGATCTCACAACCCTGAGATTATGACCTGAGCTGAGATCAAGAGTTGGCTGCTTCACCGACTGAGCCACCCAGGTGCCCCCCCATTATTATAATTGTTATCGCTGTTTTTTTTTTTTTTTGCCTGTCCAGCTCTTGTGACTTTTCCTTTCTGAATCTTATGGCTGCTCACACCCGTAAACGTCTCACTATGTCATTTTCCCTAAAAGCTGCTGCAATGGGGTAGGGGGAACCTCACTTCCTTGGGATACTGGATGATATCCCAGTAATGCGTGGGGTTGCATGGGTACACGGTAAAGGCTTTGGAAACTGACATCAATAACATAGTTCATAATAATTCTAATATATTGCCAGGTACCAGGTGCCGTGCTGATTCCTTTACAAACATAATCATTCTCATGTAACCTTCTCCATCTTACACAGGAGTTTATTGCTGACGCTACCCCCATTTTACAGACCAGGAAACTGAGTTAGAGTTAATTTGCCCAAAGTCACGTAACTAGTAAGATGTGGGGATGAGACCTGACCCCCGATGATTTAACTTTGGAATCTGCCCTTTTGACCACCACATTGCCTCAAGAATGCATAATTTTCAGAGCAAACGCAGGAGGGGAAAAAAACCCACTGATGTTTCATCTGGGATTTCTAGAATGAGTCATGAATTAAGGGTGGTGGGATAAAATGAATAATAAATTCCAGAAGCTGTGTGGGGACCGCTGTAAGAAAGACGGGCACCACAGCTTACAAGGGTAGCCAGGACTGTTCCTGGCTCTAAGCGAAACCAAGAGGATATCAGGGGAAGAATGAAACAGAAGATGAAATTATCCAGGGTTCCCCGGGAGGCTTCTGACCTCACCATTAGGCAAGCTGGGGACCATATCACTTCCTGCCCCTGCTGAGCGATGCTGTGTGGCCGTTGCAAGAGGCACAGAAGAGCCTTTTCCCGAGTCACCGCGGAGACCCAACCGCAAGCGTTAACTGTGCTCCCGTCACTCTGCTCATTTTACAGATGAGACTGTCGAGGCCCGGGGAAGTGAACCGCTTAAGGTCCCGAGGTAGGTAAGCAGAAGCCAGCCACGTGTTACTGATCAACCTCATTCATTCACCCAACAGACACGGAACGAACACCAACTCTCTGAGATTCCCCAGGAGACAAGCTCCGTGCTCTCAGGAACTCGACCATGCCGACCAGCCCCATCCCACAGACACAGCGTGTGAGCCACACGGACCATTTAAGATGTTCCAACAGCCACATTTGAAAAGTAAACAGGTGAAATTAATCTTAAATCAGTATCTCTAAAACATCATTTTAACAGGTCATCAATAACAGTATCACTGAGGTATTTTACTTTTGGGGGGTATAAGGTTTTGAAACCCTGTATTTTACAGAGAAGCGCATCTCAGTGTGGACTGAAGACCTTTTAAGTGCTCAGTGGCCCCATGTGACCAGTGGCCACCCTATGCGACGGCGCAGATCCAGACCTGGGGTTTTCAGTCTCAGGACGTGTTACAGCCACACAGACAGCTTGTTCAAACTACAGATTTCCAGGTCCCACCCAGAGAGTCTGGTGGGGATCGATGGCAAGGTCTGGGAACCTGTATTTTAATCAGGATTCCAGGCGATTCTGATGCAACTGGTTTATTCTGGAATCACCGAGCTGATAAAATGAAACGCAGCCCAGTCATTTGTCATTCGCAATGGAGAACGGCCATTTAGCAAGTTAACACTCTGCCTTAATTCATATTGATCAGGGGAAGCTTGATCTTAATGAGCAAACTCTGAATTAAAGACAACACTGGGTTACATTCAGCTGAATTACTTTTAAGAATAAAGAGTAAACTCAAAAGAGTCTTCAAGCAGAGGGTGTTTGTTTAGGTAAGCCCTCCTGATTAAAAACGAAGAATATTCATCCGCATACTTCGTTAGACTCTTGAAAAGCTAATTAAGTCTCTTAAGACAAAACGGACCTTCCTTCTGATCTCCAGCCCTAATTTGCGGAACAGAAAACTTCCTTAGCAGACAAGGGAGTGTTGGTGGGGGATGGTGGATGGCTGGCTGGTCAGTTGAATGGTCGGGGTGACTATTCTCAACTGGGAACGGCAGGAGGGAGGGAGTGAAGAGCTACTTATCACAAACTTTAATTATGCGCCTTCTGTATGCCAGACACAGTCCTCAGTCCTGAAGCTCCAGGGGTGGATGAGGACGGGTCATGCTCCAGAAGAGGTTTGCACAGAAAGGAACCTGTGAGTTCTACCCCAGAGGGTGGGAAGGCTCCTCAGATAAGAAAGGTGCTGATTGTTGGGCGACCACAAAGGGTTTCGCAGGGAGAGGCTGCGGACACTGGCAGAGGGGGTGAGCACCTTGTCCCTGAGTGTTTGGAGGAGAGCAGGCAAGATAAGATGCAATGCCAGGGGAAAGGGGGTCGGGGGTGACGACCCAGGGATGCTGGGGAAGTGAGCTGGAGGGGAAAAGGTCAAACAGCTTGACAGCCCAGCCAAGACACTAGGATTCAGTCTGGCAGGTGATGAGGGGCCATAACTGAGCTTATAGGGATGCACCCAGCAGGGCTCCTGTCGGGGACAGATGAATGAATGGATGGATAAATGACAGACTGAATGGGAACCCTGACACCAGGAGGCCAGTGACGGGGAGGGGCAGCTGTCTGGGTGAGAAGGTGAGACCTGGACCAAGCGCTGACAGCAGATGGGAGATACTTCCAAATGACCCAGAGTAAGCAAGGTAAGACTGCGGTAAGGAGTCACCATCCACGTGGCGAAGACCGAAGCACGATGCTGTCGTGCGGGAGGCTGAAAGCCCCGGGAAAGCAAGGAAGAGGCTCGTGAAGCCAGAATCTCCCAGAGCCCCAGGGAAGGAAGAAGAGGCCAAAGCCTGGGATCTCCACAGCACTCCTTTCCGCGCGCATGCTTAGGCATTTCAGTGCAAGATCCTCATCTAAAAAAAAAAAAATTTTTTTTCTATAAGGAGATCATGGACTTGGTCAGAAATGCAAAACAGCTGCTGAAATCCAGGGGCTGGGAGGATACAGGGCGGGCAGGTGCCCTCAGCCACCGCAGGTGGGTGTCCTGACACACACTGTGAAGGGAAAGTCTTGCACCCGTGCATGCTGACGTAGGCATGACCCAGCACGCTGGGATCCACGTGGTCTGCAAAAACAAAACCCGGGAAGGAGCCTACATGGCTACCCGTGGGGAGATGGATAAATAAAACAAGGTATAGTTATGCGTTAGGAGACGGTATTATGATTAAAACCAACTGAGGGCTGGACCTCACAAGCCAAGGTTGGGTGGCACAGCCATGTTGAAGAAGAATATACCCAGGATGACAGCCCCTATGTGAACCAGGACACCAACCGGTAATGCATGTTGTATATGGTCACACGGAGGGGACGGGAAAGCGTGAACACGCAGGCTGGTATTTACGGGAAATTCACAACAGGGACAGACTCCAAAGGGATTTTCTCCCCTGGCGAGGAATTATTTCTACCACATCTGCAGACCTAGATGAGAGCTGAAACAAATATGCCAGTACGGTTTGTTAATTTGGGACGGCGAGCAGAAAGAGGGTTTATTATATTATTTGCTACACTTTCCAAAAATTTCCCAGACTGGGGTGGGGGGAGGTGTGGGGGGTGGAAACGGTAGAGTAGGAGGTAGCCAAACAGAAGGCGTGGATATGACCCAGCCCTGCCAACTGGCCTCGTCCCCTGGCAAAGGAGCAGGCAGATGGTTACTGAACGTATTTGGAAGGTGCCCGCTGGGGTCTAACGCTGCATCGTATATACTCAGATGACTGCTGGGGCTAAGGCGAAATAAACACATTTTCTGTGCTTCCCTTTCTCAGCCCCGCACCCAGGCCAAAGTAAGGGCGTAACTGTCACATCACATATTGACACCAGGACATCTTCATCGGCGTGCCTTTAGTAACATCATCTGGTTGGCTCCTCTTGGGGGCCATCCCCCACCCCAATTCCTACAGACCAGGAAGACCTCACTGTGCAAGTGCCACACCCCAAGTCACCTCGGCCTGCGGCGACGCCAAACGTGCACGAGAAAGAACTCTGATGGGGGGCAAGCTAGGGCTACTCCTGCATCACGGGGTTCCTCCCCTATTTCTGCCAAAGAGCTCTATGGGCATAGAATTAAAAAAAAAAATTAATAGTAAGTTGAAACACATAAAGTGTGGAATTGAGAGCAAGGAAGCATTCTTATCACTATTTTTGAAGCAAGATAAAAATATCTGTCTGGAGCGCCTTCCTTGCAGCCAGGAACTGCGCCTGAGTCATCTCTATGTCTCCAGGGCTCCGCACAGAGTAGGTGTTCAGGAAATGCTTGCTCAATAAGCAGAACCACAAGGGGACACACACACACACACACACACACACACACACACACACACACA